>NC_090823.1:81182736-81511236 GCF_000390325.3 Nicotiana tomentosiformis | reverse complement strand
ACCCGCACATAGGTGAAAGCTTAGTGAACCGGGCCGCCCTTCTCAAGTTTCTCAGCAAGTTTATATAGTTTGATAGTTCCTGCAGGCTAATAGCCTCTTCTATGATAATCTCCAGCCCATTCCAACACAAGATGGATTGAAGAAAGAAACCAATAAAAAGAAAGAGAGTATTCGTTTATTCTCCCCCAAAAGAAATGAAATTTTATTCTTAGTTACTCCAGAAATGTTGACGTTTATTACATTAAAACAAACCTTTAGTTTTTGCTAACTTAAGGTAGATCTTGAATGAGTTGTACAGTTAGTACTGAACCAATGACTTTTATCTCCAAGTTGCAGGAGTAGCTAGCCGCTAAATACAAAAGTAGTATCAAGCAAGTTGGACATGGCTAGAGCTACTTGCATATATATCACCTAATTATTTAAGTACTACATATATAGAGAGAGACATAGCGAAGAACTATAGCTATTTGACCTTCTAGTTTTTTTTTGTAACTAGAACAAACAAACTAAGTTTCATTTAGTCATACCACAAGTTTGAAGCCATTAACCCTGGCAAATTGTCCAGCAACTCTGGCACAAAATCTTCTCCTCCAACACCATAATCCTCGAAGGAAAGATCCGAATTATCGGTCATTGCTGCTTCACTATTAGGAGCTACTCCATCCACTGCATGAACAACTTGAAGATCTTTGTCAGGTAGCGACTCTGATAAATAAAACCCCTTTTTGAATTTACCATTTTTGTCGCATTCCGTGCCCCTACTACCGACACTACTTTCAATCATCGGGTACTTAGCATCTTGGCCAGTGAGTTCTTGGACTAAAGCTCTGAATTCTGCAGCACTAGTGTTCACCTTCATAGGGTTTGCAATATACACTACTTTCACTGGTTTTTTAGACTGTTTGTTTCCCTTTTTTGAATGCACACTTAGCATTTTGTCCATTGAATGTTTGTTGAGAAGAGTACTCAAAAGTTGAAAAGGGTTATGGGTTTGGATTTGATTCCTAGGGAAATGGAAAGTGGGTTTCCACGAAAGGAAAAAGGGGATGGAACATGGAAAGGAAAGGAAAGGAAAGGAAAATGGAGTTGAAGAAATGGAAAGGGGCCAAGTGGATGTTGCAATGAAAGATAGTGAATGGACACCGAATTAGCTGTAGATAGAGAAAGAGAGAGCAAAACTAAAATCCCCCCAAAGCTCATTCAATAGCGCGTTATATGCACAACATAAAGACATTAATTCAATATTTGACTGGATATATAACTCAACTATAGTCTGGTATTTCTAAATATAATTATTTTAAAAAGTTACATAAATATTATACTGAAATATTGTGATCGAGATGCAACTTTAAAATCAAATAAAAAAAGTATATATTTCTAAAAATTATGGTGTTGACCTCATTTAGTTAAATGGATAGTAACCACGTGTGCCTCTCTAGTATAATTATTTGCTTTGTCAAAAAAATTTAAAACTCATATTACTGGTTATCTTTGTTGCTAACTACTATAGAAAATTGTATGCTTCAATTATGATCTGTGTGGGAAGGCAATTAAGAAAATGTTACCTGCATCCATAAATTTCTTATGATTTCTCGACAAGAAGGAGCTTATTTTCTTTGGCTCTGAAGGAATTATAATTATATTATATAATTGAAATAAAGAAATAATTTATATAAGCTAAAATTTTACTTGATTTTAAAGTGTTAAATATTAGGTGTTCTTACATATTTCAATAAGAAAAAGCTTGGTACTCAAAGTTTTAGTTGCTTCGCTTGTTTCATAATAAGGAAATATGTTTTTGTTGATAGAAATTCTTAATATTAGCTTATCTAGAATTTAAAAACTTTGGTTATTTTTTAAGTGTTTAGCTTAATTTTATATTTACGATTTATTCTATAATATGTCTTCACATGATTATTTGCTAAATAACTTGTTTTAGTATTTGTATGAAAATACTAAAAATATTCGATAATTTAGGAGTTTAAGAAAAGCTAATAAGGAAACATACGCTATATTAAAATTTATATTCAAGATCTTTAAATTTGAAATTACAAACTACTCCATAAGTATTTTTTTTATGAGAGAAAAAAGGACTTCTAAACCTAAAAAGAACGTAAATAAATCCTAAATATTAGCCACATATTAAATATTTATTCTTAAATATTAGAAAAATTATTTAATTTCGATTTTGTACATTAATGTGAAACTTATTTTTCAAAGATAAAAAAAACGAACGATATTTCGCTAAGGGTTTTTGTGTTGTTAATATAGTATATAACAAAAGAAATACTTTAAAATTTTCCGTAGAAAGTCATAGACATTTACATAACTATAAACCTATATATCATATCATTAAAGATAATATAAAAAATTTAAAGTTAAATTATTTCTAAGTATATAAATGTACCATCCTATTTTGGACAAACTAAAAAAAATGTGTCATATAAATGAGATAAATAGAGTGTTTTTTTTTGTGGCTTAACCATCTGCGAGTGTAAAGCGTATTCTCTACCATAAAAATTCTCCATTTTTGTAACTTGAATCTGATAAGCAAAGTTGGGGTACATATGCAAATGTAACTTGTCAGACTAGTTGAGCTAAAGAATAGAAAGAAAGTCAACTATTACACTTGTGATACATTAGCTCGTGCCTCGATCTAGAAAATATGTGATTTGTATAATTTATTTTTCATTTCATACTTTAAGATTTAGTAAGTAACTTTTAGAAAGTCTGGTATGTAATGAACAAAGCTCAAGTGATAGGTAAAAGTTGTTTCCAAATTGAAATTTGCTTTAATTTTTGGGCAATTAAAATATAAAATATCAGTAATAACCATCAAAACAAGCTGTTAAATTAAATGTGTATAATATGTCAAAAATATCCTTAATTTGAATCTTATCATATCTTAAAAGAATTACTATTAGAATTAAAAATATACTAAATTTAACAAAGTAACATTCATTTAAAACATACTGAAAATGAAATTAGTAAAACACAAGTTAAAACGAAGATCAGTATATAGACACAAAAAGGTGAAAATAAAATCTTTGTAGAGTGTTAGTCACCCTCTTTGAAAGAGCGTGAACTATCAGTACGTTAATCTACTGCCATGTGGCAGAAGGAAAATGGCTGTGTCCTTATGACGTCATACGTGTGCCAATGGCTGGCGTCACTGACTAAGTCGCCTTCAGGACTTCATATCGGGTCGGGTTTAAGACTGCGGGTCCAGCAAAAACTCCAAAACCCAAATGGTCCAAATGCATGAATTGCCATCATGTCAAGCAAAATTTGAGAGATATTCGCAGAATTTAAATGTCCTAATTTCTACTTTCTTCCTTAACATGGCTTACCTATCTATTTTTTTATTATTATTTATAATCGTAGTGTCAACTTGTGTAATTTTGATTAATTTCTCGGAATATTTACTATGTTACCAGATAACTTTGTTTCTTAAAACTTGAATAAATGAAGAGAAAAATCACCTACATATTTTTGTTTATCTTTTTTCTTCTAAAACGCTTAGGCTCGTTTGATTGGTAGATAATGTTTTACGTTGGGATTATAGTATGGGCTCGTAATACTGAAATTAAAACCGTGAACAGTTACTTCTTTTTGACAAATGATTGATTCTTTATATTGAAAATGGAATACATAGTGTATAATGAAAAAGATGTGTTTTAGTTGTAAGTTGGATGAAGTTTTGTTTATGATTCTATCCCTTATTTTTGAAATTTGAAATAAATAAGAAAGAAGAAAGAGGTAATCAAGAATGTTTTTATTTTATTCGGGGATTGCAAACCATAGTATTAGCATCCTATGTTGAATTCGGTATAAAATAATTGATTGCTGCTTTTGCTACACTCAAAAATTATTTTGAGTAAGGAAAGAAAATAAATTGGCTCGACTTCTAGCTCACTCTGTTCGTACACAGTTGAGAAGATAAGAGATAATAAATATTTTAAAAGTAAAAATAAAACGGGGAAAATCTATTGGTGAATTTAAAATTAGCTACAACGTACACTTTACGTATAAGGTAAGACCTCAACTTGATGTTTTGTCTCATTATATCAAGTTGACCCTGATACAGAGTAAATTAATCCAGTGATAGCAACGTGTATATATAGCTCAAATTCAAGTTCAAAAGTGTTCCATTATTACACTTAGGGGGTAACGTGTACCTATGTCAGGTTGATTCAGATTTTTTAATTATCAAATCAAATTAATAGTGTCAGATTTTTAAATTTATAAACCAAACCAAACCAACAAAGTCGGATTTTCCAATCTCGGTTTTTCTCGGATTTTTCGGGTTTTGGGGTTTTCTTCGGTAAAGTATTCATATCATAAAATATGTAACTTGTGCTCCAAATATTTCTTAAGTCCTAGTAAAATACAACTATATAATGTATTTTTCAAAAAACTAACACAATAATATAAGATAAGTCATATCATTATACTAAAATATTCAATAACAAAGAAAAAATAATAAAATTACATAAAACAAATATTGCTAATTAATAAGCCATAATAAAAATTAACATAATCTAAAAATACTATATATATCATGCTAAAATAAGTATACCTAATAAGTACTAATATTAATTACATAACTAAGCACTAAAGAAAAAGATAAATTAAGTTATGCATTTTTATTATAAACCAATGTAAAACTAAAATAATTATTCAACACTATCGTTATTCCTAGTATTGAATTGAATTTTTTTTGTTAGCATTACTATTGATTTGAACTTTGTTTGAGTTACATTTATGGGTTTTAAAATTTATTTACCATTCAAGAATATTAAGTCTAAACTTGAAATAATACGTTAAAAGATAAAACTGTGAAAAAGTTTAAGAAATATTTATAAATTACATTACAATAAATATTTATATGTATAAAATATTTTTAAAAATTATATAAATGTACTATCGGGTTGGTTTGGTTTCGTTTTGACTTTTTTAGTTAAAACCAAATCAAACCAATTATGGTCGGGTTTTATTTTCTAATACCATACCACATCATTTTTTTTTTCCGATTTGACTCGGATTATCGGTTTGGTGCGGTTTATCGGTTTTCTTTGTACACCCCTAATTATACTATATGTACAGTATTCAATAAGCCATAATCTTTTTATCCTGATACAGAGCTTGAAAATTATTTAAATAGAAATTCTTTATATTTTTCTTCTTCAAATATTATTTATATTCCTTGCTTCCTATACAGCTCGCATAAACTTCTCTCTCTAGAGAAGAAATACAGTTCCAATGATATCCGCCAGATTTAGTGGCCAAACAATTGTAAGGGACCCCAAGACAATTTTTACAAGAGTTTAAGGAGAAAAGTAATAAGAAAATAGTTTTTAGGATGAATTTAATTAGTAGCTTAAGGAGCTATAGTAAATTTTACTGTGACTCTAAGTTGAAAATGTGTGATATATATACACTTTCATACATCTAAGTTTAGTGCACAGAATATATATATATATATATATATATATATATATATATATTGGATATTAATTATATAATGACGACTTTTATGGGTGCATGGTTGCACAAAAAGTTATACCAAAACAAATTTTACATGAACATGAAAGTCATATACCTGAAGAGGCAGTTGACAACGTGTTCGCAAATCAACCTTACGATTGTAACATCATATGTACTGTAACTAATTAAAATTGAACATTCGCGTAAGTCAATTTGAAAAACTTTTGACTTTAAAATATATTAGTACAGTATATATTAAAAAAATTCATTTTCATGGATCCTATTCATAACAAGCACGTAAGTACCAACTTGAGGGAGTAGCCAGTGATAAAACTTTAATGATATGGGGTACAAAAGGGCCCTTTAGCTAACTAGACAGTTGTCAATATTGATGCTATATATCTGTATATTTGGTGTTATATTACTCTGGGGGTAACTTAAATTAGTTGGATCAAACAATTTAAATTAGTTGGGTAAGTAGAAAGAGAATGTTACAGTACTCATATGCCATTTAATTAATTTTCATGTAGGATTATGGTGGAATGATTAAGATTTCTAAGATTTCTTGAGTTTGAACACTATGTGAATTCGGCAAGAGGGTTTACATTTAAATAATCAAGTGGATCAGTATATTTCACATATAAACGCCACCCCCACAAAACTACATTTATAGACCAATCAATTAAATTTATATTTCAAGGCTACAAGTAATCGATTTGATTCACTTCCTAAGATATAATCGGTAGAATTGGATGATAACAGTAAAAGAGAAAACAATAAAATTAGATGCAAAGAAAGCGAAGATAAATCCCTGTGTGCTGCATTCAAATTACTGTAAATCGATCGAGTTTATAAAGTTTGAAAAATATTATATACGGTCGAAATAGATTTCGGTTTTCACACGTCCGATCGAGTTCGAATGATAATCGATCGAAGTACGACTTCGAGATGGGTTCCGAAGATGGAACAAGCAAGCTTCGAACCTAAGGGGTCGATTAATGTCGAGTTTGATATTGTTATCGAGCTCGAATCCAAATCGAACTATGATGCAAAGTAAAGCTGTCAAGTTCATGAGCCAAAGACCAACCAACATTGACCCCAAATCAATTTAAGGGTCCGAGTCAGAATCGAGCTTAAGCCAAAGATCGAGAGCTCGAGTTAGACTCGGACTCAAGCCGAGATTAAGAGCCCGAGTCAGATCGGATTCACAGACAAAAGTCGTTGCAATCCCACTAAGATGAGAGAATCTTGGCAGGAATTGTGGAAAAGCTGGTTTATCATGGATCTCCCACTGAGTATTTTTTAATTATATTTAAAGTAAGATCCCTATACTATAAAGAGGAGTTTTTATCATTTCTGGGGGGACGGTTTTTTGGAGCTCACATTGTAATTGAAGCATCATATTCTCTTATATTGGATAGTTATTCTTTTAAACCTCACAAACTGATTCATCTTGCTTAATCCAAAAAAATCGCTTTCGTTACAACTGTGTTTATTTTGTCCTCTCTGCGGTCCATATTTGATATTTTCTTTTATCCTTACAGTTTGTATTGAGCTATATCACATATCCTTAGAACTACGAATAAATTCAACTTTATCCATTTTTCGGGTAAACAGTTTGGCGCCCACCGTGGGACTAAGGATAACAGTGGTTATTTGATACGAATCTGAAAAAATACGCCATTGTGTTTTACACTTGTTTCCGAAAATATCTTGAATTTCGGATTAGCTACGACTAACCATCAATCAAATGGCTTCACCGATCGATAATGGGGTCAGTCTTCACGACGAAAACAACAACTTGATACCCAGTACTGAAAGACCACTTGTGAACACCGCTGGAGCTCAAATCGGAGCGTCAATTGATATCAATTCGCATGTAGCGATTGAGGCGAACCTACATGCTGAACCCGAGAATAGCATCCATGGTGGCACTCGGTCTGCGGCTCGAGATACCCATAACATCGAGAAAAACGACGTTATCTTGCGTATGATTTTCGAAATATTGCAAGCCCAACAGGCAGCAATAGCTCAGTTGCAGTGTCAAACCCAGCTACAAAGCAGGCCGGAGCCCAATCTACCCCGAGAAATCACTCATAGAACGGAACCAGCCATAGTAAAGTCAAATGAGCAAGAATCGGGGACTACTCCCGAAATTGCTAAATTGCTCGAGGAACTCACAAAGCGAGTCGAAACCAACGATAAAAAAGTAAAAACTTATAACTCTATGGTCGATCAGATCCCGAGATCTCCACCAATGATAAAAGGGTTGGATTCGAAAAAATTCGTGCAAAAACCTTTTTCCTCGAGCGCAGCCCCGAAACCAATTCCCAAAAAATTCTGTATGCCCAAAATTCCCAAATATAACGGGACGACCGATCCCAACGAGCACGTCACTTCTTACACATGTGCCATCAAGGGCAATGATTTAGAAGACGATGAAATCGAATCTGTGCTGCTAAAATAATTCGGAGAGACCCTCTCGAAGAGGGCAATAATTTGGTATCACAACCTACCACCAAATTCCATCGACTCATTCTCCATGTTAGTAGATTCTTTTGTGAAAGCACATGCCGGTGCCATAAAAGTCGCAACGAGGAAATCAGACCTCTTCAAGGTAAGACAAAAAGATAGCGAGATGCTGAGGGAGTTCGTATCTCATTTTCAAATAGAACGAATGGACTTGCCACCAGTCACAGACGATTGGGCCGTTCAGGCTTTCACTCAAGGTTTTAACAAGCGAAGTTCGACGGCTTCATGACGATTAAAGCATAACCCGATCGAATACCCAGCCATCACATGGGTCGACGTGCATAATCGGTACCAATCAAAAATTAGGGTCGAAGATGATCAATTGGGGTCTGAGCCCGTTGTTCGAAGGGATACTAATCGGGAACGAGGTCCGATTGGGGATCGATACAACCGTACAACGGAAGCCACAGAGTCAGTGAATCGAGACATAACCTCAGGCAAAATAACAAAAGAAGTGATCGAGGTCAAGGGTCCCGGGGGCTGGTAAACAGAAGTAGTTTCGATAGGCCTACCGAATCTAAGGAAGCACCTCGGTTATCGGAATATAACTTCAGCGTTGATGCATCCGCCATCGTGTCGGCTATCGGACGCATAAAAGACACTAAATAGCCTCAACCCATGCAAACCGATCCTGCCCAGAGGAATCCCAATCAAATGTGCAAATACCATGGCACCCATGGCCACAAAACGGAAGATTGCAGGTAACTAAGAGAGGAAGTAGCCTGGTTATTCAACAAAGGGCACCTTCGGGAATTTTTGAACGATAGGGCGAAGAACCATTTTAAAAACAGGGATTTCGGCAAGCAAAACGAACAGGAAGAACCACAACACGTCATTTACATGATCATCGGTGGTGCCGATACCCCTCAGGGACAAGTGCTTAAACGCACTAAAACATCAATTGTGAGAGAAAAGCGATCTAGAACTCAAGATTACACACCCATAGGAATTTTGTCCTTCAATGATGAAGATACAGAAGGGGTCATACAACCTCATAACGATGCAATGGTAATATCCGTACTCATAAATAAAACTAAAGTTAAGCATGTATTGATTGATCCAGGCAGCTCGGCCAACATTATCAGATTGAAGGTCATAGAACAGTTCGGATTCAATATGGCATGTGAAACCACCAAAGGCGAGATAATTCTACCAATAAACGTGGCCGGAACCATCCAGGAAACGAAGTTTCACGTGATCGAAGGCAACATGAGATACAACGCCCTTTTCGGAAGGCCATGGATCCACAACATGAGAGTTCGACCCTACACCAGGTCCTCAAATTCCCAACATCGAGATGAGTCAAAACAGTGTACGGAGAACAACCAGCCGCAAAAGAAATGTTCATCGTCGAGGAAGAGAAACCAATATCCTCGCCTTCGCCAATAAAGGGATAGGGCTCAGAAGGAGAACGAGATACCAAATAGCAATCACAGACATCGGCTTCGACCCAACCAGATAGCCAGAAGATCGAAGAAGATGATGATCAGAGGGTCCCTCGATCCTTCGTGATTCCCGATGACTCCGATGCAACCAAGCCAACAATTGAGGAACTGGAGTAAGTCACACTAATCGAGCACTGGCCCGAACGAAAGGTATACCTGGGAATGGGGTTGAGCCTCGAACTCAGGAAGAAACTTGTTCAATTTCTTATCGATAACATTGATTGTTTTGCCTGGTCCCATTTAGATATAACAGGGATTCCACCAGACATAACGACACATCGGCTAAGCTTGGACCCTAAGTTCAGACAAGTCAAGCAAAAGAGAAGATCCCAATCCGAGGTAAAACACGCATTCATAAAAGACGAGGTAACCAAACTTCTCAAGATAGGGTCCATTCGGGAGGTGAAATATCCCGAATGGTTAGCCAATATAGTTGTAGTGCCTAAAAAAGGAAACAAACTTAGAATCTGTGTGGACTATAAGGATTTAAATAAAGCATGCCCCAAAGATTCTTTTCCGCTACCCAACATCGATCGCATGATCGATGCCACGGTCGGTCACGAGATCCTCACTTTTCTCGATGCCTATTCCGGGTATAATCAAATCCAGATGAACCCGGAGGACCAGGAAAAGACTTCATTTGTCACCAAATATGGAACATATTATTATAATGTGATGCCCTTCGGGCTAAAAAATGCAGGGGCTACTTACCAGCGCTTAGTAAATAAAATGTTCGAAGAACAAATAGGTAAATCAATGGAAGTTTATATTGATGATATGCTAGTTAAGTCCCTGCGCGCAGAGGATCATCTGACCCATTTGTAGGAAACGTTCGAGATTCTGAGGAAATACAACATGAAGCTCAACCCCGAAAAATGTGCTTTCGGGGTCGGTTCGGGCAAGTTCCTCGGCTTCATGGTGTCAAATCGGGGAATCAAGATTAACCTCGATAAAATCAAGGCCATCGAAGACATCACCATCGTGGACAGCATGAAAGCTGTACAAAGGCTAACGGGACGGATTGCGGCCTTAGGCCGATTCATTTCGAGATCATCAGATCGAAGTCACAAATTTTTATCCCTACTCAAAAAAAAGAACGATTTCGCTTGGACCCCGGAATGCCAACATGTATTAAAGGAACTAAAACAATATCTGTCGAGCCCACTACTACTTCACACTCCAAAAACACACAAAAAACTTTGCTTATACTTGGCAGTATCAGAAATAGCAGTAAGCGGTGTCCTAGTTCGGGAAGAGCAAGATACGCAATTTCTCATTTATTATATAAGTCGAACCTTATGAGAAGCAGAAACTAGATATCCGCACCTAGAAAAATTGGCACTTGCACTGATAAGCGCCTCTAGAAAGTTACGACCGTACTTTCAATGTCACCCCATATGTGTATTAACGACTTACCCACTCCAAAATATTTTGCACAAGCCCGAACTATCAGGACGATTGGTCAAATGGGCCGTCGAACTCAATGGGTACGATATCGAATATCAACCCAGTACGATCATCAAGTCTCAAATTTTAGTAGACTCCGTGGCCGATTTCACGCCAACCTTCATACCCGAAGTCGAAAAAGAACTCATGTTGAAATCAGGTACGTCATCGAGGGTATGGACCCTTTTTACGGACGGGGCTTCGAACGTGAAGGGGTCCGGGCTAGGCATAGTTTTAAAGCCACCCACGGGTAACACTATTAGGCAATCTATTAAAACTACCAGGTTGACTAACAACGAGGCCGAGTATGAGGCCATGATTGTAGGTCTCGAGCTAGCTAAAAACTTGGGAGCAGAAGTCATTGAAGTCAAATGTGACTATTTGTTAGTGGTAAGTCAAGTAAACAAAACCTTCAAAGTTCAAGAAGATAGAATGCAAAGGTATTTGGACAAACTACATGTCACTTTGAACCATTTTAAACAATGGACTTTGCAGCATGTTCCACGAGAGCAAAACAGTGAGGCTAATGCACTTGCGAATTTGGGATCATCGGTCGAGGAAGGTGACTTGAGCTCGGGGACTGTCGTTCAACTCTCGAGATCCGTGATCGAACAAGGCCACGTCGAGATAAATTCTACGAGCTTAACCTGGGATTGGAGAAATAAGTATATTGAATACTTAGAGAACAGAAAGCTCCCATCGGACCCAAAAGATTCAAGGGCCCTACGGACTAAAGCTACTCGATTCACGTTTGGCTTCAGATGGAATGCTATACCGAAGGACATTCGATAGACCATTGGCAGTATGCTTGGGTCCGGAAGATACTGATTACATCTTACGTGAGGTGCACGAGGGCACTTGTGGGAATCACTCCGATGTCGATCCATTAGTCCGAAAAATAATTAGGGCAGGGTATTATTTGATCGATATGGGCAAAGATGCGAAGGAATTTGTTCGAAAATGTGACAAATGTCAAAGGTTTGCACCAATGATCCATCAACTCGGAGAGCAACTTCACTCAGTCCTATCCCCATGGCCATTTATGAAATGGGGAATGGATATCGTCGGCCCTCTGCCATCGACCCCAAGTAAAGCTAAATTCATTTTATTTATGACTGACTATTTCTCTAAATGGGTTGAAGCACAGGCGTTCGAGAAAGTAAGAGAGAAAGAAGTTATAGACTTTATCTGGGATCATATCGTATGCCGATTCGGGATACCCGCCGAAATAGTATGTGACAATGGGAAACAATTTGTGGGCAGCAAAGTGACGAAATTCTTCGAAGATCACAAAATAATAAGGATATTATCAACACTGTATCACCCCAGTGGGAACGGACATGCCGAATCAACGAACAAAACTATCATTCAAAACCTAAAGAAGAGGCTAAACAACTCTAAAGGAAAGTGGAGAGAAATCATACATGAAGTCCTTTGGGCATATCGAACGATGTCAAAATCCAGTACGGGAGAAACCCCGTTCTCCTTAGTATATGGGCCCGAAGCATTGATACCAGTCGAAGTCGGCGAACCCAATACTATATTTCGATACACGACAAAAGAATTAAATAACGAGGCTATGAACACTAGCCTCGAATTATCGGACGAAAAACGAAAAGTTGCTCTCGTCCAATTGGCCGCCCAAAAGAAACGAATCGAAAGATATTATAATCGAAAAACCAAGCTCCGCCATTTTAAGCCCGGGGACTTAGTGGTAAGGAAATTCACCCTCAATACCCGAAATCCGAACGAAGGAAAACTAGGACCGAACTGGGAAGGACCACATCAGGTTCTCGAGAATGTCAGAAAGGGATCATACAAGCTCGGCATTATAAACGGCAAACAATTATCAAGCAATTGGAATGTGTCACATCTAAAACGATACTACTGCTAAGGTACGACCCTCCCATATTCATTTACATTTCAAAACTGACCCCTGCAGAAGTACGATCAGGGGCTAAATGAATTCTTCAATACGAAGCCTTAAGATCTGAAAGCACGCGTTGCACTCTTTTTCCCTTAGACCAGTTTTATCCCAAATGGGTTTTTCGGCAAGGTTTTTAATGAGGCAACCAATGATCGTTCTACGCTTACAACAGTATCCGAGGCCTCTTTACAATCGACCTCGAATACTTGGGGGGGGGGGGCATTAGCCCTCAAATATATCAAGAATGCCCTCAAATATATCAAGTTCTGATGCAAGAAAGTTATTTCGCAACAACGGGTTTCCAATAGGAAAAGTTGTAAGAGCCAAATGGTCAAAACGAACCATGCTCATGTAGTTGGCCCGAACCCAGGCGCGAAACATAAACACATGTATAGTGACTTGCAAAGAAAGTTCTCCTCTTTGCCAACATCTTATATCCAAGAAAAATTGCTCTATTTGGAGATTTATTATGCGAACAAGAATTAAGATAAACTCGATCACTAAGCCTACGGGCTACTTTTATTTCGAGTTCGAGCAAGCACTCACTCGACCATTACACCTACGGGCTACATTACTTCGAGTTCGAATCATTCACTCGACTACTAAGCCTATGGGCTACTTTTATTTCGAGTTCGAATCATTCACTCGACTACCAAGCCGGGCTACGTTTATTTTGAGTTCGAGCAAGCACTCACTCGACCATTACTCCTACGGGCTACATTACTTCGAGTTCGAATCATTCACTCGACTACTAAGCCTACGGGCTACTTTTATTTCGAGTTCGAATCATTCACTCAACTACTAAGCCTACGAGCTACTTTTATTTCGAGATCGAGCAAGCACTCACTCGACCATTATGCCTACGGGCTACATTACTTCGAGTTCGAATCATTCACTCGACTACTAAGCCTACGGGCTACTTTTATTTTGAGTTCGAGCAAGCACTCACTCGACCATTTCTATGAGCTATATTACTTCGAGTTCGAATCATTCACTCGTCTACTAAGCCTACGGGCTACTTTTATTTCGAGTTCGAATCATTCACTCGACTACTAAGCCTACGGGCTACTTTTATTTTGAGTTCGAGAAAGCACTCACTCGACCATTACGCCTACTGGCTACATTACTTCGAGTTTGAATCATTCACTAAGCCTACGGGCTACTTTTATTTCGAGATCGAGCAAGCACTCACTCGACCATTACGCCTACGGGCTACATTACTTCGAGTTCAAATCATTCACTCGACTACTAAGCCTACAGGCTACTTTTATTTTGAGTTCGAGCAAGCACTCACTCGATCATTATGCCTACGGGCCACATTACTTCGAGTTCGAATCATTCACTAAGCCTGCATGCTACTTTTATTTCAAGATCGAGCAAGCACTCACTCGACCATTATGCCTACGGGCTACATTACTTCGAGTTCAAATCATTCACTCGACTACTAAGCCTACGGTCTACTTTTATTTCGAGTTCGAGCAAGCACTCACTCGATCATTACGCCTACAGGCCACATTATTTCGAGTTCGAATCATTCACTCGACCATTACTCCTACGGGCTATATTTCTTCGAGCTCAAATCATTGACTCAACTAATAAGCCTAAGAGCTACATCACTTCAAGTTTGAATAAGCACTCGCTCGATTATAAAGGCTACGAAGTCCAAATTTGATTAAGTTGTTTAAATCCTTGTGAAAACATTCATAAGGCGTGAATAAAGTCTTCACAAAACAGAAGCAAGCCGGCAAAATTGTCTATATACAAAAATTGTTTACATGATTGATTACAACGTAAATATTAAGGGCTAAGATTCCTGGTCATCCTCAGGAGTGGTCTTTTCTCTATCGGGCTCCCCCCGTTCTCGGATCCGCTCTTACTCCTATCATCATCATCATCGTCATCAGAAACCAGGGCTTCGACATCGACTTCGAGTTCTTTGGCCCTTTTTATCTCTTCAGAGAGATCGAAACCACGAGCATGGATCTCCTCGAGGGTTTCCCTCCGAGATCGGCACCTAGCAAGTTCAGCGACCCAATGTGCTCGAGTATCGGCGGTCTCGGTTGCCTCTCTTGCTTGGACCTGGGCGGCTTTAGCATTGGCTCGATAAACGGCCACGAGTACATCCGCATCGGCCTTCGCCTTTTCGGCATCGGATTCGGCCTTGGCCTTTTCGGCATCGGATTCGGTCTTGGCAAGTACAGAGGCCAACCGAGCCTCGAGCTCCTCTATTCTTCTTGCTTGAACCATTCCTTTTTCCCTCATTCTCTGAAGTTGGGTTTCGGCCGATGATAACTGGGCTCGAGCAGTTTCTTTCTCTGCAGCAAAGCGGTCCATACCTTCTTTCCACTGCAAAGACTCTGCTTTTATAACGTCGACCTCCTCACGAAACTTCCCGATCATCTCAATTTTTTGCTGCAACTGTGAGACCGAAAAATTAGCCATCGTTCCGGTATCAAGCCCATAGGCTTGTAAAAGTATCATTACCTGCTCAGACAAATCGGTCTGATCTCGATAAGCTTTGGCCAACTCAGCTCGGAGGTCTTTTATTTCCTCTTCTCGCTGCCCTAAGAGAAGTGTTAGGGAGTTCCTCTCATCAGTAGCCCGTTGAAGGTCAGCCTCGTACCGACGCAACTCGTTTTGGGACCGAGAACATGCTTCTCGATGAACTGCCGCTGCCTACAAAGAAACAAGAAATGAAGTTAACGAAAAAGTAAACATAAAGATAATACCGACAAAATAATTTTAAGACTTACCTGATTTAAAGCCTGCCACACCTCGTGAAAAAGATCCAATCTATCACCAGTACCGGTAACGTCCTCGATACCAGTAAACAGGTCACGAAAGGGATCCTCTTCATCATGAGGCCTGTCTAGATCGAGGGCCCCTAGAGCTTGGGCTTCCCGAATCACCCATGCGGAAAAAGCGGGAAAGGTGGGCGAATCTTCGATTGCTACTGCCCCAAATGAATCACTTGGAGCATTTTCTTCGGTTCGAAGGGATTCAAGGGCCCTTTCAGACATATCCCCCATCTGTTGGCTCCGATGAGATGCGTCTTCGATCTCCGATAATTCAGGGACTCCACCTGAATCTTTCTCCGATATATCCTCAGTTCAAGGCAGAGCCTCATGAAGCATCATCAATCTAACTGTCGATGGGGCATCGGTGGTTATCTTCGTTCGGGCAGCCAGCGCGGACCCATCGTTTTCTTCTTCTTCATCATCCCTTAGACGCAGAACCGATTCCACAGTCAAAGGAATGACATTCTTGATTGGCTTACGAGCCGTCCTCTTCTTCGATTTTGGATCTTCGGGAACGGAGGCTCTTTTTCTTTACCGACTTTGGGACAGAGGCCAAAGTTTCTTCCTCGTTGGACAAGGGCCTCAAAACCACATCTTTGTCCAAACCTACATTTGGAAAAGTTTATTAAAATATTTGAAAACCACCTCATTCGAATTATCAAAGAGTACGAGAAAGGGGCTTACCATGATTTTTGGCCTCCCATCGACCCTTTCACAAATCGTGCCATGAGCGCTCGGCGTATGTGGAGGTCGAAACAAGAGCTCGTACCCAATTCTTGAGATCGGGAACTGCTCTGGGCATCCAGGGAACCGCTACATCACAAAATGAAGAGTGTTGATGAGAAATGGAGTGAAAGAACAAAATAGAAGTAACAGCAGGATCGCACTTACGTTTCATATTCCACTCCTCGGGAAAGGGTATCTTTTCGGTCGGAATTAGGTCCGAAGTCCTCACTCGAACGAACCTGCCTATCCAGCCTCGATCCCTGTCCTCGTCAATGCTAGAGAACATAGCCTTGGTAGCCTGACGCTGAAGTTTAATTAACCCTCCACGAAAAAGTCGAGGACGGTACAATCGGATAAGATGGTCGAGGGTGAACGACATCCCCTCGATTTTGCTCACGAAGTATCGGATCAGGATAACGATCCGCCAAAAAGAAGGAAGGACCTAGCCTAGGGTTATTTGGTATTGACGACAGAAGTCAATAATAACGGAATCGAGGGGACCTAACGTAAAAGAGTAAGTATACACATTCAAAAACCCTTTCACGTAAGAAGTGATGTCTTCGTCAGAAGTAGGAATTATTATTTTTTTTTTATCCCAATTACAATCTTTCTTTAGCTGTTTGAGGTGCTTCTCGGTTATCGAACATATGTACCTCGATACTGGCTCACATCGGCCAGGGACCGATGAGCCTTTATCGACCTTAAAATCAGAAGTAAGAACACACGCCCCGGGAACGCACTCCTCAGGCCGTGGTTCTGTCGGTGTCTCGTCGACGGCATACTGTGAAGATGAAGCTTTCTCTTTTTGAGGAATGGTTTGTGATGTTTTCGCCATTTTCGAATTCAAAGGTGAGGGATAGAAGAAAGTGACGAAGATTTGGTAGAATTGAAGAGGGGCTTCTGCAAAGAGAAATCACAGATTTGCGGATAAGTCAGAAAATACGAAAAGGGACTTAGGAAATTTGGAAGGTTGAAAATGTAAAAATGGTAAATAATAAAAGGAAGGGTTATTTATAGGTTTAAGCGATGGCGGTTCAGTTTCAGCGGTGGCCGACCACCGTCTGACATGTATTAAATGCCTCGAAAGACTAAACCGTCGGAACAACTATCACATGCGTCATGATCGAGCTCGATGGAAATGTCAGGCTATAATCCGATCGAGCCGTTGAAAAATCATATCGTTTCTCACCACATTCTTCCTAAGAAACGAGGGGACTATCTGTATACGGTCGAAATAGATTTCGGCCTTCGCACGTCCGATCGAGTTCGAATGATAATTGATCGAAGTGCGATTTTGAGATGGGTTCCGAAGATGGAACAAGCAAGCTTCGAACCCAAGGGGTCGATCAATGTCGAGTTCGATATTGTTATCGAGCTCGAATCCAAATTGAACTATGATGCAGAGTAAAGCTGTCAAGCTCATGATCCAGAGACCAACCAACATTGACCCCGAATCAATTCAAGGGTCCGAGTCAGAATCGTGCTTAAGCCAAAGATCGAGAGCTCGAGTTAGACTCGGACTAAAGCCGAGATCAAGGGCCCGAGTCAGATCGGATTCACAGACAAAAGTTATTGCAATCCCACTAAGATGAGAGAATCTTGACATGAATTGTGGAAAAGCTGGTTTATCATGGATCTCCCACTGAGTATTTTTTAATTATATTTAAAGTAAGATCCCTCTACTATAAAGAGGAGTTTTTATCATTTCTGGGGGGACGGTTTTTTGGAGCTCACATTGTAATTGAAGCATCATATTCTCTTATATTGGATAGTTATTCTTTTAAGCCTCACAAACTGATTCATCTTGCTTAATCCCAAAAAATCGCTTTCGTTACAACTGTGTTTATTTTGTCTTCTCTGCGGTCCATATTTGATATATTCTTTTATCCTTACAGTTTGTATTGAGCTATATTACATATCCTTAGAACTACGAATAAATTCAACTATATCCGTTTTTCGGGTAAACAAATATAATAAACAAGACCCTTCCATCCAACTGAAGGGTTATTTGTTTTTTCTCATTATTAATTAGAGGAGAATGAGATTTTGGGTGTGTAAATTCTCAGATTGAAACATCCGATAAAGAAAGAAGACTATTACATCGCACGTGCCTTGACATTTTAGAAAAAATACAAGGATTTTGCTCACACGACATTGACCTAAATGCTGGGATAGGCCCCCACATTTGTGGAACAACTAACAAGAAAATATATTCAGTATATATATACTATATATGTGAAATATATGGCCCCCTTGTGGCACATTCTCATTAAATATGTTCTACCGATAGGGTGCTTTCATTTTCCAAAGATAGTGGTGTGATTTTTAAAAATAGTTATCTCAAATTATTTATTATTTTAAAAGTTCAAGATAAATTTAATTTTATTTTTCTATTTTACCCTTAGTAGTATTATTCTTGAAGACTACAAACACCTTAATTAAGGGGTATTATTATAATTGTTCAAATACCAATAACGGCAATAAGACATAAATAAGGATTAAATAATCAATAATACCTCATAATTATTACTCCCTTCGTTCACTTTTACTTGGCACGTTTTTGACTTTTTACGTCTTATAAAAAATAATAAATGAAGTGCATAATTTACCATGATACTCATATTAATTGATGCATATTTTATTGGATTTGAGAAAATGATTTGAAATGAGTAATAAATAATGTGGGTATAACAGAAATTTTTTTTTTGTATTCTCTTGATATGCGTAAAGTGACAAGTAAAAATAAAAATCTATTTTTAGTATACATGCCAAGTAAAAGTGAACGAATAGAATATTTTCTTAAGGGGCGTGTAAAACAAAAACATAAGAAATAATTTGAGACCGAAGGAGTATATCAAAGATCTAGTAACAATGGAACTATGGAAAAGAAAAAGTTTTCACGTAAGCTTTACCTTCCATATATAAATCAATCAAATCGATCAAGGGAAAAGTTATACGCAAGTATTATGTTAATTAAGCTTGTCGTCTTTGTACCGGGCCTTCGGGCTTATTTACTTGTTATTGTTATTTATTTATTTTTTGATTTTTGTATCACTGTTATTATTTCTTTGATTTTTGTTGATGGTACTGATATATTTGTCTCTTTTCGTCTTCTTCAGTCGAGGGTCTTTCGAAAACAGTTTCTCTACTCCCTCAAAATAGGGGTAAGATTTGTGTACTCACTACCCTTTCCAAATCTCACTTGTGAAATTTCACTGGGGGGTTGTCGTCTTTGTATATAACATGAATCCTGCCAAGATAACACGCAAACCATGGGTGCAGTGGTATGGTTCTAAATTCACTTCGTTGACCATTGTTGTGTGCCCTTTCAAGTTTTTTTATGAGCAGGGGCTTAATAGGAACAGTAAAATGAAAGTGCAGGTACAGGCTTCCTGTTCAGAAACTATATATATATATATTCTCTGACTCATTTGCTAGAAAAAAAAAATTAATTTGATAAAAAGATTAACAGATACCTAAAAAGTCATCATAACTGGAGATCCATTAGGTGTTATCAAAGCAAAAAAAAAAAAAAAAAAAATTTACTAATACTGCTCTACAGATGAGAACAAAAGGAGCTACAGAAGTATCAGTGGACAGAGGAGCATGCTTCCAGTTAATAAATTCTACTTAATGTACAGGTATGATGAGATAATGAGTTTAGTAATTGATCAAGAATGAATCCAGCATACTAATGCTCATGCTTGATGCGGGCCTTTAGTATTCCAGGGAGAGGAGGTGAGGTTGGAGTTGGACGCCTACCGGGTGTGTTTGACACTGATGTATGAGAGATTTGATGCTGGAATATGTTGGCCATACTGGAACTGGAACCTTCAGCTCCATCGGCAGATACATTCTGTGCATCAACATCATTCTTTTGCCTTCCGCAAAATTTCATTGCTTTGAGGACATAATTATCATCATGCAGCTCGAATGGTGTGCTGGAATTGGTAAACCATAATTAGTCGAATTAATGAATGTTAAAGAAGTTGGATAACCAAATATTTGCAATAACGTTTGATACCCGTAGGTCAAAAGACAGGATTACATTGCAAGAAATGGTATGAGCTCAAGCCACCCTGAACTTGCTGAATAATTTTGTTGTTTTGATACGTCAAAAGTTTATTAGTTAAACGTCCAGTTGGTGTCAAAAGTATGTATACTTGTTTATATGACTCAGCCGAGTCATCTACACTCTCATTCAACTCAAAATAGGCCCCACATTCAGAGGGTACTAACCTGTTGAAGTCGAAATGCACCAGCTGCATATCTTCTGATATTTCCACTTCGACTGTGGCATGAGGACGAGTCTACAGCACAAAAAGAAATATAAGAAGCATGATAACAACGAAATGCTAAGACAACAGTACTGTAAACAACATTTTCTTGTCAATGCTATAGCTGGAATTTTATGTTGCACGTAAGTTATGATACGCTGCACAATGTCATTGATGAAAAAGCAACGATGCCATACTCCCATCATTATGATTTCCTTTTGTGCATGGCAATAAGATAGGGGCTTAACCCAAAATATGCAAAGAGGAAAAGTTAAATATTGTGGACAGATGCCTCCTTTGTACTAGATTCAAAAGTAGAACCCAATAAGCAGCAGAGGTGGAGCCACAATTTGAACTATATGAGTTCTAAATTCTTAGATAGTGACACCAGGTGGGTTCTAAATTTAATCTTTGTACATACTTAATGAATTTCTTAATACAAATACAGCGTTGGGACTAAAGCTGTTGGATTCAGCCGAACCCATACGTAACCTTCTAGCTCCGCTCCTATCCATAAGCCCTGCTAAGGTTGCACAAATTGGAAAATGCAATTCCAGCATGAGCCCCAGTTTAGTAAAAGAAAATAAAGTGGCTATTCGAAAAGCTCCATCATAAGTTCAGGATGGGTATTGGACAAGTAACTGACCAATTCATGAACAAAATCTTACAGAAATACCAGGCTTTTGATCCCTACTTTCGCAGTACACTGTCCACTTCATTATTTAGTCATCTGAGAACACTATTTTCCGTAAAGGGATGTCCCTTTTTTCAATGCTTTTATTTCCTTTTCTATTCCAAAAAAAGACGAAAGTGACTTGTTAAATCCCAAAACTTCTATCGAGCCTATTACTAGTTGCCAAGTCAAAATAAGGCCTGCCAATACGAAGAAACGGAACTACTAGAATAGAATATGGACATCATAAATCTAACTTCACTACAAAAGTTTTTTTGATCTTCTAATTTTAAATAATTTGCGACTATAACTCAATACGTAAGAATATAAACAGAAGCTCATCTTCCTCCCATGCTTCAATCAAAATTGTCTGGATAGGTGCTTTACTCTTCTTGACGGACAAAGACTCCACTCATTTAAGACTAATTTATAACTCTTTAAACAGTTTCATTAACCACGCAAATCTTATTGGATACGATCTATATGTTTTCTCTCTGTGTATCAGAGACCAGAGGTATGTTATATCTGGTCATAATATCTTCTCATTCTTTTAAAAAGTTATCCTTCCGATTTTAATTAGTAATAAGGGTTTTAATCAAATGTAGATGAAAAACAATCAGCAATAATTAATATAAAAATTGTTGGGCCTGAGCTAGGTCAAAATTTACTTAAGCTCAAGTACAGCTAAGACAAGTTGGAGGAAAGCTTAGGTTGCCCCGAGCTTACTTGCGTCACTTGTAGCCTTAGACTAATTCCAACAAAAGAAATCATGAGATGACATATTAAAGAATGCAATGACTTGTATCAGATATTATTTGCTATACAATGACCAATAACAACAATAGATGATTGTTGAGCATTTACCTGCACTAAAATAAATGGTAAAGCCACACCACCACTAGGAGCATTGCCTGAGCCATATAACTGCTTATTGCGTTTTATGAGGTTTTGAAGCCCTACATACTTTCGAAAGGAAAACGCTTTAGTGAAAAGAAGAATAAGGAATACGAACGAAGATATCATTGCATATCAGCATAGTGAAAGACTACCAAACTTATTATCAACATTGAACTAAGATAGTGCTCAGAGAGTATTCATACTTGTTCTTCTAGTTCTTCTAAATAGGCTGCTTTCTTTTCGATCCTATTTCTCAAGCTAAGACGCTCGGCCTGCAGTTAAAATAAATATGTGATTAAAATAAACATAGATCAACAGATGTGTGCCAAAAATTGATGGCTTATCAATTTGTAAAAAAGAGGAAAGAGAAAGAGAGAGGGGAAAATACGAAATAGACAAATTTGAAATCAAACCTTTAGCTCCTCAATATCATTCGCATCAGTTCGTGGTAAACCCTTCCACTGTATTTCCTTTTTATCTTTGGAAATGATATCCATAGCCATAAGTACGTTCAGAGCATCATAGACTCGTCGTCTGATGTTCTTCTCATCATATTGTCGCTGTCAAACATAAAAGGTTCAAACTGATTTCATTGTTGAAAACAAGGAAGTCCAATATGAGCCACGAGAATGGAGAAAAACCTGATCTGAAGATTCATGACTATTGGTAGGATCAGAAAACTCAGCTACAAGTTCATCTGCAACCTGCCCAAGACATTAACTTCTGAGTTAAGAAATCCCTTGAAAAACAAATCGTTCAACACAGGAGAATGAAAAATAAGTCCGAGAAGCCAACAAAAGTATAACTACCCTCGTATTGTCTTATGCAGCCAAATGACTTGTCCCAAGGAAGATATTATGAACTCGAAGTTACTTTCCTTAAAATATTTTATTTCTTTTTTCCTGAGATTAAGTTACAGAAATTCTATGCAGCAATTTCTTGACAATAACTGATAACTTTGATCATAAATTTATTAAGAAAAGGCTTGCACTATTATTTAATATACTCAATGCACAGAACAGATAATCCACCTCTCAATGCTCAAGCCATGAGAATGATTAAGAATAATATTAATCCTGAAGACAGAAAACAACCTCATCAATAGTTCAACAGAAGGGCAACCCAGTGCACTAAGCTCCCGCTATGCGCGGGGTCCGGGGAAGGGCCGGACCACAAGGGTCTGTCATATGCAGCCTTACCCTGCATTTCTGTAAGAGGCTGTTTCCACGGCTCGAACCCGTGACCTCCTGGTGAGACATTATTTTGCATAGCCAAAAGCCATGTAATGAATCATCCCAGAGTAATAACTAGTACTACCTCCATCCCAATTTATATAGCGGTGTTTAACTCAACACGGAGTTTAAGAAAGGAAGAAAGACTTTTGAAACTTGTGATATAAAATAAGCCATATATATTTGTGTGGTTGTAAATCATTTTATTAAGGGTAACATAGGAATTTAAAGTTAAATTGTTTCTAAATAAGGAAGTATGATATTGTTTTTGGGACGAACTAAAACCGAGAGTATGGCATATAAATTGGGAAAGAGGGAGTACATCTTACCTCAAATATATTAGAGAGATGAAGGCAATTGGAGAATGTTTAAAATCAGTAATTAGGAGGAAATCCGAAGTTCTCTCACAAGTAACAAAAGGATCTTAACTCCACGTCTCAACATCACATGATAGGTAACCACTTTCCTTCCGAAGCAAATGTCTTCAGACACCAACGCGTGCAAGGCATGACACCCAATAGCAATTAATTAGATTGTCCCTCCGCACAACAAATTGCAAACATCCTCACAGGAAAAAAAAAAAACCATTCCATCAAAATCAAGTCTGACCCCAACTTGTTTGGGACTGAGGCGTAGTTGTGGTTGTTGATTTTGTTATTGTTGTATGCCATCAATCAGGTGATATAGAGATAACCAAATGCCAGAAAGAGGAACGTGGATAGATGCACACAAAACAATAGAAATTCCAGAAAACAAACTTCTCTCAATTGACAGCTGCCAATATGGGAAACAGGGCCATCCACCCAGTTATTCACTACTTAGTGGACTTTTCGATGACTAAGATTTAACTCCTTGCTCCCTTTGTCGAAATTTAGCAAAAGTTACTACTATTTCTTTTGTACATTAAGCAAGAATTACAAAGATAACGTCTCCTATCTTTAGCTATAGCAGAATAAAAAGCCTTACAGAAAGAAAAGTGAAGGACCATGGAACCTCCAAAATGCCGTAAATATATCAACCAAAAGAAACTAACTTGACATACAGTACCTCCACCTAACACGGCACACTTCTCAGCTAAGAAGTCCTAGGGATGGGGTCTTTTGATACCAAAAATTGTCTCAAGAATCAATATGTGAATGTATAAACCTCTGTGTTGGTATAAGAATGCAAAACGGGAATCAACTCTAAGTTCGACTTTCATATGCAGATGGCGTGATATTACACTAGTAAAAGATCCTAGCATGATACAATTTAGAAAGGATGGGAGTATCAGATAAAAAATGTCATCTCAAAATAGACACAGAAGTTAGCATCCTTTTTGTAGTTTGCTCAATTTGCAACAGGTGCTGTCAGAACAGATACTAAACATCATTATACATCGGAGTCATCATAATGAAAAATCTAATTTGGACATCCACAAACACATCATACAGACGAGAAGGGAAAAAGAATATATAATAGAACAGGTACAAGTAAAAAAGGCACAACTATCAACTTGAGTTCACTGAATCATAGCATCCATTTGTGAAACAAAGATACAGATGAAAGGAAACATCAGAAATTTTAAAAATCATCTAACATTGAGTAACATTATGAATTTTCTCAAGCCAACTGACCTCATTATAAGTAGTTCTTCCTTTGCTTTCCACTTTCTCACAAACTGTAGAAAAAAGCAATAACTTAGTTATTAGTAGGAAGCTCTGATACCAGAGCTCAAGTAAGTTAGAGATGCTTGCAACACACAAGAAACAAATGAGGTGCGAAATAAAAGCAATCAGCCGCTGCAAAGGTTTAGACATTTATGCAAAGTAATACCCAAAAGAAGATGAAAACTGATTAAAAGCAAAAACCTTTCATGCTAAACTGTCTGAGTCCTCTACCGCTCTTATCCCCTCCTGTTGCACGCTGACCTCTTTTCTTTTTCCTGTTACTAATAAGAACTTGTGGTAAGTAAAGCTTAAGTAAATGTAGGTGAAACATTATTCTGAGAGAAAAAGGCATACACCTTTAGCAATTCATTTGTGAGTTCCATGTTTAACCACATAATGACATTGTAAATTTGTAATCTAGCAAATCATCAAAATGAGAAGAACAATGTAAGTGTGTAACATCACCACCTATGATGCCTAAACCACAACAATGAACACTTATTGTTTCTTAGACAATATTAAGGCCAAATTTTGCCAGACTCAGTAGGATCATCACCTTAATAGCAAATATTCTAACAGGTTTACATAAATAAACTGTATGCAACAACCCAGTAGCATGAGGCTTGCATGGTCACAGATCCAATGCTATGAAGTTGAAAGTCATATCCTCTATCACTATAGCAATGCATTCCTATAAACTTTTGGACACCTACGTCTATTACTCTTCCCATGTATTTCTCATAATGTTTTAGCATTATCAATTTCCACGTGTCTATGTCATTCCTTGGCTCAGTCTTTAAGCCATGTCCATGCTTCTTAAACACAAGAAAAATGGCTAATGCAAGTTCCGCTAACTAAAGGTTTAGCAATTTACTATAGTTTATTTATGATGTTGGTATCCTAGCTAGCTTGCATGCGCTTCGACTATTCCACCAGGTACCTACAATTTACAATAGTTCCTCTAAAAAAGTAGTTATTTTACCTATCAAACAAACTATTGAGAATGACAAATCCTAGGTGAATCCGTGTTTTAAACGCGGTGGGCCACTATAAATATCTTTAACATTTTCCCACTTTACTTCATCAAAAAAAATATTGTGAACATTTTCTTTAAATTTCCCAAGGCTTAATACATAGATTGAGTCCTGAGCTTGTCCCCAAATCCCTGTTACAAACTTGTTGACCACGGGAACAATTTTATACGCCAAACCTTTCAAAAGTGTGTCTATGACACACCACTTTAATGACGTGGCAAGCACGTATTTCACACAAAAAAGAAGCGTGTGGACCATATAAAATTTCTTATTTAACTTAGGAAAAAAAAGAAGGAAAAACTAATTCTATCTCCTTCCCAAAGACCAAACAGATCTTCTTGCCCAGCTGTGACCATCCCTTCCCTCTTCCCCCGCCCATCTTTTTCAAAATTAGTGTTTGCTATAGGACCAAACTAAGATTAATCTCTTCTTGCTCCCTTTTTTCCTTGATCAGTATTACTGTTTGCAATAGGACCAATGGTGGGTTTCCAGGGGGGGCAATTGTGCTAGCTCATCAATGGCTCCTTCATGTCGTGAACATGATGGGTTTCCAGGGGCAATTCCAGATCTTCTTCATGAGTGGTGTTCGATTTTACCAAAACAGAAATCAGGTGAGATGAAGGTGAGGATAGAAGATCCAACATGCAAAAAATGGTCCGCAAATTTCACCATTTTGGGTGAAGCATTTATGTGTTGCTAAGCATTTCAATTAGTAAGCTTTAAGTGTAGGCAGCGTTAATGGAGGAAGAAGGTGGGGAAAATGAGATTTTATTGACGAAAAACTAAAAGGAGTGAGATGGTCATTGGTGGAGCCATTATCATCGGTCAAGATCTGCCGGCAGCCATGGTGATTTTGGGAGGTTGCTTGAGATGGATTTAAGGGTTATTTGTTTTTTTTTTAAGTTAATAATATGTGTCACGACTTCATTGCTGCGTGATATACACTTGTTTGAAAAGAGTGTTTAAACACTGAAGACTTGTGTCATAGACAACAACAACAACCCAGTATAATCTCACTAGTGGGGTCTGGGGAGGGTAGTGTGTACGCAGACCTTACCCCTACCTGGGGTAGAGAGGCTGTTTCCGATAGACCCTCGGCTCCCTCCCTCCAAGAACTCTCCACCTTGCTCTTGGGTGACTCGAACTCACAACCTCTTGGTTGGAAGTGGAGGTGCTCACCACTAGAGCAACTCACTCTTGTCACATGTGTCATAGACACACTTTTGAAATGTTTGGGTGTGTAAAGTTATTCACGTGATCAACAGGTGTGTAACAGAGATTTAAGGACAAGCTCAGGTGGCATGGCAATCTATGTATTAAGACAATTTTATAATGTGAGGATTCATCATGTTGCTAGTTTTACGTTGGATGTCAGCCTATCACAACCCCCGTCCTTCACCCAAGCTTGTGACTGCAATATGCGCAACACATGCTTTATTTTAGATGAGTTTAAATGGAATAACGTGGTCGGTCAAAGGCGGATCCACAGTTACGCAACTGGGTTCATGTGAACCTAGTGATTTCGACGCGGAGCATAAACTTATTACAAATTCCACTAAAATTGCAACAAATAGTAGGTACGAACCCATAACTTAAAAGTATAATGGGTTCAATGCTAAGAACCCGTTAAGTTTAAATTATGGACCCGTATGCATCATAGTTGTTGTAATTTTTTCTATATCCATACAGAATACTTATATGTTGGATCAGCTACTGCACTAAGTAGAGTTCTATCTTCATAAAGTACATGCAATACATTTTTCTTAATACAATTAAGCAATAAACAAGACATTTTCCTTTATAGAAAAGAAGTTATAAATAAAGATACCATTAAAAAGAAAAAAAAAACAAGACTCACGCAGCAGCCCCTTGAGATGCAGCATCATCAGCATGAATATCAAGGTTGTTTAGCCTAACGAAAGTGTTCTCACTCCCAGGAGTTGCCACGGCCGATGGAGACCCGACACTGCCACTGGTTGAAACCGATTGACCCGAAACAGTAGTAGTGGGCCCCCATGACCTCCTAGAAACTTCTGATGGATTCTTTCCGCCTTCCTCCAAATTATTCACCATTCCAACCAACTAATCATAAAAATTCTTTCAATTGCTGTCAGTCCTAGCAAAAATTGATAAATGTAAAAGATTTAATTCTCAAAAATAGAATTTTTGGGGTTTTTCAAGATATAGGGAACAAAAGCAGATACAGAATTTGCAAATTTGACAGAGACCCAGAAATAGGGAATTTAGCTAAAATAATTTTTTCTATTTGGAGGTTTAGAAGGGGTGTTGAGCATATGAAGGCGGCAGGGAGACCTGTTGGTTTCGAGCTTCAGGAAGGAGGAAAAAAAAAGTATGTCGAGGTCTTCTAAAGAAGCTTTTCCTTTTCCTTCTTTTTTTTTGGCGTTTTCGTTTTTCCTTTTAAATAGTAGCAGTAGTAATTTTACTTTAAAATTTAAAATGGCACTTTTATCATTTAAAGAGTTAATAAAGAGTTGCAGAATTTTTTGATTATAGAAATTTGTGATTTATAATATTTTTTTTTAACTATATACCATTTTATATAAAATCTGATACACACTTTGTTTTGTTATATACACATATCATCAAAAATATATTAATAACTTGAAATAACAAATCAATTTAAGAAATCAGGGTTTAATCTCAATAAAGACAAATATTAGGTAATTACTTACGGTTGGCCTAATATTTGTCAGACTAAGTTATTTGATACATATGATGGTGGAAAATAAGTGATACTTATAATAAAGATGAACACAAATTAGTGTGACATCATACTTGTCAATGTACTAGTTTTAGCGTAAGGGCATTGCAAGTGCTTTTCATCTCAATGAGTAATTTTTTTGTAAGAAAAATTATATTTTTAAATATTGTTTGAATCATAAAATAAAGTATAAACTTCTGAGGTCGATGAATAGTAATCTTATATAGCTAACTCAATAAATAATATTCACCTTAAATATTATTCTAATTTTATAATTTTATCAATTCAATTTCACAAGTTATCTCGCTTCCTTTTTAGTTTTAGTAAAAATACATAGCCCTTAAAGATTTAAGAATTTTTCTATATTTTTTTTCAAAAGCTATTCTCAAGTTCATTCGACAAGATATAAGCAAGACTAATTAACTATATTTCTATTTGAATCGTATGTCTTCTCAATTTATCTCCCTTTAAAGGTTTCAATGTTACCCATATATTGAGGTTTTAGTTATTGAGATAAAAAACAAGAATTTATAATTTATATAACTTTGTAGAAATATGCATGGGCAAAAAAAAAAATCTAAAATATGAAAACTTAATAGGACGAATAAATTACTATGAAAAGTTATTAAATCCATTGATTGCATATATACATTTTAGATATCATTTTAAAGTCCTAAAAATGAGAATATTTAACTTTGTATTATTTGCTCTCTCTCTTCGATTCAACGGTAATTTTCACTTCCGGTGAACTTGTCGGCATCGGCGTCCACTGAGCCGCCCAGGTAGGTACGTCTCTCCTCTCTCTATCTCTACTCTCTCTGTCCTACCTCCTTTTTCTCTCCCCCACTCTCCCATACTTTTTCTTGTGAAGTTAATAAGAACAAAGAATCAGGGGATGCTAATCTAAAGGAGATTAATGATATGTTAATGTGCCTTGTGGAGCAAATAATAAGATACAATTACAGATACAAAGACACGAGGCAATTATGCACAACTTGAAGGCTCAAGTGAGTCAATTGATGGAAGCTTTTAATGTTCAACAAGCTAATATTATGGATAGTACCCAAGAAAAGTGTGCATCAGAGGCAAAATTTGAGGTACTGACGAAGGATGTCAGAGTAGAACACTAACAATCTAACCAACTAGATTTTGAGAAAGCCAATATTAAAGAAGTGATACTAGAGTCAGCCAAGAACATTCAGGATACAAATTTAGTTGACTCTAGTGTCATTTATGTTGAGGATGTTGAACATCTCGAAATTGATATATACGAGTGTGTTATGCCTCATTCAAAACACTTCTCTATATTGTGTTTTGATGGTAAAATGTGAATGGACCCTTACGAGCATACAACGGAGTCAAGAAAAGAGGTATATGAGCCTTATATTCTGAATTTTCGAGGCTGTCAAGGTAAGATGACACTCCTCAGTTGACAACAAAAAAGTACATAAGGAATTATTTAATTTTTGACTCACGAGAATTTGTACAGCCTAAAGAGCATAATTATAAGCTTGAATCAAAACTTGAGGTTCAATTCATAAGTTCGAGGTGGAGGCAAAAAGTGAGTCACGTTATGTCACGACGTTAATTAAGGTGCTTGTTGGGAGGCAACCTAACTTTACTGGATTTGTTTTACCTTTTCTATTTTTTTTTTATAATGTAGCTTTTTTAATTTTGTAGGAGCATGGAAAGTAAAGCCACTGGAAAGAAGCAAAAGCAAGTCAGATGGTTGGAACTAAATGTGGGGTACCCGCACAAAGGACTATACCGGTAAGAAGTTTGAGTACTCCATGAGCTGCTAATACTTCAGTCTTTGGCCTACAAGGTTTTTTTTTGCTCATGTTATTTATGGTTTACATTGAGGACAATGTATAATTTTAAGTATAAAGTGAAGAATTATCTGGGCGATTTCATGTGTTGTTTTACTCGCATTATTTTAGGTGTGTTGTTGAAACAAAAAAAAAAAGAAAAAAAAGGATAAAAAAAGATTAAAATTTTCCTTACGATGGATCTCCTAGAGAGTTTTCTTAAGGGTTTAAATTCTAAATAAAAATACAAAAAAATAAAAAATAGAAAAGTATAAAAAGATGACTTTTTATTTTCTTTAGATAATAATAATTTTTCGTGATTTTTCTTTGTGTCTCGGTTCTTTTCTATGGAATGTTACTTGAATCGCGTAATATTTTTTTCTAATATTTAGCGTATAGTAGGATTTAGGAAATAAAATAGGGAAGAATGATTTGATTCATTCCCTTTGACTTATTTGATAGTAGCATACTTAGGTTTTAGCATATGTATCGTCTTTCCTTTATTTTAGATATTTGATGATGTCTAGATAAACCTAGATAGCATATTTTGTTGCGCCTATGGCTCTTTCTCTTAACTTGTATTCACTTTATGCGTTATGCTTATATCTCTTGGCTATGTGAATATTTACTTGATTTGAGAGTCGGAATGAGAACGTCCTTAGTGAATCATGTATCATTGTGTGAAGTGAGTTATTGTATAGTCCATATTTTTTCAATTGTGTCTAGAACTTGTCCGGCATATGAGTTGAAGCGAAATTTTAGGTATTGCTTAGTTTGAAAAATAATTTTAGGCTTTTTTAATCTTAATGAGTGTTTATGCTTACCACAAATAAAATTATCCGTAGCTAACCCTTTTGAGCTTGTAGACCCTTTCTTTGGCATCCGCATTACCCTTTGTTCTTAATTGCGTTTTGAGCCTTTTACCTCTTAAAGCACTTGAATTGTATGAATATGCGCTAGAAAGAAGTAATGAGAATGGTTTAGTGGAACCAATGGAAGGAATAAAGGTGCACTTAAATCTTAAAGAGAACACGACTAGCGGGTAATACAAAATACAAAGAAAAAAATAGTAGAAAAAGAAAAGAAAAATTAGAAAAATATATTTGAAAAAAATAAGAAAAAAAATATAGCAAAAAGAAATAAATGCATATTATCCTTACTAGTGGTTGTGAGTTAAAGTAGTTCCTAAAGAAAGATGGAACATATTTTTGTGGGTGGTCTTGATTGTGATGTTTGAAGTATGGTTGAAAAAATGTTGCGCTTAAAAGTTGACTATGTGATGTGTGAAAGTGCTTAGGAGGGTTCACCACTATTATCTATATTTATCTTACCCGCCCCTTAGCTCATATTACAACTATAATAATTTCTAGTTCATTTGAGACCGAGTGGGCCTATATTAGTAGAGGTTTACATAATGAGTAAGCCTATGGTAACTTTTGCATGCATGTGACTTCTTTTGGAGAGTGAGTGATTTCTTTTATATGTGTGATTCCTTAAAATATATTCGAGTATTTGATTTAGATGTGTGGACTACTTATTCTCTGTTATTTTGTTGTGAGGGCACATGATTTTACGATAGATAGGTAACATTATTAGACTTTTCTGTTAGGTTGAATATTCAAGTCCTGAGTGCATTGTGACATTGAATCAGTTTTCGATGATAGGATTGTTATGGGCATGTTGTTTATGTTTTGAATGTATATGATAGAGCTTAATTGTTGCTATCAATCATGGTCATAGGTATAGTTCGCTTAGAAGGTGCATGTTGTGAGGTGTTTTGGTTTTGGTTGACTCGAGGGCGAACCACGTTTAAGTGTGGGGTGTTGATGTGAGGCTAAAATCCTATGCTTTATATAATCGTTTACTCTATGTTTTATTTATAATATTGACGATTCATACTATGTTTACGCTTAATTGAGTTGTTTTGTGTGTAAGATTATTTGGGATTGAAGTGAAAAGAAAACTGGACAAAGAAGCATCAAAGACAATAAAATAGAGCAGAGAGGAACCACCGCGCAAGGCAGCAAAAGCACCGTGCCCCAAATCGTGCTAGACAAGCACTGGACCGTGCCATACACGGGGTCTTGCAAGGTCAAAGGCGCCAAAATCAGCGCCTTACACGGTGCAAGGTGAGGAAAGAGGGGTGCGATGCGCCAAGGCCTTGTTCCAAGGCGTTTTGACTCCCAGACAGCTTGGGACTTGGTTATTTCGGCTCTAAACTTTACCCTACCTTATAAATACCTCCTAAACTTAGTTTTTTAAGGAGAGAGGCAAGTTTTGAATAGGAAAATACGGCTGGAACAATTGCAAGCAACGGATTACACGAATTCTTCTTCCGTTCTTCCTTAGTTTGTGGATTGATGCTTTCAATTATTAACGTGATTATTAGTGTGACTGCGAGTAACTAAATTATTATCTAGAGTTTGATTTAATCTTTTGAAGAATGAATTCTCGTTACGTTTTAATACAATTTTACCTTTGAGTTTCTCTACGTGTTCAACGACATGCTTATTTTTGTTAATTGAAGAGCTCTCAATTAGTTGTATCTATTTATTATGTATTACTTGAAAAAGAATGCATATTTAGGTTGTTGTTGTTGAACAACGTCACTCAAAAGGTATTTGAGATATCAATATAACGAATTTAAAAGCGGGATTAGAGATAACAAAGCTTTGACCTGATCATTGTGAACGGTAAGAAAGTGCGAGCTAGCGTAATTTGAGAGAATATGACTAGTATATTATTGTAGGTTCTCGAGATAGGATTACGATAAGTCGAGTGCTCATGATTAGTAGAGAATACTTAAGCTAAATTATAGAAAATGTTGCAGGAAGAAAAATATCGACAATTAGGAAAATCATAACTCTAGGATTTTCCAATCTTGTCTCCAACCCTTAGTAGCTTTAGTTGTTAATTTACTACTTCAATTTATTAGCTAATTAGTTAGACATAATAATTTTAATATTTATATCTTAGGAATTGTTCGAGATTGTCTTCTTAGTGATACTTAATAGTTATAGCGAAACCTTAGTTTTTAGTGGAATTCGAATCCGTACTCTTAGGCCGGATTATTTTTTCGCGACCGCTTCCTTATTGTAAGGCATAGTTGGGAGTGATCAAACCACCAGAGATATAATGTTTTGCCATGATGCTTTTTATATAAAAATTAGGTTCGACTTCTTCTGCCTTCATGGTCTCAACAATTTGCTCAATTCCAGTAATGTCATTTAGATTGACCCCCGGCATCTATCAATATTTGGTAAATGAAGGGAGTAAGTTTTATAGTATCTTTTTTCATTATCAATATACATATTTGGTAAATGAAGGGAGTAAGTTTTATAGTTTCTTTTTTCATTATCAATATACATCCACAATCTTCTTTTTTATCAATCCGTTTATAACTGACTGCAAGCAAAGCATGTGACTGGGAATCCAAGATCCCTCATTTTCTTAAAGATCTCCTCAGATTTGTTCACGTCACCTTTTGAAGCGCGGTTGGCCAATATAGTTTGATAAACAACTTCTGATCTCAAAGACTTTGGTACCCTCTCAATATAACTTTCTACCTTTTGTATTCATGGACTTTGGCAATTAAATTAATACGAGAAGCATAATCTCTATCAGTAAAAATAAGTTGCTTTTTAGCTCCAACCACCTAGAGATTAATGCGAGGCTAATATGTTATATTTTATATCGTCATTTACCCTATGCTTTACTTATAAATCGTAATGATTCGTGCTACGTTTACGCTTAATTGAGTTATTTTTGTGTGTAGGCTCATTTGGGAATGAAGTGAAAAGAAAATTGGACAAAGAGGCATCAAAAACAACAAAATAGAGCACGAAAGGAACCACGGCGCAAGGCTGCAAAAGCGTCACACCCCAGAGGGCGCTAGGTGAGGCTAGAAAATCCAAGTGCCTCGTGCATGGTTGTGCCTCGCGAGGTCCAGGGCGAGCAAAGAGTAGCGCGACACGCCAAGGTCCCTGGTCCAAGGCGTTTTAGCTCCCAATCAGCTTAGGACTTAGTTAATTTGGCCCTAATTGTACCCTAGCATATAACTACCTCATTAACTTAGTTTTTTTTTTTAGAGTTAGACAAGTTTTGAAGAGGAAAATACGGCTGGAATAATTGCAAGCAACGGATTACACGAATTCTTCTTTCAATTCTTCCTAGTTTGTAGTTTAATGCTTTCAATTATGAATGTGATTGTTAGCATGACTATGAATAGCTAAATTTCTATCTAGAGTTTGATCGAACCTTTTGAAGGATGAACTCCCATTATATTTAAATATAGTTCTGCCTTTGAATTTCTCTATGTGTTCAACTATATGCTTAATTTAGTTAATTGAATGCTATCAATTAGCTATTCCTATATAGCATGTATTATTTGACAAAGAGTGCATATTTAGGTGGTTATTGAACAACGTTACTCCTGAATATGAGAGATCAATACAGAAGATTTAAAGGTGGATTTAGAGATAATAAAACCTTGATCTGATCACTAGCGTAATTCGAGAGAGTGCATCTAGTAAATTATTATAGTTACTCGAGAGAGAATTACGATAACTGAAGTGCTCACGGTCCATCGAGAGTAATTAGATAAAATTATAGGAGATGTAACGGAGAGGATTCCGACAATTTGGAAAATCATAACTATAAGACTTCTCGTTCTTGTTTACAACCTTTAGCTATACTAATGATATTTTTTTACTACTTTCTTACTAATTGCCTTAGTTATTAGAAGATCAATAAAATGATATTTACAACTTCTATAGATTGATTATTCGAATTCTTGCGAGATGAATAGTTTTTGTTAATAGGTTAATTCCATGTAGGATTCGACTCCGGACTCTTGAACCAGATTATATTTACAACTACCTCTTAATCTTTTTTATACGTTATAGTTGGAGTGGTCAAATTTTGGCGCCGTTACCGGAAAATTAATGGTGTTATTGATTATTACTATAAGGATTGCTAGAATTCTTAATTTAGTCAAATTTTTTTAATTATAAAACTCTTAATTAAACGAAACTTTAACGTTTGCAATCTTGTGTGTCGTAGGTGTATGCCCATAAATTCCTCAAGAATTGGTAAATTGTTTGAAGCATTACCAAAACTTGAGAAAGCTTTCAGGGCACTGAAACGGGCTAACAAGAGAAATAGACAACAACAAAAACCGAACGAGCTAACTGAAATTGAAATGGGTGACATCGAGAATAATAATGAAAAAAATAAATCAACGTGATCCAAACAACAGAGATGTGGAACCTTTAGTGCCGGAAACTACTTCATATGATTGGGCTCAACCTACCGCTGATAATCTGGCAACCACAATTGCAGTCCCTCAGATATAAGCGAAGACATTCCAAATCATGAACAACATGTTGCACCTGTTGCAGAATAAATGACTATTCTCTGGGTCCCGTCTTGAAGATCCACAACAACATTTAAAGAATTTTTTGTCAATTTGTATCACTCAAAGGCAGCCTAATGTGACACCAGAAGCAATTCGGCTCTTATTGTTTCCATTACCGGTGACTGTAGAAGCACATACTTGATTAAATTTGCTCCCCATCAGCTCCATAAACACTTGGGAAGAATTAGTCAAGCAGTTCTTGAATAAGTTCTATCCACTGCAAAGCAGATTGATGAGATATTGTAATTCAGTCAAAAATCAATGGAAACTTTGCAGGAAACTTGGGAAAGATTCAAAGGAATGCTGGTGAAGTGTCCACACCATGGTATTCCGGATCAAATGTTAGGACATAGGTATTATATGGGTTTAGTTGACAGTTTGAAGGCTATTGTTGATACTTCAGTAGGAAGAGCATTCTTAAGCAATTGAGGCTGCATGACAAGGGATATATGTAACGACCCGACCGGTCGTTTTGAGCTCTAGTGTATTGTTCAGCGGTTTGAGGCCTTGAGTAGCTTCACTTCAGGTATTATGACTTGTACGTGTGGTCGAAATTGAATTTCGAAAAGTTTGAAGTTGATTTAGAAAGAAAATTTTAATTTCGGAAGCTTTAAGTTGGAAGAATTGACTAAGGTTTGACTTTTGAGTAGACAACCTCAGAATTTAGATTTGAAGGTTCCAATAGGTTCGTATGATGATTTCAGACTTGGGCGTATGTTCGGTTGAGTATCGGGTGGCCCGAGAGCATTTCAGCGCTTACTGTGGAAGTTGGCATTTTGAAGGTTTCAAGAATTTTTTAAGTTTGAATTGAAGTGGACTTTGGTGTTATCGAAGTTCGTATGGGATTACGAGCCTTGGAATAGGTTCGTAGTGTAATATAGGACTTGTGCGCAAAGTTTGGCGTCATTCCGAAAAGTTTAAGTGTGATTCGGACGCGTTCGTCGAAGTTTAAAAGTTTAAATGAAGGTTTCGATCGTCGATTCATAATTTTTATGTTGTTTGGTGTGATTTGAGACTCCGAGTAGGTTCATGTTATGTTTTAGAACTGGTTGGTATGTTTGGATGGGGTCCCGGGGGCCTCGGGTTTGAAATGGATTGAAATTTGGATTTGTGGAAATGCTAAAAACTGCTGAAATCTGGTGTCATCGCACCTCCGGTGGTTTGGTCATAGGTGCGGACATGCAGGCGCGATGGAGGTCGTCACAGAAGCGGGAAAGCCGGCCAGGGGAAGGGTCGCAGGTGCAGAGCTTTGGCCGCATCTGCGCAAGCGCAAAAGCGAAACGCTGGGCGCAGAACCGGGTAAAGGCGCAAGAGCGGAAGAAGGTCGCACCTGCGATGTCGTAAAAGGGGGGAATGTTTCCGCAGGTGTGAGGCTTTGTGTTGGGTAATTTTCTGCAGAAGCGGAGGAGTGGTCGCAAAGGCGACGCCGCAGGTGCGGTATTTTGGCTTCGCAGATGTGAAGATCGCATGGGCAGAATGTATAAGTTAGCCAAATCGGGTTTTGGCTCATTTCATCTCTTTTCTCTCATTGGAGCCGGTCTTGGGGGCGATTTTAGAGTGCCATTTTTGTTATCCTTCATGAGGTAAGTGATTCCTACCGTTGTGAGTTAAATACATGATTTACATGTGGATTTAAACATGAAAAATTATAGTAATTGTGGGATTTTTGAAGAAACCTAGAAATTGATAATTTTGGTTTTTGACCACGGTTTTGGAAATGGAATTAGGAATAAATTATATATTTGAGTTCGTGGTGTTATGGGTAATGATTATCTTCGAAATATTTTAAAATCCGGGCACGTGGGTCCGAGGGTTGACTTTATCGACTTTTCGAGCGGAATTGGAAATTTGTTATGAATTGATTAATTATGGATAGTAGAGTATATATTTATGGATTTGTACATTGTTTGCATAGTTTTGGAGAGACGGGCATCGGTTTGAGGTGTTTGAGTGGCGTTGGAGCCGGTTATGGAACTTCGGAGCGAGGGAAGTCTCCTATATAACTTGGTGAGGGGGAAACTATCCCTAGGTGAAGTATTTGATATGTGTTACTTGTTGCGGGGGCTACGTACGCACGAGGTGACGAGAATCCGTACATGTCTAGATTCATGTTATGTCCAGGTAGACATAGGTTCCCGCCATGCTATAACTGTACTAGTTGAGTTGTTCCTTGCCTATTAAATTCCTTTATTTTACGTTACGACCCGTGACTAGGCTTGCTATAGTAGAGATTTGACGGGCTTCATGATTAACTGCATAATAATTATGCTCCTCTTATCAATTTCTCCTGCGCCATGCGTTTTCATCGAAAGGTTTTCCTTAAAATTTATAACTCACACGTTATTCGTGAGTGGGGTCAAGGACCCGTTAAAGCTTCTTATTCTAATGGGATCGAGTCGTTCGCCTCGACAAAATTTTTTATCATACTCTCATGGGAGCGGGCCGTTCACCTCGGCAGTATAATAGATGCATCTATGGTTCGTGCCGTTCGACCCTCGGCAATGCACACAGTATGATGGGATCGGGCTGTACGCCTCGATATTTTTATAAAATACTCTTACGGAATCGTGCGTAATATTTGATAAGAAACCAGTGTGTCTGCGAGTTTTCCTGATTTGGATTGTGACGACCTATCTGGTGAGGTTCATTATATATATATATGCTCCGGTTGAGGAGGTAACTGCTAATTGAGAGCTTGATTTTATTGTTGAGAGGAGGATTGTACCACGTATTTATACTCGTGTATTTCGTTTATTTACTCAGCCTCACATCTGTATACTTCTTACTGTACATGATTTATTGGACTACTAGTAAGTATCGATGTCGACCCCTCGTCACTACTTCTCTGGGGTTAGGCTAGATACTTACTGGGTACGTATTAATTTACGTACTCATGCTGCACTTGCTGCACTTATTATGCAGGTCTATATATGTTTCTAGTGGTCCTCTGGGTGCAGAGGCGCGGCTATTGTGGGGACTTTATGGTGAGCTGCATTTCATGTTACAATCCGCAGCATACAGAGTCTCCATCAGAGTTATTTATATTCTCCCGTCTAACTTGTATTTCAGACATATGTTGTATTTTATTGTACTCCTTAGTAGATGCTCATGCACTTGTAACATCGGGTTTTGGGGGATTCCTACTAGTTGTTCATTATTGTAGTTCACGTAAATATTATCATTTTACCCATATAAATTCTATTTTATACTATTTAATTAATGGAAATTTTGATTTCAAAAGTAATAAAAAGAGTAACTAAGTTGATCAATCACTGTTGGCTTGCCTAACGGCGGCGTTAGGCGCCATCATGACCTGTAGTGAATTTTGGGTCATGACAATATGACCCCCACCCCAATTGTTCATTCGGTCGCTCTTGACCCAAACAATACAAATGCTGAAAGTAATGCCACTCTGATGACCCAAATGAGTCCGCTGACAAAGAAAATTGATGATAGGGGGCACAAAACAGGTACACATTGTAGACACAACAAATGGAGGACTATGTACCCTTTGCATTAATCAGCCATATGTGTGCTCGTGGACTGGCGATGGTGATAATTAGAGATTTACTAAGGATATGAATTATGTGAAAATTTATGGGGACAGAGACAAGGTGGATAGTAGTGGGGACAACAAAACCAATAATATAGACCCGACGAGTAGTAGTACATTTACAATCCTGGGGGTGCATGACCATAGGGGCAGAGGATCCCTACCTACGACAACCAGGGTATAATCAACAACAACAACAACAATTGACTTATCAACAACCATAGCAACAATAGGTGGCTAGGAAAGAAGATAGTAACATGGCCAAAATCAAGGGGATGCTATAGCAGATTATTGGTTCTAATGGAATAATGCAAGAGAAGAAAGTTGCACATGACTCAACTATTAGAGGCATTGAAACTCAATTAGGCCAACATCAGTGCCACTTGACATTGATGAATCGACGGGGTTGACAAAGGTGATAATTGAACAAGCATAGAGTGATAATGCTAAAGACAAAAAAGTTGAACAACCTCAAGAAGAAGTTCTAGAAAAGGTGCCCAAGCAGAAAAATATACAGTTGAGTGGCCAGAAGCGACTCCCAGTGCCATTCCCGCAAAGGCTAGCAAAGCATAAGAAAGACGATCAATACAAGAAGTTCATGGAAATACTAAGGCAAATTCAATTGAATATTCCTCTGATAGATGCCTTGAGGAAAATGCCAGGCTATGCAAAGTTGATAAAGATTTGATGTCTAGAAAGTTTTACTTCCAGGACCTCTCTACTATGACTTTGACCCAAACTTACAGTGTTGTGGTGATGAAGCCTATGGCTCAAAAGTTGTTTGATCCTGGAAGTTTCACAATTTCATGCACAATTGGAAGTTTTGCTTTTGCAAATCATTTTTTGACTTGGGGGCGAGTATTAACTTGATTACTTTGGCTATTTATACGAAGTTGGGTATTGGTAGAGCCAGATAGATCTCTATATTGTTGCAATTGGCCGATTGAACAGTGAATAGGCCGACATGAATTCTTGATGATGTGCTTGTTCAAGTGGAAAAGTTTGTATTTCCTGAATATTTTGTCATTCTTGACTGCCGGGTTGTTCAAGAAATACCTATAATATTAGGAAGGTCATTCTTAGCCACTGGAAGAGCATTGATAGATTGTAAGGCTAGTTAATTTAAGATAAAATTGAGAATGAAGAGATCATATTCAATGTGCAATACTCTATGAGGAGACCTAGTGAATTTGTAATTTGTTCATTAGTGGAAGTTGTTGATGTGATTTTACAAAAGGAGGATGGAGCTCTTCATTCTAGAGATCCATTTGAAGCATGCTTAATGAACCTAGAAAAGATGGGTGGTGAGAACTTGGAAGAATGGATTTTGGACCTTGAAGGCCAAGGATTTTGGAAAAGGAAACCTCATTTTGAACTCTTACACTTAGAGGTGAGGAAGACACCTCCGACCAAGCCATCAATAGAGGAGTCTCCGCAGTTGGAACTTAAGCCGCTTCCAACCCACCTCAGGTATGCCTTCTTAGGATCTAACTCCATTTTACTAGGTATTATCTCATCTGGTTTGTTAGATGTGCAGGTAGAACAATTTTGCAAGTTTTGAATGAGTGCGAGACTGTTATTGGTTGGACCATTGCTAACATAAGGGGTATCAATCCAGATTTTTATATGCACAAGATTCTACTGGAGGATGGACACAAACCTTCCAGAGAACATCAAAGAAAGCTGAAGCTAAATATGAAAGAAGTGAAAAATAAGGTGGTAAAGTGGTTGGATGCGGGGATCATCTTCCCCATCTTTGACAACAATTGGGTTAGCCCAGTTCAATGTGTTCCGAAAAAAGGTTGGATGATTGTAGTGGAAATCGAGAACAATGAGTTTCTCAACTAGAATAGTCACGGGTTGACGAATCTGCATGGATTATAGGAAACTGAATAAAGCCACCTGAAAAAATCATTTTCCTTTTGCCATTCATTGATCGGATGTTGGATAGGTTGGCTGGAAGGTCTCACTTTTGTTTCTTGGATGGATACTCGAGGTGCAATTAGATATATTTTGCCCCTAAGGATAAAGAGAAAAGGTATTCACTTGTCTGTATAGTATATATGCCTTCCGGAGAATGTCGTTTGGCCTATGCAATGCACCCGCCACATTTCGAAGATGTATGATGGTTATTTTTACTGATATGGTGGAGGATATTATGGAAGTTTAAATGTATGATTTCTCAGTAGTGGAAAACTCATTTGATGAATGCCTGAAAAATTTGAAAAGAGTGTTAAAGAGGTGCATGGAGATTAACTGGTGCTAAACTGAGAAAAATATCATTTTATGGTACATGAAGGTATAGTCTTCGGGTATCGTGTATCAAAAAAAGGTATTGATGTTGACCATGCTAAGGTTGAAGTGATTTAGAAATTTCCACCACCCACCTCGGTAAAAGCAATAAGGAGTTTACTTGGTCACACATGTTTCTATAGGATATTTCTAAAAGATTTCTCTAAAATTGCTAACCCGTTATGTAAATTACTTGAAAAAGATCACCCTTTTTTATTTTCTGATGATTGCTGGTTGGCATTTGAGGAGCTGAAGAAGAAATTGGTGATTGCACCCATCATCATTGCACCTGATTGGGAGCAATTATTTGAGCTTATGTGTAATGCTTGTGATTATACAGTAGGAGTAATATTAGGACAAAGCAAATAAAAAGTCATGCATCCAATCTACTATGCAAGAAGGACCTTGAGTAGTGCACAACTCAACTACATAGTGACTTAGAAGGAGATGGTAACCGTGGTGTTTGAATTCGACAAGTTTAGGTCGTATCTCATAGGATCAAAGGTAATAGTTTATATTGACCATGCTGCTCTCAAGTACATGATTGAGAAGAAGGAGTCAAAGCCACACATGATTAGTTGGGTATTACTACTACAAGAATTTGATTCGAAAATCCATGACCGAAAGGGTTCACGGAGAACCAGGTGACATATCACTTGTCTAGGATTGAGGGCACCGAAAAGAACGTAGAGATATAAGAGATTTTGGAGACTTATCCAGATGAATAATTGTTAGCGACAAGCCTTGATGAGACACCATGGCATGATGATATTGCAAATAATTTGGCAGTGGTATTGTTCCCTATGATTTGTCCTCTCTACAAAAGAAAACGTTCTTTTGTGGTTGTCGAATGTATTTTTGGGATGAGCTGTATCTATTTAGGATATATGTTGATAACATAATCCGTAGAATTATCCCCGAGATGGAACAATCTTTTATTTTGTAGGCTTGTCACGCATCCCCATATGATGTCCATTTTGGAGGAGTAAGGATAACAACGAAAGTGTTGAAGTCGAGTTTCTATTGGCCGACGTTGTTCAAAGATATGCATTTTTAGGTAAAGGGATGTGATGAATTACAAAGGACGGGAAATATTTCCTGTCGACATGAACCCAATTCAAGAGGTGGATGTATTTGATGTATATGGAATCGACTTCATGGGGCCATTCGTTAACTCCTACGTCAACAAGTATATACTTGTAGTTATGGACTACGTATCCAAGTAGGTAAAAGTTGTTTCACTCCCAACTAATGATGCTAAAGGAGTAATTTGATTCTTGAGGAAGAATATTTTCACACGGTTTGGCACTCCAAGAGCAATAATCAGTAATGGTGGAACATTTTTCTTCAATAGAGCCTTTACAAAATTGCTAGAAAAAGTATGGAGTTCGTCATGAAGTTGCACACCCTACCATCCGCAAATAAGTGGGCTAGTAGAAGTGTCCAACCGGAAATCAAGAGTGTTTTAATCAAGATAGTAAATGTCATTGGACTGATTGGGCAAGAAAGTTGGATGATGCACTCTGGGCTTACCGCACTATTTTCAAAACTCTGATTGGTATGTCACCGTATAAATTGGTGTTTGGGAAGGTGTGTCACTAGCCGGTAGAGCTAGAGCACAGAGCTTTATGGGAATTAAAAAAATTGAACCTTGACATGGAAGCCACTGGCATTAGTAGAATCACAGAGCTACATGAACATAATGAATTTCGTTATCATGCTTTCAAGAGCACCAGGTTGTACAAAGAAAGAATGAAGATGATGCACTTCAAGAATATTCTTGAGAAAACTTTTAAGCCTGGAGACTTGGTATTATTGAATAATTCAAGACTAAGGTTGTTTCCAGGCAAGTTGATGTCAAGATGATAAGGATTGTTTCGTGTAGTAGAGGTGTTTCCTTCGGGACCAATGGAGGTCGCATCAGATGATCAAACCAATAAGTTTCGAGTCAATGGGAAAATATTGATGCATTATCAAGGCATGATTGAGGAGGAATGAGTGATCTCAACCATTTACTTGAAGGATTCATGAGGTGGATTAACCTGAGTCGTGCCGCAAAGTTAAATAAGGTGCTTCATGGGAGGCAACCCATGGTGATGTTGTATTCGTCATGCCATGATGTTAACAAAGGCACTTGTTGAGAGGCAATCCAATTTTTAGTTTAGATGTAGTTGGGATTATTTCTTGATTTTGATTTTTACATGATCTAACAAGTTGGATTGGTGTGATTTTTACATATTTTTCCAGGTCTTAGAGCTAATCAGATGAAAGAAGTGGTTATGAGTCGGTTTTTTTGTGGGGGGGGGGGGGAGCACGTGAAAAGAATGGAAAATGGACAGGAAAACACAGGAAAGTGCGGGGCAAGGTCCAAAGCGCAGATTTCACCATGCTATGCGATGCCTTGATCTGAGAACCGTGCCCCACCCCTCGCATCACGTGTTCTAAGGCACAGAAGGCCTCGTGCCTAAATGCGGGTCATGTGCTTATCCCCTCCCCTCCCCCAGCCTGCCTCGCCAACTTTATCGCGCCAAGGATGGTGCGCTGCCCCTCGCCTCGTGCCAAGCTTCCTTGCTTTCCATGCCGCCTTACGCAGTGGGCGCCCAGGTAAGTGGTTCTCCCCTTTGACATATATTTTTGACCCAAAATCTTTAAAGAAAAATAACCTGCCCCACATCGAATTAAAACCCCCTCTGCCCTTAGTTCTTTCAATACTTCCCCCAGTTTCCCTCACAACATGGGAAACAACCCACTCTCTCTCTTCCCAACACAACACCAACATCACACGCATGCACAACAATGCCTCACCCGCCCCCATGATCTTTGCTTCTCCTCTACGTTTCAACAAGGTATGCTTCTACTTGGTTACCTCTCTCTTCTCTCTCTCTCCATGGTAGATTGAAAATGTAAGCTAGTAAGCTTTTGTATCATGCAATAATGGTGAAATTCTAATGATATTAATCCCAACCCCTCCTACCCCATACAAGATCTTGTTGTTTTGATAGAGTGTCCCACACTCGATTCCCAAGGCGATTTAGGAAGGTGAGGCAATCCCTTACCCACAAACAAAATCACACAAAAGTTGTTCATGCCATATTCTTGAAAAATTGCCCCAAAGGCGATTTTACTCCCAACTGGAGCCCGAGTCTTTGGGATTGAATTATGTATGTTATGTGAGCATATTGTACTTGAAATTCTAGTGTGGGTGGATCACCTGAGTTGAGGTAGATTGATAAAGTGTGGTTGCAATTGCTTGCTCACTAAGTGTAGCGCCAAAGTTATATGCTAATGTGCTTTATTGATATAGGCAAAGTCGGAGTAACCTATGACTCGTTCAATTAGTATATGGTAAAGCTTTAAATTTGGGGTCGCTGCGATCCATTTATGCTATATCTAGTGGCTTATGAATTGCTATTTGGTGTGTTGATAGGTATCAAAATATGGTGTGTCCTACACTTCAGACTAAATCCCCACCTAAGGCCAAGGCCTCGTCAAAATCTAAAGTTGCCTCGTCCGCACCTCCACCTAAGAAGAGGAATAGAAGTGAGGCTGCCTCTAGTAGCCAAAGTAAAGGGAAGCAAGCAGTGGCTGCTATTTCTGCGTCATAATAACAAGTTAGAAGTGAGCGAGAGTATGTGATTAAGAGTGTACTTGTCACAACCCAATTCCAATCATAGGTCGTGATAGCGCCCAACACTGCCGTTAGTAATCCAACAGTAAATTGTCACTGAAACCGACCGCTCATAATACTTTTAAATCCAGTAATAAAAATAATTAAGCAGAAGTAGCTTATGGGGACATGATAAAATACTATCATCTTCATCAAGTGACTGAATATGAACAAAACGTAGACCGAAATAATATAATATCAAATAGAACCATAAACATCTGCTAAAAAATCCCAAAATCTGGTGTCACAAGTGAACGAGAATCTAATAAAATATACAAAACCACTACAACTACTGTCTGAAATAAAAGTAGATAGAATACAATAAATATAGGGGGAAGGAGACTCCGGGTGCTACGGGTCGAAGCATGGAAAGCAATTCACCACTTAGTCTCCAGCTGATACGCCTACGCGCCTGAGTGACCACTCGATGTACCTGTCTCACTACCTGCACAATTAGTACAAAAGAAAGTTGCCCATAGGCTTAGTAGTCAAGTGAATGATTTGAACTCGAAATAATATAGCCCGTAGGCATAATGGTCGAGTGAGCGCTTGCTCGAACTCGAAGTAAAAGTAGCTTGTAGGCTTAATAGTCGAGTGAGTGCTTGCTTGAACTCGAATTAAAAGTAGCCCGTAGGCTTAGTAGTCGAGTGAATGATTCGAACTCGAAATAATGTAGCCCGTAGGCGTAATGGTTGAGTGAATGATTCGAACTCGAAATAATGTAGCCCGTAGGCTTAGTAGTTGAGTGAATGATTCGAACTCAAAATAATGTAGCCCGTAGACATAATGGTCGAGTGAGTGCTTGCTCGAAATCGAGTCGGTGTAGCCCTTTGGCTTCATTGATTTTCGGTTGGCAGTCCCGATTTAAGGGATAGCGGTCGGCCCTTAAGCTTGTTTGCATAATAAATCTCAAAATAGAGGAAATATTTCTTGGATATAAGATGTGGGTAAATAAGAAAGTTTTCTTTGTAAGTCATTATACATGTTTTCATGTTTTGTGTCAGGGCTCGAGCCAGTATGAGTACGTAATCAATACGTACCCAGTAAGTAGCTAGTCTATCCTCGAAGAAGTAGTAGCGAGGGGTCGATGTCGACATGTCACGACCCGAAATTTCCACCTTCGGACCGTGATGGCGCCTAACATTTTACTTGCTAAGAAGCCAGCGTTAGAATAATATTACCCATTTTAAAATAATTTTTAAATTTATTAATATCAAAGAAACAAATGCGGAAGCAAAGTCTGAAATGTAGTAAAAAATCTATAATAATAGCGGTGTCTAAATACCATCCCAGAACTGGTGTCACAAGTGCACGAGCTTCTAGAATAATACAAATAAAGGTCTGAACAAAATAAAGCTATTTGGAAACAAATACACACCTAAAGTAAAGTAGACGTGTAATTCAGAACTGCGGACGCAGTGCAGTTATACCTCAAGTCTCCTCTGGTAGCTGAAATCCGAGCAAGTCTATGGTGTGCCGCTGGGACCAACTCCTAAATATGCACAAGAAGTGCAAAGTGTAGTATCAGTACAACTGACCCTATGTACTGGTAAGTGCTGAGCCTAACCTCGACGAAGTAGTGACGAGGCTAAGGCGGGTCACTTACATTAACATGTACGCAATATTAGTAACAACAACAAATAATAGAAATAAATCAGGTAACTCATTTATAATAGTTGAAGCCAACTCAGCAGTCATAACCAATTATTATTTCAACCAATTTTTGTTGCACCGTGCAAAATGCTTCCACAATATATTCATTTTCAATCCTCCAATATTCATTTTAATCAAGTATATATATATAGACTTTTAAATAAGTCTGTTGCGGCGTGCAATCCGATCCCCCAATATAGACTTTTTAATAAGTCTGTTGCGGCGTGCAACCCGATCCCCCAATATGGACTTTTAATAAGTCTGTTGCAGCGTGCAACCCGATCCCCCAATATGTTCATTTCAATCAATTCTGTTACGGCGTGCAACCCGCTCCTCCAATATATCCATTACCAATTCTTATAGAAGAAAATGCCCCAATAAATGCAATAATTAATATAAAATTTTAAAACAACAAGCATACAATAATTATGATTTAATTATGAAACAAACAATGACAAATAATAATTTATTAAGGAAATCAGGGAGAAATAGGCAGTTTAATATTTAATATGCTAAACATCAAGTAGCAATTAATACACATAAATCAAATAGTATGTAATAAGTATTGCAGGAATTCAAGAATTAATATTTGTCAAAGAATAAGAAAGAAATAATTATTAAAATAATTAATTCGTGCCTTAGAACAATTTATGATTTTTAAATAATTATGCAAATAATTAATTTAACCACGTATAGACACTCGTCACTTCTCCTATACGTCGTTCACATACATTTCACATAACAAATAGTTTAAGGGTTCGATTTTCTCAAGTCAAGGTTAACCACAACACTTATTTCGCTTTGCAAATTCAAATCAATTACTCGACCACAACTTTTCCTTTTAAATTTATCTCCAAAAGCTTCAAATCTATTCATAAATAATTCAATATACTCAATACGAATCATAGGAATTAATTCCATATGAATTTACTAATTTTTCGGATAAAAATTTGAAATTCATTAAAATATTTGACAGTGGGAACCACATCTCAAATCTCGAAAAAACTTATGAAATCCGAACACCCATTCCGAGACGAGTCCAACTATACAAAAATTATCTAATTCCGATGTCAAATGGACCTTCAAATCTTAAAATTTTATATTTGGAAGATTTTATAAAAATCTGATTATTCTTCCATAAATTCACGGATTCATAATGTAAATGAGTATGGAATCATGAAATATAATCAATATAGGATAAGGAACACTTATCCCAATATTTTTCCGTGAAAATCGCCCAAGAATCGCCTTTCCCGAGCTCAAAAATTGAAAATGGTTGAAAATGGGTCGAAATCCCATTTCTAGAACTTAAGTTCTGTTTTTTCAGATTTTTACTCATTGCGATAGCAGAAATTTGTTCGCGATCACGTAGAACAACTTTTGCCCAGGTTCATTTTACTCTTCCCGATCGCGGGAATGGCTTCACGATCGCGAAGCACATTTTGACTGCCCAGCTTTTTGCTCTAAGCGAACGCGTAAGGGCTTATGCGAACGCGAAGCACAACTTCTCAGCCTTCCGCGATCGCGGACGACCTTGTGTGATCGCATAGCATAAATTTTGTGCTTCAGCTTCTGCCTCATTCCTTCTACGCGAACACGGCTTGGCCCTCGTGTTCGCGGTGCTTTGCCTGCTGTCACTCTGCGATCGCATAGCACAAATTTCATCAGTGACCATTAAGCCTTCGCGATCGTGGACACAGTCACGCGATCGCATAGAAGGAAACCAGTTGCAGCAGGTTCAGCAGTTTCATGGTTCCAAAATGCGTCGATCCTGATCCGAATTACACCCGAGCCCTCGGGGTTCCAAACCATATATGCACATAAGTCCTAAAACATCATACGAACTTGCTCGCGCGATCAGGTCACCAAAATAACACCTAGAACTACGAATTGGACACCAAATCAAAGGAAATTTTTAGGAAAACTTTAAAACTTATATTTTTACGACCGAACGTCCGAATCACGTCAAATTAACTCCGATTCTCACCAAATTCGGCAGACAAGTCATAAATATCATAGTAGACCTATACCAGGCTCCGGAACTAAAATACGGACTCGGTGTTAATAAATCCAACATCAATAAATTCTTAAAAATCATTATGCTTTCAAACTTTTAATTTTTCATCAAAATTCCATATATCGGGCTAGGCACCTCAGAATTCGATTCCGGGTATACGCCCAAGTCCCAAATTACGATACAGACCTACCGGAACTGTCAAAATACTGATCCAAGTTTTTTTGCTCAAAATGTTGACCAAAGTCAACTCAATTAAGTTTTAAAGCTCTATTTCACATTTTAATCCATTTTTCACATAAAAACTTTCCGAAAAATTGTACGGACTGTACACGCAAGTCGAGGAGTGATAAATAGTGCTTTTCGAGGTCTTAGAAGATAGAATTAATTATCAAATTTAAAGATGATATTTTGGATCATCACAATCTCCACCTCTAAAACAAACGTTCGTCCTCGAACGAATTTAGAAAACGTACCTGAGCTGGTGAATAAGTGTGGATATTTACTCTGCATGTCTAACTCAGACTCCCAGGTTGATGCCTCTACCGGCTTACCTCTCCATCACACTCGAATTGAAGGATAACTCTTAGACCTCAACTGTCGGACCTGCCGGGCTAGAATAGCCACTGGCTCCTCCTCGTAAGTCAAATCTTTGTCCAATTGGACTGAGCTGAAATCTAACACATGGAACGGATCACCATAATATTTTCGGATCATAGACACATGGAACACCAGATGAACCGCTGATAAACTAGGTGGTAATGCAAGCATGTAGGCTACTTCACCCACCCTTTCAAGAATTTCAAAGGGTCTAATATACCTATGGCTCAACTTGCCATTCTTTCTGAACCTCATTATACCTTTCATAGGTGAAACCCGAAGCAATATTCTTTCTCCAACCATGAATGCAATATCACAAACTTTACGGTCGGCATAACTCTTTTGGCTAGACTGAGTTATGCGAAGTCGATCCTGAATAATCTTGACCTTATCCAAGGCATCCTGTACCAAATCGTTACCCAACAACCGAGCCTCTCCCGGTTCAAAGAAGCCAACTGCCGAACGACATGGACTTCTGTATAATGCCTCATATGGAGCCATCTGAATGCTCGACTGGTAGCCATTATTATAAGCAAACTCCGCAAGTGGCAGGAATTGATCCCAAGAACCTCCAAAGTCTATAACACAAGCGCAGAGCATATCTTCCAATATCTGAATGGTGCGCTCTGACTGTCTGTCTGTCTGTCGATGAAATACTGTACTCAACTCAACCCGTGTGCCTAACTTACGTTGTAGAGCCCTCCAGAAGTGTAAGGTAAACTGCGTACCTCGATCTGAAATAATAGACACGGGCACACCGTGAAGGCGGACAATCTCACGAATGTAAATTTCTGCTAACCTCTCTAAAGAATAGGTAACTGCCACTGGAATAAAATGTGCTGACTTGGTCAACCTGTCCACAATGACCCAAACTGCATCAAATTTTCTCTGAGTCCGTGGGAGTCCAACAATAAAATCCATAGTGATACGCTCCCACTTCCACTCAGGAATTTCTAACTTGTGAAGCAAACCACCAGGTCTTTGATGCTCGTACTTAACTTGTTGACAATTCAGACACCGAGCTACGTATGCAACTATATACTTTTTCATTCTCCTCCACCAATAATGTTGCCACAAATCTTGATACATTTTGGCAGTACCTGGATGAATAGAATACCTGGAATTGTGTGCCTCTTCAAGAATTAATTCACGAAGCCCGCCAACATTAGGCACACAAATACGACCCTGCATCCGTAGAACTCCATCTTCCCCCATATCAACCTATTTAGCATCACCGTGCCGCACCGTGTCCTTAAGTACAAGTAAATGAGGATCATCATACTGCCTCTCTCTGATACGCTCATATAAAGAAGACCGAGCGGCTATGCAAGCCAGAACCCGACTGGGTTCTGAAATATCTAACCTAACGAACTGATTAGCCAAAGTCTGAACATCTGCAGCTAATGGCCTCTCACCAACCGAATTATACTCAAGACTGCCCACACTCACAGCCTTTCTACTCAAAGCATCGGCCACCACATTGGCCTTTCCGGGGTGATACTGGTGATATCATAGTCTTTCAACAACTCCAACCATCTTCTCTGCCTCAAATTTAGATCTTTTTGTTTAAACAGATACTGAAGGCTACGATGATCAGTAAATATCTCACACGAGACACCGTAGAGGTAATGCCTCCAAATCTTCAGCGCATGAACAATGGCTGCCAATTCTAAGTCATGAACAGGATAATTCTTCTCGTGAACTTTTAATTGCCGCGACGCATATGCAATTACCTTGCCATCTTGCATTAATACTGCACTAAGCCCAATGTGAGATGCGTCACAATATACCGTATATGATCCTGAACCTGTGGGTAATACCAACACTAGCGCCGTAGTCAAAGCAGTCTTGAGCTTCTAAAAGCTCAACTCACACTCGTCTGACCATCTGAATGGGACACCTTTCTGGGTCAGTCTGGTCAATGGGCTTGCTATAGATGAAAACCCTTCCACGAACCGACGATAGTACCCTGCCAAACCCATGAAGTAGGTCTAGGCCAATTCTGAACAGCCTCTATCTTCTTAGGGTCCACCTTTATGCCTTCTGCTAATACAACATGCCCCAAAAAGGCAACTGAGTCCAACAAAAACTCATATTTTCAAAATGTGGCATATAACTGATTATTCCTCAAAGTATGACCGAAGATGCTGCTCATGCTCCTCTCAACTGCTGGAGTAAATCAAGATATCATCAATGAATACAACCACAAAAGAATCCAAATAGGGCTTGAACACCCGATTCATCAAATCCATAAATACTGCTGGAGCATTTGTCAACCCAAATGACATCACTAGGAATTCGTAATGCCCATACTGAGTCCGTAAAGCTGTCTTAGGGACATCGGATGCCCTAATCTTCAACTGATGGTACCCAGACCTCAAATCAATCTTCGAATATACCTTGGTACCCTGAAGCTGATCAAACAAGTCATCAATTCTTGATAGTCGATATTTGTTTTTGATAGTGGCCTTATTCAACTGCCGATAATCTATACACATCCGCATAGAACCACCTTTCTTCTTTACAAATAATACTGGTGCACCCCAGGGCGAGACACTGGGTCTTATGAATCCCTGATCAAGCAAGCCTTGTAACTGCTCCTTCAATTCTTTCAACTCCGGCGGGGCCATATAGTATGGTGAAATAGAAATGGGCTGAGTGCCCAGAGCCAAATCAATAGAGAAGTCAATATCTCTGTCGGGTGGCATCCCCGGTAAATCTACAGGAAATACTTCTGGAAATTCACGAACAACTGGTACTGATTCCATAGAAGGAACATCCGCACTGAGATCATGAATATTAGCCAAATAGGCTAGACACCCTTTCTCTACCATACGTCGAGCTTTCATATAAGAAATAACCCTGCTGGCAGAATGACCAGGAGTTCCTTTCCACTCTAACCGAGGTAACCCTGGCATGGCTAGGGTCACTGTCTTGGCATGACAATCCAATATAGCATGATAAGGTGACAACCAATCCATACACAAGATGACATCAAAATCTACCATATCAAGAAGTAGAAGATCCACACTAGTCTCAAGACTACCAATAGTAACCACACACGAATGATAGACATGATCTACTATGACAGAGTCTCCCACCGGTGTAGATACACACCCAGAAGTACTTAGAGGATCACAAGGCACAATCAAATATGAAGCAAAATAGGGGGACACATAGGAATAAGTAGATCCTGGATCAAATAGAAATGAAGCATCTCTATGGCAAACTGGAATAATACCTGTAATCACAGCATCAGATGACTCGGCCTCAGGCCTAGCTGGAAAAGCATAAAATTGGGACTGAGCCCCACCACTCTGAACTGCATCTCTGGGACGGACTCTAACTGCCTGGCCTCTACCTCTAATGGTCTGACCTCCACCTCTAATGTCCTGACCTCTACCTCTAGCTGCCTGACCCTTACCTCTAGCTGGCTGAGCAGGCGGTGAAGCAACCAATGCCGGTATGATGGCACGAGAATCCTGCCGAAATCTGTTACTCGCCAACCTAGGGAAATACCTCCTGATGTGACCAATGTTCTCACACTCATAACACCCATCCTGATGTCGTGGCTGCTGAAGCTGAAGCTGACCTGAATGGTCCGGATAACCGTTGTAGTAGCTCCGGAGTGGTGGTGCACTGATAGGAGATGAATGTGCACTAAATGCTGGCTGCCCATAGTAAGGTATAATAAGACCGTGACTCCCTGAAGCACCGGGAGATGCATGAAGTGCTGAATGAAACGGTCTGGGAGGATGACCCCTACCAAAATTACCCCTTCCTCCAGACGAGGCACCACTAAAACTACCAAACTGACGAGGCATCTTATCAGACCTCCGCCCTCTCTCCTGTTCAAGAACCATCTCGATCCTCCTCGCGACATTAGCATCCGCCTAAAAAGAAACCTCACTTTTGGTCTCCTTGGCCATCTGATAGAGTGAGTGAGTCCCTCAATAAACCTCCTCACTCTATCTCCTTCAATAGGTAGTAAAAGAAGAGCATGATGAGCCAAATCCACAAAACGGGACTCATACTGAGTAACAGTCATACTGCCCTACTGTAGACGCTCAAATTGCTTGTGGTAATCCTCTCTCAGTGTGATAGGAAGGAACTTCTCCAGAAATAGCTGAGAGAACTACTCTTAGGTAAGTGCAGGCAATGCGGATCGACTGGTCTGGCCAATGTATAATCTCTCCACCACCTCTTGGCGGAACCCGTGATCTGAAATATAGCAAAATCAACCCCATTGGTCTCAACTATACCCATGTTCCGCAGCACCTCATGGCAGCGACCAAGATAATCTTGTGGGTACTCAGGAGGTGTACCACTAAAGTGAACTGGAAAGAGCTTAGTAAACTTATCCAGTCTCAATAAGGCCTCAAAAGACATGGCGGGCCTATCACCGGTCTGTGCCGCAATAACTGGCTGAACTACCCCAATTGGCAGGGCTGCTGGAGCCTGATTTTGGGGAGTCATCTGCTCCGGAGTGAAAGTAGTGGGAGTTTGTGCTCCTCCCCCAGCCTGTGAAACGGCTGGTGCCACTGGAAATGTACCATTCTGGGCCACGCCCTCCATAAGACTCACCAAACAGACTAGAGCGTCCTGAAGCACTGGAGTGACTATGAATCCTTATGGGACCTGAACTGGTCCAACCGGTACATTCTGAACTGGAACCTCCTCCTGAAGATCCACCTGAGGTTCTACAACAGGTGCAGCTGCTCGAGCTCTAAACTGAGCTCTACCTCTGCTTCTGCCTCGGCCTCGACCTTTACCCCTGGCCATAGTTGCCACCAGGGGCTCTGGTCCCTGTCCATCGGTAGATGTATTACATGTTCCCACCATCTGCGAGAGAATAAGAGTAGAATGGTTCAATCATCGATGATAGAATAAATTCGCACGACAGAATAAGAAAGAAGTGATATTATTCCTAAACTTCATAGCCTCTGAGAGATAAGTATAGATGTCTCTGTACCGATCCTTCAGAGTCTACTAAGCTTGCTCGTGACTCGTGAGACCTATGTAACCTAGTGCTCTGTTACCAACTGTCACGACCCGAAATTCCCACCTTCGGACCGTGATGGCATCTACCATTTTACTTGCTAGGCAAGCCAACGTTAGAAAAATATTATCCATTTTAAAATAATTTTTAAATTTATTAATATCAAAGAAACAAATGCGGAAGCAAAGTCTGAAATGTAGTAAAAAATCCATAATAATAGCGGTGTCTAAATACCGTCACAAAACTGGTGTCACAAGTGCACGAGCTTCTAGAATAATACAAATAAAGGTCTGAACAAAATAAAGCTGTCTGGAAACAAACACACAGCTAAAGTAAAGTAGACGGGGACTTCAGAATTGCGGATGCTGTGCAGTTATACCTCAAGTCTCCTCTGGTAGCTGAAATCCGAGCAAGTCTATGGTGTGACACTGGGACCAACTCCAAAATCTGCACAAGAAGTGCAGAGTGTAGTATCAGTACAACCGACCCCATGTACTGGTAAGTGCTGAGCCTAACCTCGATGAAGTAGTGACGAAGCTAAGGCGGGTCACTTATATTAACTTGTACGCAATATTAGTAACAACAACAAATAATAGAAATAAATCAGGTAACTTATTTATAATAGTTGAAGCCAACTCAGCAGTCATAACCAATTATTATTTCAACCAATTTCCGTTGCACCGTGCAAAATGCTTCCACAATATATTCATTTTCAATCCTCTAATATTTATTTTAATCAAGTATATATATAGACTTTTAAATAAGTCTATTGTGGCGTGCAATCCAATCTCCCAAAATAGACTTTTTAATAAGTCTGTTGCGGCGTGCAACCTGATCCCCCAATATGGACTTTTAATAAATCTGTTGCGGCATGCAACCCGATCCCCCAATATGTTCATTTTAATCAATTCTGTTGTGGCGTGTAACCCGCTTCTCCAATATATCCATTATCAATTCTTATAGAAGAAATTGCCCCAATAAATGCAATAATTAATACAAAATTTTAAGACAACAAGCATACAATAATTATGATTTAATTATGAAATAAACAATGACAAATAGAAATTTATTAAGGAAATCAGGGAAAAAATAGGCAGTTTAATATTTAATATGCTAAATGTCAAGTAGCAATTAATACACATAAATCACATAGTATGTAACAATTATTGCAGGAATTCAAGAATTAATATTTGTCAAAGAATAAGAAAGAAATAATTATTAAAACATTTAATTCGTGCCTTAGAAAAATTTATGATTTTCAAATAATTATGCAAACAATTAATTTGACAATATATAGACACTCGTCACTTCGCCTATACGTTGTTCATATGCATTTCACATAACAAATAGTTTAAGGGTTCTATTCTCTCAAGTCAAGGTTAACCACAACACTTGCCTCGCTTTGCAAATTCCAATCAATTACTCGACCACAGCTTTTCCTTTTAAATTTGTCTCCAAAAGCTTCAAATCTATTCATAAACAATTCAATATACTCAATACGAATCATAGGAATTAATTCCATATGAATTTACTAATTTTCCAGATAAAAATCCGAAATTTATTAAAATATTCGACAATGGACCCACGTCTCAAATCTCGGAAAAACTTACGAAATCCGAACACTCATTTTGAGACGAGTCCAACGATATAAAAATTATCCAATTCCGATGTCAAATGGACCTTAAAATCTTAAATTTTTATTTTTGGAAGATTTTATAAAAATCTAATTTTTCTTCCATAAATTTACGGATTCATGATGTAAATGGGTACTGAATCATGAAATATAATTAATATAGGATAAAGAACACTTACCCCAATGTTTTTTTGTGAAAATCGCCCAAGAATCACCTTACCCGAGCTCAAAAATTGGAAATGATTGAAAATGGGTCGAAATCTCATTTCCAGAACTTAAGTTCTGTATTTTCAAATTTTTACTCACCGCGATCGCGGGAATTCGTTTGCGATCGCATAGAATAACTTTTGCCGAGGTTCATTTTACTCTTCGCGATCGAGGGAATGGATTCGCGATCACGAAGCACATTTTGGCTGCCCAGCTTTTTGCTCTACGCGAACACGTAAGGGCTTATGCGAACACGAAGCACAGCTTCTCAGCCTTCCGCGATCGCGGACGACCTTGTGCGATCGCATAGCACAAATTTTGTGCTTCATCTTCTGCCTCATTCCTTCTACGCGAACGCGGCTTGGCCCTCATGTTCACGGTGCTTTGCCTGCTGTCACTGTGCGATCGCGGACCTCACTATTTGATCGCATAGCACAAATTTTATCAGTGACCATTAAGCTTTCGTGATCGCGGACACAGTCACGCAATCACACAGATGGAAACCAGTTGCAGCAGGTTCAGCAGTTTCATGGTTCCAAAATGCGCCGATCCTGATCCGAATTACACCAGAGCCCTCGGGGTTCCAAACCACATATGCACATAAGTCCTAAAACATCATACGAAATTGCTCGCGCGATCAGATTGCCAAAATAACACATAGAACTACGAATCAGACACCAAATCAAAGGAAATTTTTAAGAAAACTTTAAAACTTATATTTTTACGACCGAACGTCCGAATCACGTCAAATCAACTCCTATTCTCACCAAATTCGGCAGACAAGTCATAAATATTATAGTGGACCTATACCGGGCTCCGAAACCAAAATAAGGACCCGGTATCAATAAATCCAACATCAGTAAATTCTTAAAAATCATTAAGCTTTCAAACTTTTAACTTTTCATCAAAATTCCATATCTCGGGCTAGGCACCTCGGAATTCGATTCCGGGCATACGCCCAAGTCCCAAATCATGATACGGACCTACTGGAACTGTCAAAATACTGATCCGAGTCCGCCTGCTCAAAATGTTGACAAAAGTCAACTCAATTGAGTTTTAAAGCTCTATTTCACATTTTAATCCATTTTTCACATAAAAACTTTCCGGAAAATTGTACGGACTGTGCACGCAAGTCGAGGAGTGATAAATAGTATTTTTCAAGGTCTTAGAACACAGAATTAATTATCAAATTTAAAGATGATATTTTGGGTCATCACACGACACTTACTACTAGTCCAATAACAATGTACATAAAAGTAGACATGTATGAAGCATAACAAGTAGCAACAAAACATGCAAATATGAATAACATGATTCTCAACACAAGAATAATTACGAAATTATCAAATACCATGTACTGCCTCGAATCAAACAAAGATAACCTACATCAGGTGCAATGTCAAATCTCAAGTCAGGAAAACTTATATATGCCCTAACTCCCTATCGAATATTACGTACGATTCTACCGAGGCGAATGGTCTGATCCCATAAGAATGATGTTACATGATACTGCCGAGGTCGTAGGGACCGATACACATATGCATCTCATAATACTTCCAGGGCGTACGACCTTCTCTCATAAGAATATTTCATAATACTGCCGAGGCGAACGGCCTAACCCATAAGAGTAATGGAACTTTCAACGATCACTAGCTCAACTCGTGGAAATACATGCGAGTCAAAAAATCATGAAACTACAGATCATATGAGCATAACACGAGGATATGAATGTAAGATAAAGCATAATCTTACAGATAATCAATTATCCAATCCCCCCCAAAACTTAAAGTAACAAGGCTTGGTCAATTACGTATATTCTTGTCTCAAACTCAGTTATGAATTCAAGTAATTAAACATGCAAGATTAATACAAGTAGTACAATTAATGCATGATGTAAGTTTAAGTCATTACCTCGTACATACAAAGCTCCCACAACACGTAACACATGACAAATAAAATACCTACGGGGAAAATTTTTCTCTTACAAGATTAGGCAAGAGACTTATCTTACTCCCAAATTCAATACTCGGCTCCAACAATTCACTAACACCTCAAATTGATGCCGAGAAACTCGAAACTAGCCAAAAGAACGAGCAAAATAATCAAAATATACTCAAGAACTCATAGTCTAACAATTAGAATCAATTCCCGACATCACTCAAAAAGTCAACAACGGGCCCACACGCCTTGATTCTAGAAACTTTTGAAGATAAATATTACCCATAGCATCATGAACTCAAATATATAATTTATTTCGATTTTCATGCCCAAATTTGTGGTCAAATTCCATTTTTACCAATTCTAGTTTTTTTCAACCAAACCCCCACAATTCCTACTAATTTCTATGTTAAAATCCACACGTAATCCATGTATTTCTCTCACAAAGTAGAAATCACTTACCTAGTGAAGATTGATGAAAATAGCTCTTCAAGAAGCCCCAAAATCGCCCAAGCCAAGAGAGAATGTAATAAAGTGAGCCTATGTCCCGAAATGAGTCTTATAATCTGCCCATGCATCCTTCATCGTAATTTCGAAAGCACCCTTGCGATCGTAAAGGCCAACGCTGCCCCCGCCCAGTCCTTTCCCTTCTGGCTCACGGGCCCCAACCGCGTTCGCGAAGGTTAGTGCCTTCCAACCCTTTGTATTCTCACTCTGCCCTACCGCTTTCTCGAAGGCCAAAGTCGGCCAACCCCTTCCTCTTCCTTCTTCGCGTTCACCTAGGCTCATTTGCTTTTGTAAAGAGCAGTTAGGTCCTCCCCGTGTTTGTGGTTCCTTCTTCGCTTTCGCGAAGAGCAGCAACTGCCCCTCCAAATTTCTTCTTCGCGATCGCGAAGCACACCAGCACCAACAAAAATATGCCAACTTGGAACATTCTCCGGGTGGTCCAAAGCTCACTCGAGCCATCGGGGATCCCATACAATCATACCAACAAGTCAAAAACGATAATACAGACCTACTCAAGGCCTCGAAACACATAAAATAACATCACAACCACGAAATCTCACCCTAAACCAAATTAATCAATCTTCCAAACTTCTGGTTTCTTTTAAATAACTCTTAATGCGATGAATCATACTTAGACAACTCGGAATTGAATCAAATTTCACACACAAGTACGATATGATAATACAAACCTATCCCCCAGGCTCCGAATACCGAATGAGATATGATATCACCAAAGTACACTCCAAGTCAAACTTCACAAAATATAAAACCTTCAAAATGCCAATTTCCAACAATAAGAACTGAATCACCCAAAACTCGATTCGAATATACTCCCAAGTCCAAAATTACCACATGGACCTATTAGAACCTTCAAATCCTGTTCCGAGGTCGTTTACTCAAAGTGTTGATTTAAGTCAAACTTCGTCATCTAGTCCACTACCATGGAACTAAATGTTCTGAATTCAACTTGAACCATTCCGAAAGCAAACCAACCATCCCCGCAAGTCATAAAACAGAAAAAGCACACACGGGAAGTCTTAAATAGGGGGAATAGATTTCTAGAAAGAAAAATGACTGATCGGATTGTTACATTCTCCACCTCTTAAACAAATATTTGTGGCCTAGGTGGCCAAGTTTGACTTAAGTCAACACTTTGAGTAAACGATCTCGGAATCAAAATTTGAAGGTTCCAATAGGTTTGATGATAATTTTGGACTTGGGCGTATGTTTGTGTCAGGTCTCAAGTGGTCCGAGAGTGATTTGTCACTTATTGTCGGGAGTTGGCATTTAGAAGGTCTTGAATTTGGTAGGTTTGACTTGGAGTGGACGTTGGTGATATCGGATCTCATTTGGTATTCGGAGCCTTGGGACAAGTTTGTCTTGTTATATTGGACTTATGTGTAAAATTCGATTTCATTCTGAGTTGTCTAAGTATGGTTCGTCGCGTTCAGAGTTAGTTGAAAGAAGTTAGAAGTTTGGAGAGTTGATTAGCTTGGTTTGGGGTGCGATTCTTGGTTGTGATGTTATTTTATATATTTTGAGACCTCGAGTAGGTTCGAGTTATGTTTATGGTCCAGTTGGTATGATTGGATGGAGTTCCAAATGGTTCGGATGAGTTTCAGACCACTCGGAGCATGTTGAAGTTGGCAGATTTTTGTTGTTGCTGGTGTGCTTTGTGATCGCGAAGAAAGTCTCGCGATCACAAAAAAGAGGACTGGCTGGTGAGCTTTTACCCTACGCGTTCGCGAGAATGGTGTTGCATTCGCGAAGGGCTGGGGGCATGAGGTATCACATTTGCATGCATGGTATTGCGTTTGTGAAGTAGTGGAGTCAGACGAGTCTTTGGCCTTCGCATTCGCGGAGCTGGGCTCGTGTTCGCGTAGGTTTGGAAGGCTAGAGCATGGCATTCATGAGAAGGTCCTCACATTTGCGGAGAAGGGATTTGTGGCCAAGGCAGATTTGGCCTTCACATTCGCGAAGAGTAATACCTGGGCAGATTATAAGTTGGAATTTCGAGACTTAGCTCATTTTACCTCATTCTCTCTTTGCTAGGACGATTTAGGGTGCTTCTTGAAGAGCATCATCTAACCTAAGGTAAGTGATTTTAACTTGTTGTGAGATAAATACATGGATTATATATGGAATTTAACATGGAAATTGGAAGAAATTGCAAAAGGGTATTGACCACGAAATTGGACATGAAATTAAGAAAAAAAAGATATATTTGCATTCGTGGTTCTATGGATAACATTTATTTTTGAGAATTTTCGAAATCCGGGCGCGTGGGCATGCGGTTGACTTTTGTTGACTTTTCGTGCAGGGTTGAAAATTATTTTTAATTGATAAATTATGGGTTCTTGAGTATGTTTTGACTAGTTTATACATTCTTTGGTTAGTTACGAGTTTTCGCCATTGATTTGAGGTGTTAGAACGGTGTTGGAGCCTGCTATCAGATTTCAGAGCGAGGTAAGTCTCTTGCCTAACCTTGTAAGAGGGAACTTATCCTCGCAGGTATTCTATATGATGTGTGCTATGTGTATGGAAGCTACGTACTTACAAGGTGACGAGCGTACGTGCGTATGCTAGATTTTGACACTTTCGGATAGACTTAGATTTACCATGCTTTAGCTGTACTATTTGAGTTAATCATGCATGTTTAAATACGTTAATTCATGACTTAGCTTGAGACTAGACTTGCATAGTTACCGAGCCTTACTATTCTTGAGATTTGGCGCACTACTTGATTAGCCGTGGGGTTGCACTTTCACTTACGAATTTACTCCCTTATTGTATATATTTGTTCAGAAGTTTTAATACTCTTATGGAATCGAGTTGTTCACCTGAGCACTACACTTATGAAGATACGCCAGTGATATTCTTATGGGATCGGGTTGATCACCTCGGCGCTATCTTTATGGCATTGGTCATTTGCCTTGGCAGGGTTATGTGGAATATTCTCATAGATAGTCAGTGCGTATATGAGTACCTTGACGGATTGGAACTTGGTTCCTTTTTTTTAAAAGCATATTGTATTTATTTATTTGCTTTGTTGCTGACCACTAGTTAGTGTCAATGTCGATCCCTCAATATTACTTCTTCGATATTAGACTAGATACTTACCGGGTACACGTTGATTTAAGTACTCATACTATACTTCTACACTAATTGTGCAGGTACGGAGATAAGTCTATTTGGTGGTAACACAAGCGAGTAGGTGTATTTGCTGAGGAGACTTAGTGGTGAGCTGCCTTCTATGATTCGATCCGCAGCATACTGGTCTCCCTCCTCTCTATTTATTGTATTCTATGTACTTTCTATTTCCTAACAATTATTGTAGTAGTATTGTATATTCTAGTAGATGCTCGTGCACCTGTGATACTTGGTTTTGGGGAGTTTAGATCGTTTTTCCTAGTAGTATCACTGTTATGACATTTATTTTAATATTTTACCTTGAGGATGATGTTAGTATTTTGTTATGAAAAAATGGAATGATTTCGCTTATCTACTTCATCATTTGTTTTAAGATGTGAATGAACTATCGATCCTTGTGTTGATTTATTACTGGCTAGCCTAACGGCAGCGTTGGGCGCCAACACGACCTATGATGAAAATTGAATCGTGACAGCTTGGTATAAGAACACTAGGTTGACATAGGTCTCACGAGTCATGAGCAGGCTGAGTAGATTCTTGTGGATCAGTACGGGGACGTCTATGCTTATCTTCGAGAGGCTATAAGACGTTAGGAATCTTCCCTTTCTTCATTTTCTTATCGTTCTGTCGACGTTGTTCTAAATCTAGATCTTTCTTTTATTCTCTCACATATGGTGAGAACGCGCGTGATGGCACCGGCTGGGGGCTAAGGGGCTGTGCCTCCGGCCAGTAGAGGTAGAGGTAGAGGCTGAGGAAGGGCCAGTGCTCCTGCTATGGGACGAGGCATCCCAGAATACTTTCATAGGCACTACCAGTAGATCTAATAGAGGATCCTATGATTGAGAGGCAGGGGTAGGTACTTGTAGCCGAGCAGGCCCCGACAGATTTCATGACCACACCAGGCTTTCAAGAGGTCATGGGTCGTGTGCTGAGATTTATGGATGCCATGACCCAGGTCGGACTAGTTCAAACTGACATAGCTGTATCCCAAGCTGAAAAGGAATTACATTCCCCTACCACTCATGCACTGGCAAAGGTTGTTGCTATTTCAGGCCCCATGGGTATTACTTGCGGCATGTATTCAGCAAATTGGAGAGACTAGCCATCCGTGACTACCAATAAGCAGAAGAGGTTGGAGCGATTTCAGAGGCTTCATCCTCCCCACTATGACTGTGATCCATCAGAGGACCCTAAGTATTTTATTGATTGTTGCAGGGAGAGTTACATAATTTGAGATTAGTAGAGTCCAATAGGGTAGACTTCACTATATTTCAACTAAGGGCGAAGGTCCATAGATGGTGGAAGTCTTATCTTCTGAGTAGACCGCATGTTCAAATCCCTTGACATGGAATCAGTTCATGCACATCTTCCAAGAGAATTATATTCCACCCACTAGGAGGGATGAGTTACCAAGCCAGTTTGAGCAGCTCCAGCAGGACCAGATGTCTGTGACCTACTAGGAGACGAGATTCAATAAATTGTCTCGTCATGAATATATATTACTTCCCATAGAGGCAGAGATGGTGTGGAGATTCCTTTCGGGCTTGCACTATGGAATTTAGGTTGCTATGGCCCGAGAGGCAGAGTTGGGGACTTCCTTCCACCAGGATGTGAAGATAGCTCGAAGGATCGAGCTTATCCGCAACACAGAGTAGGGAGGCCACATCAAAGGACAAGCGGCCTCGATATTCTGGAGGTTTCAGCGATGCCCATCTAGAGGTAGAGTTAGTTTGGGAGTGGCACCCCTAGCATGCCTATGTATTCAGCACCACAGCCTATTCGAGGTGCTCAAGCGCATCCATACTTTGACGCTATTACAGAGAGTACATACTGTCCACCGGATATTCAGGGCTTCTCCAGTGGGCATTCTGGCCATCAGGTCCTTATCCAGAGTCAATAGTCTCCCACGACTAGGGGTTATTTTGAGTGTGGGGAGCTTGGTCATATGAAGAGGTATAGTCCTAGACTTCGTGGCAAGGTAGTGCAATAGGGAGATCAACCCCTGATTAGTGCACCAGTTATCGCATTGTCTGTCCAGCCAGCCAGAGGCCGAGAGCAGGTGGATAAAGGTCGCTCTAGAGGTGGAGGCTAGTCGGTGGCGCTCCTGCCAGATTTTATATCTTCCAGGCCAGGCCATAAATAGTAGCCTCCGACGTTGTGATCATAAGTATTATTTTTATCTGTCATAGAGATGCGTCAGTACTATTTGATACATAGTCTACCTATTCCTATTTGTCTTCTCATTTTTCTCCTTATATAGATGTATCTCATGAGTCTTTAGGTATTCCTGTTTATGTGTCCAAGCCGGTGGTTGATTCTGTTGTTGCGGATCAGATTCACTGCTCTTGTGTCATGACTTTCTATGGGTTATGAGACCAGAGCAGATCTTCTATTGGTTGATATGATTGATTTCGAGGTTATCCTTGGCATGGATTAGTTATCTCTGCATCATGTTGTTCTTGATTGCCATGCCAAGACGGTTACATAAGCGATGCTAGAGTTGCCTAGGTTGGATGGGAGAGGTTCATCTAGTATTTTATCCAGTCAGGTTATTTCCTTCTTGAAGGCTCAAAATACGATTGAGAAGTAGCCTATCTAGCCTTTGTTCGCGATACTACAGTGGAGAATTCCATGGTTGATTTGGTTGTTGTGGTGAGGGAGTTTTTTGATGTATTTCCCGTTGACTTACCAGGCATGTCACTAAATCGTGATATTAACTTCGGCATTGATTTGGTGCCAGGAACCCAACCTATCTCTATTCCGCCTTATCGTATGGCTCCTGCGGAGTTGAAAGAGCTGAAGGAGCAGCTCTAGGATTTGCTCGAGAAGGGGTTTATCAGGCCAAGTGTGTTGCCTTGGGGCGCACCTATGTGATTTGTAAAGAAGAAAGATGGGAGTATGCGGATGAGCATTGACTACCGATAACTAAACAATGTCATCATTAAGAACAAGTATCCTTTGTCGTGCATTGATGATTTATTTGATAAGCTTCAAGGTGCCAGGGTGTTCTCGAAGATCTACTTGAGATCTATATATCATCAGTTGAGGATTCATGTTTCAGATGTTTCAAAGACGGCTTTTTGGACTAGATATGAGCACTATGAGTTTTTAGTGACGTCTATCGGCTTGACTGATGCCCCGACGGAATTTGTAGATTTGATGAATCGGGTATTCATGTCATATCATGACTCCTTTGTGGTTGTCTTCATTAATAATATATTGATCTACCGGCATAGCATAGAGGAGCACACACAACTTTTGATTAGTGCTTTAGACTTTGAGGGAACATATGTTATACGCTAAGTTCTCCAAGTGCGAGTTCTGGTTAGATTCAATGGCTTTCTTAGGGCATGTTGTTTCAGGCAGGGGTATTAAGGTGGATCCTAGAAAGATTCAGGCGGTTCAGAGTTGTCCTCGTCCTATCACAACAACTGAGATTAGGAGTTTCTTGGGGCTAACAGGTTATTATCATGAGTTTGTAGATGGATTCTCATTTATAGCAGTTCCTTTGATTAGATTAACCCAAAAGGGTGTTCAATTCAGGTGGTCTGATGAGTATGAGGCAAGATTTCAGAAGTTCAAGATTGCATTGACTATGGCACCGATGTTGGTATTGCCATCAGGTTCGAGAATGTACACTATTTATTGTGACGCTTCTCGCATTAGTTTGGGTTGTGTATTATTGCAGGAGGGTGAGTGATTGCTTATGCTTCTCATCAGTTAAAGCTCCATGAGAAGAATTACCTTGTGCACGATTTGGAGATGGATGAGATAGTCCATCCTCTTAAGATTTGGAGGCATTATCTTTATAGGGTGTCGTGTGAGGTTTATACCAACCACCGCAATTTGCAGCATTTGTTTAAGCAAAAAGACCTTAATCTAAGGCAGCGTAGGTGGCTTGAGTTACTGAAGGACTATGATATCACCTTTCTTTATCACCCGGGAAAGGTGAATGTAGTCGCGGATGCCTTTAGCAGAAAGACCAAGAGTATGGGTAGCTTGGCATTTATTCCAGCAGAGGAGAGGTCGTTAGCTTTGGATATTCAATCCTTATCTAATCGACTTGTGAGGTTGGATATCTCAGAGCCTAGTCGAGTCTTTATAGGTGTTGTGGATCAGTCTTCTTTATTCGAGCGGATCAAGGCTCGTCAATATGATGACCCGCACTTGTTGGTTCTTAGAGAGACGGTACTACGAGGTGGTTCTAAGGAGGTGACTATTGGTGATTGTAATGACCCGATAGGTCATTTATAGTTTTAACCCTCAATTCTATGTTTCGAAACCTCTATTAGCTATGTTTAGCCTTCTTCGATTTGCGTGCACAGTCCGTGTCTTTTTTCGGAAGGTTTTATGTGAAAAATTAATGAAAATATGAAATCGTGCTTTAAAACTCATTTGAGTTTACTTCGATCCATATTTTGAGCAAACGGACCCGGATCAGTGTTATGATGGTCCCTATGGGTCCGTACTGTGATTTGGGACTTGGGCATATGCCCGGAATCGAATTCGGAAGTCCCTAGCTTGAATTATCGCCATTTGTTGAAAACTAGAAGTTTAAAGGTTTAAAGAAATCCCAAGTTTGACCATAGTTTGACTTTATTGGTACCGGGTTCGGATCTTGGTTCCAGAACTTGATATAAGTTCATTATAATATTTATGACTTATCTGCAAAATTTGGTACAAAACGGAGTTGATTTGACGTGATTCGGATGTCCGGTTGTAAAATTGAAAGTTCTTAAGTTTCTTTGAAAATCTCATTCATTTTGGTGTCCGACTCATAGTTCTAGGTGTTATTTTGGAATTTTGATCACGCAAGCGAGCTCGTATGATATTTTTGGACTTGTGTGCATATTTGGTTTGGAGCCCCGAGGGCTCGGGTGAGTTTCGGATAGGCTTCAAAGTGGTTTTGGACTTAGGAAAAATAGCTGGTGAAATCTGTTTCAGGTGCAGGCCTTAGACCTCGTGTTTGATTTGCATTTGCGATATTAAAGGGCCTCTATCAGGTTCGCAATTGCAAACAATTTCTTTGCATTTGCGAAGAGGGGTTGGCACAGCAAAGACTGTAATTGCGATCAAGTGGTTGTATTTGCGAAACTCCACAGTTCGCATTTGCAAATAAATCATCGCAAATGTGATAATAGCAGGAATGTGGGCTTCTTCGCATTTGCGTGGTTCGAAATTGTGAACCCCACGTCACAAATACGACATCTGCGACTGGACAAATAGCTAAGGGACGGGATATTTGAGTTCATTCTCTTATTTTTGAACCCTAGACTCGGTAGGAGACGACTCAGAGAGGGGATGTTTACCTACAAACCTTGGGTAAGCGATCCTAATCTTTTTCTAATCATATTCCATCAACTTATCTTAGATTTTAACAACAAAATCATGTGAATCAAAGTACAAATTTATGAAACTTTATCAAGTTTTTGAAAAAATAAGAAATTGAGTTTTGAGAGTCGACTTGGACTCGGATTTTGAAACTAATCATATATATGAACTCGTGGGGTCATGGGTAGACGGAATCTATCATTGGACTCGAGTTTTGACCGGGCGGGCCCCGGGTTGACTTTTGTGGACTTTTTGGGAAAAGTGTAAAAAATCTTAACTTTATCTATTGCAATTGAATTCCCTAGCATTATCTGATGTTATTGCGTCAATTTTGGTTAGATTTGAGCCGTGTGGAGGCCAACTTTAAGGGAAAAGCTATTTTTGAGTTGTGAATTGGCCTATTTTAGGTAAGTGTCTTGCCTAACTTAGTGTGGGGGAACTACCCCTTAGGATTGGTATGGTTGATTCAATTGTGCTAAGTGAAATCCGTGTACGCAAGGTAACTAGTGGGTACACAGGTTGTACGTAGTATTTGACCGGTTTAGGCTACTTAGATTATTTTCATGCTTTAATTGAATGTCATATTATGTTCTAGATTCTCATAGTTAAATCATCCTTAATTGTGTTAGACTATCCTTAAATGCTTTAGCTGAATTGTTTAGAAATTGTTCTACATCTTACTTGCTAAATTGCTCACAAGCTTTAGTTGAAATTTTTGCCCTTTTATTGACACATGATATCTCTTCGTTGTTAATTATTACTGTTGAATTAATTGTTCATGTTGCCCTTTACTTGTTGATTTCCGTTACTTGATACTCATTGTTAAAGATTGTTTCCTTTATTGTGAGTTAGCCTTATCTAATATTGTGGTTACACGTTGTTCTTCCCATTATTGAGTTATTTGATGTTGAGGTTGTGGAAGTTATTAATACGTTGAGGCGATGTTGGTTATTGTTGAAACATCTATCCTATTGAGAATTTTCCATCCATTATTATTGTTAATATTCTCGTATACGTTGTGTTGGAGCCATGTGCTATTGTTGTGGAAACATTGATATTGTTGTTGACAAGTTGTGATATGTGGGCACTTGTGGTGCGATGTTGTTATTGTGATATTATCTTGGTGCGCATGCGGCGGCATAAGACTTGGGTTGATGTGCATGCGACGGTATAAGGTGTGACTTATGTGCGTGTTGCTTGTAGGGGAACTACGTACGTCATAAGGTGGGCTAAAGTATGTGTAGCTCACGCGGCAGCATAGGAAAGGATTGTGATATAAAATTGAGAAATGTGATTATACGAGGCGGTACCTCGGTTGTTATTCTTGATTGTACGAGGCAGTACCTCAGTTTGATTTCATTATGCATGAGGCGGTACCTCATTGTGTTTCTTGATGTTATTTCATGTTGCAAAGTGTCGTAGAAGGAATATTTCTTATTGCTCCATTCGTTATCATTCTAGTAGTTGTAGTCTGTACATGATCTTTGTATCACTTTAGCTGTTTCTTTCATGCTATTTCTATTGTTGATTTTTCCCAATTTTAGATCATGCTATCATCTTGTTCCATATTAGTTGCTTTCTTACTTCCCATTTTATATTCGTATTTCATTTTATACTGTCTATTTCATATCCTAGTAGGTGTCTTGACCTGGCCTCATCACTACTCTGCTGAGGTTAGGCTTGATACTTGCTGTGTACTATTGTGATTTACACATACTATGCTTTTGCACATCTTTTTATGCAGATCCAGGTACGTCTGCTCGTGCCGGTAGATAGTGAGTCTTGCTAGCTTCTTTTACCGGAGACTTCAAGGTATGCTTGCTCGGCGTCCGCAAACCTCGGAGTCACTTTCCCTTATTTTTATTACTGTTGTATCTCCTTTTCAGACAGTGATGTAGTAGTACTTTAGCAGCGTTCTATAGAGATTATGACTCAGTTCCACTGGTTTTAGCGTATGAGATTGTGAGATTTTATTTACTGACGGTTTTATCCATTATTTAGTCACTTTCAGTATCTTGAAATTACATATCTGTTCAGTGGTTACTAATTGATAGACTTACCTAGTCGTAGAGATTAGGTGCCATCACGACATCCTTCGGAGGGAATTTAAGGTCGTGACAATGATGATGGTGTTATGCAGCTCCAGGGTCTCTTTTATGTTCCTAATGTTGATGGCATGAGAGAGTTGATCCTAGAGGAGGCTCATAGTTCGCTCTATTTTATACATCTAGGTACCACGAAGATGTATCATGACTTGAGGAAGATGAAGAAGGCCATAGTTGGATATGTATCAATGTGTTTGAATTGCCAACATGTTAAGTATGAGCACTAGAGACTAGGCGATTTACTTTAGCTGATGGTTATACCGGAGTGGAAATGGGAGCGCATCACTATGGATTTTGTAGTTGGTTTGCTGCAGACGTTGATATTGTTTGGGTTATTGTTGATAGACTAACAAAGTCTGCAAACTTTATTCCAGTGATGACAACATATACTTCATAGAGGTTGGCTCAAATACACATTTAGGAGATCGCCCGGTTGCTTGGCATGCCTATTTCCATTATTTCATATCGCGGCACTCTGTTCATTTTGCATTTCTGGAGAGCGATACAAGGTGAGTTGGATACTCGGGTAGAGCTCAGCATGGCCTTTCATCCGCAGATGGACGGGCAGTCAAAGAGGACAATTCAAATTCTGGAGGATATGCTCAAGACCTGTGTAATTAATTGCGGAGGGCAGTGGGACCGATTCTTGCCATTGGCTGAGTTTGCATATAACAACATCTATAAATCTAGCATTGAGATGGCTCCATTTGAGGCTTTGTATGGCCGACGATGTCGTTCCCTAGTCGGTTGGTTTGAGCCCAACGAGGCTAGGCTGTATGGTACAGACTTAGTAAAGGATGCCTTAGATAAGGTGATGCTGATTCAGGAGCAGCTTTGCACGGCTCAATCCATGAAGAAGAGTTACGCGGGTTAGAAAGCGAGTGATTTGTCTTCTATGGAGGGCGAGAAAGTACTTCTAAAAGTCTCACTGATAAAGGTTATAATGAGATTCGGGAAGCAAGGCAAGTTGAGTCCGAGGTTCATCTGTATGTTCGATGTTTTGGAGCGAGTTGGTGAGGTTGCATATAGGCTTGCTTTGCCTCCTATCTTATCGGGAGTTCATACAATTTTTCACGTGTCCATGCTCTGAAAGTGCCATGCTGGCAGGTCCCATGTGTTGGATTATAACACAATTCAGATGGATGGGGACTTGAGTTACAAGGAGGAGCCAATTACCATTGTTGATAGGCAGGTTCGCAAGTTGAGGTCTAAGGAGATTTCGGTCGTGAAAGTTCAGTGGATAGATCAGCCAGTCGGGGAGGCAACTTGGGACACCACTATGGAACTAAGTATTCTGAATCTAACTCAAACCCTTCCGGAGCCAAACCGACCACACCCGCAAGTCGTGAAATAGGAAAAGAACATATAAAAAGTCTCAAATAGGGAAATAAGATTCTATAAAGCAAAATGATTGATCGGGTCGTCACATCTTGCTACTTGTTTTAGTTAGTAAAAGATTAAATAAGTGATATTTACAACTTTTAGAGACTGGTTATTTGAATTCTTGCGAGACGAATATTTGTAGTTAATAGGTTATTCCCTGTGGAATTCAACTCGACTCTTGAACCGAATGATATTTGCAACGATCTTTTAGTCTTTTTTATAAAGTATAGTTGGGCGTCATTAGAGAGCGGTCAAGAGAAGAAATTAATAAACTCAAAGAATAGTGACCTAGCAAATTAACTAACTAATCAAATTCTACAAGCTCTTATTATTAAACTGAAGCTTAAACAAGTACATCATTCCAAATTAAATGTGATATTCTAAGGTTCATTAACAAGTACATGCTCTATGAAGGGAGACCTTGGGATTTTTTTAAGGGTAGGGGTGGAGGGAGTTGACAATATTTATAATCCTTTGGGAAATGTTCCTTGACCAAGTTTGACAATATTAATGGTATAGTTACTTTGTAAAGAAGCTAGAAGGAAATGATGATGGCTTTTTAACAATTTTTATATCAATTTGCATAAATGCAATGGAGGTGTAATAACCCATAATTTTAACCAAGGACAAATTGGTTATTTAGCTATAAAAAAAAGGGATGAAGCAATTTAAAAGGCCAAAGCCCATCAGAGGTGTGGCGTGGGTTTGATAAGGGTTTGGAGAGGAGACTTGCCAACCAACAAATAGAGTACAACTAGGAAAATTGGGAAAATATCTACAACTCTAATCCGTAAAGAAAGTGAGAACGAGAAATTTAACAGCAACTTGGAGTCAAAAACCCAAAATGTTGTTGGGATACGATGCTTGAAGAGGAGCAATACGCATCAGTTCTTTTTCTTGAGTAAAAGTACTCTGTTTGGCATCAAAGAGTTATAACAAGAAACTACAAGAACTAACAACGTAAGTCTTCTTATTGTTTAACTCTTCAATTGGAATACTAGAATTGAGTTTGGTATTTAACTATGGTGGGTAATAGTAACATGGATTTTCATGGTGAAATAAACTAGTTCATGAATAACCATGAACCTGGAATTAAAAAAAAAAGCTATTAAGATTTAGTTTTGATAACATTATAGGTAGTCTAGCAGATGGTATTTTGAGTAACACTGAGACATGGGTAATAGGAATTGTGACTCGCTATCACTTAAACTTACTAAATTTCGTGGTTAGCAGATGGTAACATAAACTTATATTGATTTGTAGATTTCACAAAAATTGAGCACTTGGATAGATTAGAAGTCATAAAAATTGCTTGAGGTATCTGGTATTGCGACACGAGTACTGTGAGTAGTAATCTTACCACAATATGTATTTTCATAACCTGCATAGTTTATATATGATTATAAAAATAAATGTGTTACCGATGCTTTGAAATTTTCATATGGGACAAGTCCTTTACTTGATATGGTACCGAATAGTTTACTTGAGATATTTACCGGTTAACCAAAATATTTTCATCGTTACTAGATACGTTTTACCGTTACTTGAGATGTAACAGTTATTTAAAATATTCTCATTGTTACTAGACATGTTTTACTGTTACTCGAGACATGATTACCATTACCGAAATAAAATTACAAGATTTGATAAGAAATTATATGCCCTTCATTATTTTGAAAATTCTTTTGTACAAGTATTTACTGTTTACAAGAAAGAGTATTAATGGGAGGAGACTTTGAAGGATCCCGTAGCTAATGGCGGGTTCATTAGACCTGGTGCACCTTGTATTTACCGATTACCGAGTACAGTTATGTCACGACCCAATTTCACCTATAGGTCGTGATGGCGCCCAACATCACAGCTAGGCAAGACAACTAGTAATTTAGATATATAATTATTTCTTTTAAAAATTATCCGAGTAATTAAACTCCTCGTACTAGCAAAAATTAAGACAATGTGAGAAATAAGATAAATTAAAACTTAAGTAAAATAATTAAATCCAAAAATTCTACTAGTGTGTGTGCCAAGACCTGGTGTCATAAGTGTATGAATATCTAGTAGATTATACAAAATTATAAATATTGTCTGAAATAAAATAGACATAATACAAATACAAGAAGAGGCACTAGTTGCTGCAGAACGGCTCAGAAAGGCAGCTCACCACTACGCCTCTGGATAACGTGGGTGCGCGCCGATAGGTCCTCCGATAGTACATGTCTCAGCTCCTACACAAAAAGTGCAACAAGCGTAGCATGAGTGCGTAAACAACGTGTACCCAGTAAGTATCAAGCCTAATCTCGAATAAGTAGTGACAAGAGATCGACTTTGACACTCACTATGGGTCAATAATATTACATTAGAATATAATTAATTAAACATGATTTTTAGGTGAACAACAATAATTTTATTAAACAACAGAAGTAATTAATTCCATACATTTCAATAATTTCCAATTTTATCAATTTACTTCACAAGCAGCAATTTAAATATCAAGGTATCGTATAATTATTATTATTAGGCACGATTTTTGCCGAGGTTGTACGACCCGATCCAGAGTGTCGTGTACACTGCCAAGAGACGTGCGGCGCGATCCATAGATGCATCTATAATGCCGAGGCGTTCGGCCCGCTCCACAAGAAAGGAGGACATTTTCTTATGAACCTCCGGAATGAGAAATTATTATAATATTAACACAGAGGATGTCCAATCTCTATTAATAATTCAATAATTTACACAATTCGAGTATATGAAGTTTCGATCTTTTACTATTTTCTAAAATAATTTGCAATATAATTCTAGTAATTTAATTAAATAAAAGGAGCAATTATCACAAGTAATTCATGATTTGAGTCCTAAACAACCCGGACATTAACATAATTAGTAGCTACGCACGAACTCTCGTCACCTCGTGCGTACGTAGCCCCCACAATTAGCAATAATTATTAATGTGAATCACCTATGGGATAAATTTCCTCTTACAAGGTTAGGCAAGAGTACCTTGTCTCAAAGCCCACTTCCCGATCACAATGTCGCGTAAAATCTCAATTCGATGCCGAAAAATCCGAAATTATCCAAAATTTATATAAAATAATTAATACATGCTCAATAATTTGAAATTAGACTATTAAATAAATTATCCTATCCAAAAATGGTAAATTCTTAAAATTTACCCCGGGCCCACGTGCCCTGATTCTGGAAATTTTTGTAGGAAAACGTTACCCATAATCTCAAGAACTCAAATATATAATTTTCATCCAATTCCATAACCATTTTCGTGGTTAAAATCTCATTTTTGTCAAAACCTAGGGTTTTCATCTAAACCCTTGATTTCCAAGATTTACAGGTTATAATCTACCCATAATCTATGTATTCAACTCAAAGTGTGTAGAATTAACTTAACTCCAAGTTGCTAGTTGAAATCTTCTCTCAAAAAGCTCCAAAATCGCCCAGAAAATGGGCTCAAAAATGGATGAGCCCCGATTTTTAACCCATTCTGCCAAGCAGTGGTTTCGCATCTGCGGCTCGCAAGCCGCTTCTTCGGCTCCGTATCTGCGGAAAAGGTGTCACAGATGCGGCTTCCCCCTAAGCCGGCCCCGTCCGCTTCTGCGGCTTGTACATCGCATCTGTGATGCGCTTTTGTGGTTGTACCTGCGCAACTGCGCCCAGTCTGCTTCTGCGGTGCCTTCCACGCACCTGCGGCTGGCCAAGCGCAGGTGCGGTTGTAGCAAAAGCTGGAAGTTTCAACTGCTGCTCCAATGTCCAAAATCGATCCGAGCCTCGTTCGGTTAACACCCGAGGCCCCCGAGGCCTCGCCCGAACTTACCAGCAAGTTTAAAATCATAAAACAAACTCGCTCGAACCCTCGGAACGTGTAAAACAACATCAAAACTAATAATTATATCTCAAACCAAATAGAATTCAACTTAGAATTTTCAAATTCTTCAAACTTACTCTAGATATGCCGAAATATACTTATACTACTCGGAATGATACCAAATTTTGCGTGCAAGTCTTAAATCACCATACGGAGCTATTCCCAGGCTCAGAATTCCAAACGGACTTTATTTACTCCAAAACCTACTCCAAACTAAATTTAAAGAACATTAAACCTTCAATTAGTTGATATTTTCACTATTAAGCTCTGAAATGCTCCCAAGTTGTCCAAAACCCGATTCGAACATACGCCCAAGTCAAAAATCATCATACGAACCTATTGGAACAGTCAAATCCCGATTTCGGGGTCATTTTCGCAAAATGTTGACCGAAGTCAAACTTGAGATTTTAAAACCAAATTAAGGAACCAAGTGTTCCGATTTCAACCCGAACACTTCCAAATCCCGAACCAACCATCCCCACAAGTCATAAATTAATAAAAACACATACGGGGAGTTTTAGTTAGGGGAACAGGGTTCTAAAAGTCAAAATGACCGGTTGGGTCATTACATTCTCCACCTCTTAAACAAACGTTCGTCCTCGAAAGGGTTTAGAATTATACCTGGAGTGCTGAATAAGTGTGGATATCTGCTCTGCATGTGCTCCTCGGCCTCCCAAGACGCTTCCTCGACTGGTTGACCCCTCCACTGGACTTTTACTGCAGTAATCGTCTTGTACCTCAACTGGCGAACCTGTTTATCAACAATGGCAACTGGCTCCTCTTCATAACCCAAGCTCTTATCTAGCTGAACCGTGCTGAAGTTTAACACATGCGATAGGTTGGCATGATACTTCCAAAGCATAGATACATGGAAAACCGGATGAACTCCTGATAGACTGGTAGGCAAAGCAAGCTCATAAGCAACCTCCCCAACTCGTCTCAATACCTCAAATGGTCGTATAAACCTTGGGCCCAACTTGCCATTCTTCCCAAATCTCATGATTCCCTTCATTGGCGAAACCTTCAAGAGAACCGTTTCACCCACCATAAACAATAAATCATGCGCTTTCTGATCCGTGTAACTTTTCTGCTTGGACTGTGCTGTACGAAGTTGCTCCTGAATTAATTTTACCTTTTCCAAGGCATCCTTTACCAAATCAGTACCATGTCACTTAGCCTCACCGAGATCAAACCATCCAATGGGAGAACGACATCGTCGACCTTATAAAGCCTCAAATGGAGCCATCTCGATGCTGGACCGATAACTGTTGTTATAAGAAAACTTGGCCAAAGTCAAGAAACGATCCCACTGACCTCCAAAGTCAATCACACATGCCCTGACCATATCCTCCAAAATTTGAACTGTCCGCTCCGACTGCCCATCGGTCTGCGGATGAAAGGCTGTGCTAAGCTCTACGCGGGTCCCCAATTCACTATGTACTGCTCTCGAGAAATGTGAAGTAAACTGAGGGCCTCTATCTGATATGATGGAAATTGGCACACCGTGCAACCGAACTATCTCCTGAATATAAATCTGGGCCAACCTCTCCGAAGTATATATAGTCACAACCGGAATAAAGTGTGCCGACTTGGTCAACCTGTCGACAATGACCCAAACTGCATCAAACTTCCGCAAGGTCCGCGGCAACCCAACTACAAAGTCCATAGTAATGTGTTACCATTTCCACTTCGGTATAGTCATCTGTTGAAGTAGGCCACCTGGCCTCTGGTGCTCATATTTAACTTGCTGACAATTTAGACACCTAGCAACATATTCGACTATGTCCTTTTTCATCCTCTGCCACCAATAATGCTGCATCAAGTCACGATACATCTTCGTAGCACCTGGATAAATAGAATACCGAGAACTGTGTGCCTCCTCTAGAATCCTTTTCCTTAGTCCATCCACCTTAGGAACACATAGACAATCCTGGAGTCGCAGAACACCATCCGCGCCAATAGTAACTTCCTTGGCACTACCTCGTAGTACCGTTTCTTGAAGAACCATTAAGTGTGGATCATCATACTGGCGAGCCTTGATCTGCTCAAATAATGAAGACTGGGCCACAACACACGCAAGAACTTGGCTGGGCTCTAAAATATCCAGCCTCACAAGTCTGTTAGCCAAGGACTGAATATCCAAAGCTAATGGTCTCTCCTCTACTGAAATGAAAGCCAAATTACCCATACTCTCCGCCTTTCTACACAAGGCATCGGCAACCACATTCGCTTTGCCCGGATGATACAAGATAGTAATATCATAATCTTTTAGTAACTCAAGCCATCTGCGCTGCCTCAAATTTAGGTCTCTCTGCTTGAACAAATGCTGCAAACTGCGATGATCAATGTAAACTTCACAAGACACCCCATAAAGATAATGCCTCCAAATCTTAAGAGCGTGAACAATTGCAGCTAACTCCAAATCATGTACCGAGCAATTCTTCTTGTGGGGTTTCAGCTGACGTGAGGCATATGAAATAACTCGCCCCTCCTGCATTAATACACAATCCAAACCAACGTGTGAAGCGTCACAATACACTGTATACAACCCCGAACTGGAAGGCAACACTAACACTGGTGTTGTAGTCAATGCTGTCTTGAGCTTCTGAAAGCTCACCTCACAATCATCAGACCATCGGAACGGAGCACCCTTCTGGGTTAATTTGGTCAAAAGTGCTGCAATAGATGAAAAGCCCTCCACGAACCGACGATAATAACATGCTAAGCCTAGGAAACTCCTGATCTCAGTTGCCGAAGTGGGACGATGCCAATTCTGAACTGTCTCGATCTTTTTAGGATCAACTTTAATGCCCTCGCCCGATACAATATGTCCCAAAAATGCTACAGAATCTAGCCAAAACTCACATTTGGAGAACTTAGCATAAAGCTTTTGTTCTCGCAGTGTCTGAAGCATCACTCTCATATGCTGCTCGTGCTCTTCCTTACTGCGCGAGTAATTCAAAATATCATCAATGAAGACAATGACAAACAAATCGATATATGGCTTGAATACCCTGTTCATCAAATCCATAAATGCCGTCGGGGCGTTAGTTAACCTGAAAGACATCACCAGAAATTCATAATGACCGTATCTAGTCCGTAAAGCAGTCTTCGGAACATCCGAATCCCAAATCTTCAATTGGTGGTACCCCGACCTCACGTCGATCTTAGAAAACACCCTAGCACCCTGCAACTGGTCAAATAGATCATCAATACGCAGCAACGGGTACTTGTTCTTAATGGTGACTTTGTTCAGCTGGCGATAGTCAATACACAATCGCATAGTTCCATCCTTTTTCTTCACAAATAATACCGGTGCACCCCAAGGCGATACACTTGGTTTGATAAACCCTTTTGCTAGTAACTCCTCAAGCTGTTCTGTCAATTCCTTTAATTGTTTTGGAGCCATACGATACAGTGGGATAGATATAGGCTGGGTATCAGGAGACAAGTCAATACAAAAATCAATATCACAATCTGGTGGCATGCCTGGAAGATCTGAAGGAAATACATCGGAGAACTCCCGGACTACATGCACTGAATTAATAGTCGGAGTCTCTGCAGTAGTATCCCGAACATAGGCTAGATAAGCCAAACAACCCTTCTCGACCATATGTCGAGCTTTTAGAAAGGAAATAACATGATTAGATGAGCTGATGGATGAACCCTTCCACTCCAACCTAGGAAATTCCGGCATTGCCAAAGTAACAGTCTTAGCATGGCAATTTAGGACGGCATGATATGGGGATAGCCAATGCATGCCCAGGATAATCTCGAAATCGGTCATATCAAGCAGCAGAAGATCTGCTCTAGTCTCATAACCACAGAATGTAACAACACAGGACCGATAGATCTGATCCACAACAACAGAATTTCCCACAGGAGTGGACACATAAACAGGAGTACTCAAGGACTCTCGAGAAACACCCAGGAAAAGAGCAAATAGAGATGACACATATGAATACGTAGATCCTGGATCAAATAATACAGAGGCATCTTTGCCGCAAACAGAAATAATGCCTGTAATCACTGCATCTAAGGCCTCTGCATCTGGTCTGGCCAGAAAGGCATAGAACCGAGCTGGAACGCCAACTGGATGGCCTCCACTGGTTGGCCTCCACCTCTAGGACGGCCCCTACCTACCTGCCCTCCACCTCTGGGTGGTCGGAGGGCTAGTCGAGCAACTGGTGCGGTAATCATAGGTTGCTGACCCTGCTGCACTGGTTTACCCTGAAGCCTGGGGCAGAATCTCCGCATGTGACTAGGATCCCCGCACTCGTAACAACTTTTTGGTGCGATAGGATGCTGACTAGAAGTCTGACCCTGGGGACCTGAATACCCACTGAAAGAACCCTGAATAGCTGGTGGGTGATAAGAACCCTCTGGCATAGCACTGAAATAAGGTCGTAGTGGGGCACCCCGAGGAGGCGGTGGTGCTGGATATAGAGGCCTGCTGGACTGCCCTCTCACGAACTGACCTCTACCCCCAGACGGAGCACCTCTGAACTCTCCAGAATATCTAACCCGCTTATCCCTCATAACCTTCTCTCGGCTACGCTGACGCATACCCTCAATCCTTCGGGCTATCTCCACAACCAACTCATAAGAAGTCCCCATCTCAACCTCTCGGGCCACAGTGGCCTGAATTCCAGTATGTAAACCCGCAACATACCTCCGTACTCTCTTTGCCTTAGTAGGGATTATCATAAGTGCATGGCGAGATAACTCAGAGAACTTCGCCTCATAATCGGTCACTGACATCTGACCCTGCTGAAGCTGCTCAAACTGGAACCGCAACTCTTCCTTCTGGGAGGGTGGAATATACCTGTCTAGGAAAATACGAGTGAATTTGTCCCAAGTCACGGGAGGAGAATCTGCTGGTCTACCAAGAAGATAAGACTTCCACCATCTACGGGCTCTGCCCTCCAGCTGAAAAGTAGCAAAGTCTATCCCATGAGACTCTAATATCCTCATGTTGTGCAGTTTGTCCCTGCACCGATCAATGAAATCTTGTGGATCCTCATGTCGCTCTCCCCAAAAGACAGGAGGATGTAGTTTAGTCCATCTGTCCAATAGCTTCTGCGGCGCGGCGGCCGCAGCTGGTCTGGGCTCAGGTGTAGTTGCTGCCACTGGCTGGACTCCATCCACGGGTAGTGTACCCTGGGTTTGATATACAATAGCTTCATGCCCATGAGCATGTGCGATTGGTGTCTGTGCTCCCCCGCCCACCTGAGATGTGGCTGGGCCTGCCGAAAATAAACCGGCATGAGTCATAGTATCCATGAACCACAGCATACGGCCCATGACCTCATGGAATCTCGGTGCAGACGTGAAATCCACCGGAGCTGGCTCTGCTACGGGCACCTCGCCCTGTTCCTTAATAATAGGATCCTCTGCTGGACCCACTGGTGGCGCAACTAGAATAACTCTAGGACATCCTCGTCTCCTACCACGGGCTGGATCCCTCCCTAGACCTCTACCTCGGCCTCTAACAATAGGGGGAGTAACTCTTCCCTAGTCTGGAACCTCATTAGAGCGTGTTCTCACTATCTGTGAGAGAATAAGAGAGAGATATTTAGTACTACATTATTTGCACGATGGGAGATGAAGAAAGGTAGTTTTCCTAACACCATATAGCCTCTCGATGATAAGAACAGATGTCTCCGTACCGATACGCAAGACTTTATTAGGCCTGCTAATAACTTGTGAGACTTACGTGAACCTAGTGCTCTGATACCATGTTGTCACGACCCAATTTCACCTATAGGTCGTGATGGCACCCAACATCACAACTAGGCAAGCCAACTAGTAATTTAAATCATATAATTATTTTTTTTAAAAATTATCCGAGTAATTAAACTCCTCGTACTAGCAAAAATTAAGACAATGTGAGAAATAAGATAAATTAAAACTCAAGTAAAATAATTAAATCCAAAAATTCTACTAGTGTGTGTGCCACGACCTGGTGTCACAAGTGTATGAGCATCTAGTAGATAATACAAAATTATAAATACTGCCTGAAATAAAATATACATAATACAAATACAAGAAGAGGCACTAGTTGCTGCAGAACGGCTCAGAAAGGAAGCTCACCACTAAGCCTCTGGATAACGTGGGTGTGCGCCGATAGGTCCTCCGATAGTATCTGTCTCAGGTCCTGCACAAAAAGTGCAACAAGCTTAGCATGAGTACGTAAACAATGTGTACCGAGTAAGTATCAAGCCTAATCTCGAAGAAGTAGTGACGAGAGGTCGACTTTGACACTCACTATGGGTCAATAATCAATAGAATACAATTAATTAAACATAATTTTTAGGTGAACAACAATAATTTTATTAACAAGCAGAAGTAATTAATTCCATACGTTTCAATAATTACCAATTTTATCAATTTACTTCACAAGCAACAATATAAATATCAAGGTATCGTGTAATTATTATTATTAAGCACAATTTCTGTCGAGGTCGTACTACCCGATCCAGAGTGTCGTGTACACTGCCGAGGAACGTGCGGCGCGATCCATTGATGCATCTATAATGCCGAGGCGTTCGGCCCGCTCCACAAGAAAGGAGGACATTTTCTTATGAACCTCCGGAATGAGATGTTATTATAATATTAACACAGAGGATGTCCAATCTATATTAATAATTCAATAATTTACACAAAATTCGAGTATATGAAGTTTCGATCTTTTACTATTTTCTCAAACAATTTGCAATATAATTCTAGTAATTTAATTAAATAAAAGGAGCAATTATCACAAGTAATTCATGATTTGAGTCCTAAACAACCCGGACATTAATATAATTAGTAGCTACGCACGGACTCTCGTCACCTCGTGCGTACGTAGCCCCCACAATTAGCAACAATTATTAATGTGAATCACCTATGGGATAAATTTCCTCTTACAAGGTTAGGCAAGAGTACCTTGTCTCAAAGCCCACTTCCTGATCACAATGTCGCGTTAAATCTCAATTCGATGCCGAAAAATCCAAAATTATCCAAAAGTTATATAAAATAATTAATACATGCTCAATAATTTGAAATTAGACTATTAAATAAATTATCCTATCCAAAAATGGTAAATTCTTAAAATTTACCCCGGGCCCACGTGCCCGGATTCTGAAAATATTTGGAGAAAAATGTTACCCATAATCTCAAGAACTCAAATATACAATTTTCATCCAATTCCTTAACCATTTTCGTGGTTAAAATCTCATTTTTGTCAAAACCTATGTTTTTCATCTAAACCCTTGATTTCCAAGATTTACAGGTTATAATCTACCCATAATTTATGTATTCAACTCAAAGTGTCTAGAATTAACTTACCTCCAAGTTGCTAGTTGAAATCTTCTCTAAAAAGCTCCAAAATCGCCCAAGAATGGAGAAAATGGGCTCAAAAATGGATGAGCCCCGATTTTTAACCCATTCTGCCAAGCAGTGGTTTCGCATATGTGGCTCGCAAGCCGCTTCTGCGGCTCCATATCTGCGAAAAAGGCGTCGCAGATGCGGCTTCCCCCTAAGCCGGCCCCGTCCGCTTCTGCGGCTTGTACATCGTATCTGCGATGCGCTTCTGCGGTTGTACCTGCGCATCTACGCCCAACCCACTTCTGCGGTGCCTTCCACGCACCTGCGGCCTCGTACCTGCGGCTGGCCAAGTGCAGGTGCAGTTGCAGCAGAAACTGGAAGCTTCACCTGCTGCTCCAAGGTCCAAAATCGATCCGAGCCTCGTCCGGTTAACACCCGAGGCTCCCGAAGCCCCGCACGAACGTACCAAAAAGTTTGAAATCATAAAACGGACTCGCTCAAATTCTCGGAACGTGTAAAACAATATCAAAACTAAGAATCATACCTCAAACCAAATTGATTCAACTTAGAATTTTTAAATTCTTCAAACTTACTCAGAACGTGCTGAAATATACTTATACTACTCGGAATGACACCAAATTTTGCGTGCAAGTCTTAAATCACCATACATAGCTATTCTCAGGCTCAGAATTCCAAACGGACTTCGATTACTCCAAAACCTACTCCAAACTAAATTTAAAGAACATTAAACTTTCAATTAGTTAATATTTTCACTATTAAGCTCTGAAACGCTTCCAGATTGTCCAAAACCTGATTCGAACATACGCCCAAGTCAAAAATCATCATATGAACTTATTGGAACCGTCAAATCCCAATTCCGGGGCCTGTCAAGACCCAAAATCCCACCACAGGCGTCGTGATGGCACCTAGTCTCTAAGACTAGGTAAGTCGATTTCAATTACATTTTAAAGCCATTTTTTTAATAAGTAATCAAAACTAACAGTGGAACAAATATGAATATACAACCTCCCAAGACTGGTAGTACTGAGTCATGAACTCTAACTGAATACATGGAATGATCACGAGGACCGAATATACAATACTGTTTGTTTACAAATTAACAGTACAGTGAAATGAAAAGACTCCAAGGGACTGCGACGATCAAACAACTCTACCTTGAATCCTTACGATCCCGCTTTAACTCTGCTCAAGTCTGATATCTCCAATACCTGGCTCTGCACAAAAATATGTAGAAGTGTAGTATGAGTACACCACGGTCGGTACCCAGTAAGTATCAAGACTAACCTCAGTGGAGTAGAGACGAGGTACAGTCAAGACACTCACTAGTCTAATAACATGTGCAATATAGTATACAAAATAATAGAAGACAAATAACAATAATAGCAACATCAAACAACCAGTGATATGCACAGTAATACAACAAGAACACCATTAATATCGCTCAATAAATAATGAATACAAGTACACCCAATTAAATCAAATTCTCTAAATAAATGTCTTTCACATATAATTCTTCCAATAAATCTTTTCAAATATAATTTCCTCAAATAAATATCTTTCAAATATAATTCTTTCAATAAATCCTTTCAAATATAATTTCCTCAAATAAATATCTTTCAAATACAATTCTTTCAATAAATCTTTTCAAATATAATTTCCTCAAATAAATATCTTTCAAATGCAATTCTTTCATATAATACTTTCTAAGTACAAATCCTTCCAAATAAATATTTTGAGTATAATTCTTTCAATCAAGAAATCACCCCGTGACACCTCATTTCATAATCTTAAAAATATGTGTCTCAACCCATTTTCATATTTCCAAGGTACCTCGTGCCCATAATTAGATCATCAAATTTTTTCGGCACCTCGTACCCTCATTTTATATCACAACTGCACGGACAATTCACGTGCCAAATATCATTATCAATTAATCACAGCACCTCGTGCCCATATTTCATTTTATAATCCGCCTGGCAATAGCCACATGCTCCCAGTTTTAACATAAATCAGATTATTATCAATTTACTAACAACAAGACAAATTGCACAAGGTATAAAAATAAACACAAGAAAATCACAACATCACATGAAAATCACCAATACCACAACTCCACATCATTACATATCGTCCCTGATAATAGCCACCCTTATCTCTCCTATAGCCGCCCGTATCTCTCCTATAGCCGCCCTTATCCCTCCGCCCTTACAATATCAATAGCCATCCTTATCGCTCTTATAGCCACCCTTATCACTCCTATAGCCGCCCTTATTGCTCCGCCTAGACAATATTCCAACAAACACAACAACAATGAAATGCCACCCTTATACCCACCTAATAACAACGGTGAAATGCCACCCTTATCTCTTCAAAATAATAACTCACACAATACAACAATTTACACGGGAAATTATCACGGCAACATAACAAAATCAATTCATAACACAATTTGCCCAATGACCACAACAAAAATTCAAAAGACACATCTAAATCAATTAATTTCACAATAAATAGCCGAAAGCTCCACATAATGTGTATAACGCCCCAAAAATAATCAACAGAGATAGAAATTACTCACCATAAAGCAAATCCTTCATTAATTCAAATTTAGATAATTATATTAGCGCTTCTTTTTAATCTTGCTTAATTAATTATTTGCATAGGAAAAATTCATATTGAGATTAAATTCCAAGAAATATCAAACCAACAATACTCACGAAATTACATAAATTTTCAAGTAAAAATCACATCAAATTGTCATATAAACAAATTCAACAACAAGGATTTATGCATGACAAATAGATGATTTAATAAATACTAACAATTATTCAAATTACTACACAATTTTGCCCAAGACTTTAACTCAATAAATTTTGCACATATAAGCCCGAGTACGTACTCGTCACCTCGCGTACACGACTTTTTCACATTTCACAAATGGCATATAAGACTCGATGCCTAAGGGGTAATTCCCCCACTCAAGGTTAAGCAAGACACTTACTTTTTTGAAGTTAGACCGATATTTCAAAATAGCATTCTTGCTTGAATTAACCTCCGAACAGCTCAAATCTATCCAAATTAATTGTATAACTCCATTAAAATTCATTGAAAATAATTTCGGATAATAATACGTCGACTTAAAAATTTATTCCAAAAAGTCAACAAAAGTCAACGCGGGGCCCGCCCCTCGGAACCTGATATATTTTTTATGAAATCCAAACACCCATTCTGATACGAGTTCAACCATACCAATTTTATCGAATTCCAATAACAACTCGACCTCCAAATCTTAAATTTTTATTTTTGGAAGATTTTGTAAAAATCTTGATTTCTTCCATTTAAATCCGAAATAAATGATGAATATAATCATGGATTCATGAAATATAAACACTTTAGGATATAGAACACTTACCCCAACCAAGCTTGTGAAGAATCCCTCTAGAATCGCCCAAATCCGAGCTCCAAAAATTCCAAAACGAAATGCCCAAAAATGACCATTTTGGTCCTTATGATTCTGCCCAGTTTCGCACCTGCGGTTATTGTTCACGCACATGCGGTACTGTTCACACATCTGTGGTACTGTTCACGCACTTGCGGTACTGTTCACACATATGCGGGTACTGTTCACGCACCTGCAGTACTGTTCACGCACCTGTGAAAAAAATAGCAACTGCCCAGAAATTCCAGCAGCTTTTCTTCAAGTCCGAATTGATCCGTCAACCTTCTGAAATTCACCCGAGACCCTCAAAACCTCAACCAAATATACCAACATGTCCCAAAATATAATACGAACTTAGTCGAGGCTTCAAACCACATCAAACAATGCCGAAATTACGAATCGCGCATCGAATCGAATTATAAGTTTTCAAATCTTCCAACTTCTATATTTTGTGCCGAAACGTATCAAATCAATCCGGAATGACTTCAAATTTTGCACACAAGTCATAATTGACTTAATGGAGCTATTCCTATTTTCGAAATCGAAATCCGACCTTGTTATCAAAAATTCACCCTTCGGTCGGACTTTTCCAAAATCTTATATTTTCTAACTTTCGCCAAAATGTGTCGAACTACGGATTTTCAAATCCAAATTCGAATATACGCCTAAGTCCGAAATCATCATACGAAGCTATTGCTATCCTCGAAATTCTATTTCGGGGTCGTTTGCTCAAAAGTCAACTCTTTTCATTTAAGCTTCTAAATAAGAATTGCTCTTTTGATTAAATTCTGAATCTTCAGTGTATCAAACTCGACCACACCCGCGGGTCATAAAACATATTGCGAAACTGTTCGAGACCTTAAGCCACTGAACGGGGTGTTAATTCTTAAAATGACAAGTCGGGTCGTTACAGGGTCGTTTTCTCAAAATATTGACCGAAGTCAAACTTGGGCTTTTAAAACCAAATTAAGGAACCAAGTGTTTCGATTTCAACCCGAACACTTCCAAATCCCGAACCAACCATCCCCGCAAGTCATAAATTAATAAAAACATATACGGGGAGTTTTATTTAGGGGAACGGGGTTCTAAAAGTTAAAATGATCGGTTGGGTCATTACAAGTTATAGCCCTCGCTAGTGGGAAGGTAGAACTAGCATACAGTTACAGTTTTTCCTCGAGTAGGGACCTATAGTTATATTTGACTCCTTTTACGAAGGGGTCCACACAGTGATACAGATTACATGATCCTTTTCTGGAAACCTCTCAAATATAAAGATTTGCTATGACACAGTATTTACCGAGTTTATTACTGAATTATTAAATTGATTTTGTTACAAGAAACACATGATGAGATTGATTATTATTATCGTTTTTAAAAAAAGGTATTTTATTTTGTGATAATTATACAAGCATATTTTCTGACTTGTCCCCTATTAAAAACGGTTATGGTTAAGTATTATTACTCACTGAGCTAGCGACTCACTCCCCGCTATTATTTTTACAGAGACAGCAGTAGACGCATGCGAAGATTCCGTTAATTAGAGTACACGAGTTGACAGTTCCTTGTGAGCCCCGCATTTATTTGCGTGGGCAAAGATTATTATTTATTTGTTATAGTCTCTCTCTTGAAACCTTAGAGTCGCTCCATAGTCATTTTTACGAGTGTCATTAGCATTCTTTTATTGATATAGAATTGGTGACTCGTATTAGACTTTCCTATCGTATAATTGGAGATGAAGTTAGTATTATTGTGATGGAAATATTTCGTGAATGAGGATTATAACATGTTTGGTCGATATAGGTTGGTTGTGTTGTTGATTTTTAAGACAGGTTTATTTTTGGATAGTCCTAAAACAGGAAAAGCTCTGTTCGATTTTCTGTAAAATACCGATGAGGCTTACTTGGGGGCACTTGCTCCCAGGCACCGGTCATGATCCTAAATTGGATCGTGATAGGAGGGTAGATTGCTCACTAGTTGATATTGTACAATATCATAAATAGCATTTTATAATATTTGAAAAACAAGATTAATACGATTGCCCTTTAGTCGTAGTTATTTTATCTCAAACTCACATAATTCGTACTAATTATCTAGGTCCAATATTCTCTAATAGAGTTTTTTTTTAATCTTGTTAAAAAATTAATTATATATATGTAAAGAATTTCTAATGTTATTTGTGTATTTTTTGAATTAAGACGAGTTTAAATAGAATAATATGAGTAGTAAAATTCACATTTTTGACCCTAAATAAAGTAACATGGATAGAGATACACAAACTGATGCCTCCTCAATTATTTTTGTTTTCCCACCAGCTAGCCCTTTTATTTCTTTTCAAATTGAGGTGAAATGTGAATAGAAGCACTAATATTCAAGTTACAGAATTTATGTTTTAACCATCTTATGATCCGCACTCACTCTTTATTCTCAAGGTTCAAACTCGAGGCCTCTGGTACCATTCTAACTATCACATCCTGTAGTATTACATGCAAATCATACGCTTGATAGAACTTTAAATGCCATATAAGTGATTCGCGTATGTGCTACATTAATAGCTTGTCAAATCCAGTAATGTTGTAAGGGTCTCTTTGCTGTAGAATGTAACAAGCATAAATTGTCGAGCATAAGATGAATTTTTTTCCGTACATCTTTATGATATTCTTCTAAATTAAAAATTAAAAACTTGTGCTTGTGAATTTAGCATGGATTTTCTAGAACATTGACATAAATTCAAAAATCCCATTAGACATAAGGATGAAAGCAAACTAGTACACTGAATAACTAGATCTAGCAAAGAAGAAATTCTCCAAAACCATGTCTTACAACAACAATAACAACAATAACAACTAGGATATTGCTTGGTTATACCACTGGAAACAGAAGACCTAGGCCATTTATTGAGATTACACATGCATTCCCTTTTATACAACTTAAATAGAATACATGTGCAACAATTTGCTTAATCAAAACATGCAGGTTATATACTTATATTACGAGAGTAAATACGTAATTGCATTGGACATTGAATATCAAATCAGTCAATATAATGTTAACAGTTAAAAATTAAATTGTGAATACACATCATTTTACCATAATTAAGTAACAATTAAATATAGAAAAGACATGTGCCTTACTTTCATTGATTTGGTATACATATTGTGCGAATAAAATTTTGCCTATTACGACATAATATAATTATGTTTTAGAATGCAAATAGGTAGTTGCCCGTTCACTTTTCAATATTGTTTTTTAAAACAGAAGTCTCTTTGAAAATAAATATTCAGTTTGACTCTAATGGGGCATTTTATACCAAGTGATCAATAAGTTGTGGGAGGCTTGGACCATTTGTCTGTGTTTTTTTTAAAACGGGAGGACTATACTGAAATATTATGAACCCGAAATATTACAATTTTAGGAATTTATACAACGGAATTCAAATTAACTTGGGATTGAATCGTAGTAATTGTTGTTTGACGGGTTTAGGAATGCCTTCAAATATTTGACACATTAATTATATATTCTTTATAACAATAACAAAAAACATTAGGATCAAATCTGCAAATTCCGCATCTTTTGGACTGTAAGAAGTCGTTTGGTAGAGTGCATTAGAAAAAATAATGCATGCATTAATTTTAAGTATTCGTAATACCTCGTTTGGTATATTTTTTCAACCTATGTATAACTAATGCAAGCATTAGTTATACACCATATTTGGTATTATCCTATGTATAACTAATTCATAGCAAACCATGGTTTTAGCAATACCAAGGCTATTAATGCATATCTCTGTAACGACCTGGCCAGTCGTTTTGAATATTACAACCCTATTCCCCCATTTACTGCTTGAGTTATGCTTTACAATTATTATGTGACTTGTCGGGGTGATTAGTTCGGGTCCGGTGAGGTTTTGAAATGATTTGGAACACTTAGTTCTAAGGCTTAGAACTTAAGTTGAAAAAGTTGACCGGATGTTGACTTATGTGTAACGATCCCGGAGAAATTTTGCTAAGAAAATTAAGGTTTTGTGGTGCCGAGGTAGATCAATTAGTACAAAGGCCGCGGCTCGCACTTTTTGGATTGAACAATGTACGGGGGAGTAAGGAAAAATTTTCAGCAGAAGAAAACACTTCTGCGGACCGCATAATGGCCGCACAGTGAAGCTGGTGAGGCGAGTTTGGAGATCAGGCTTGCGGCGCATTATGCGATCGCAAACTAGTTCTGCAGTGCATTATACAACTACAGAACAGGTCTGCGGACCGCATAACTGTCGCAGACTGAAACAGTGTTGCCCAGTTCTGGAGGGCCTTTTTACGACCCATTATGCGGGATGCAGAAGCATTATGCGGTCGCATATGCTATCGCAGATCTGCGTCGGGGCTTCAATTTTTTTAATTTTTGACTCGACCCTATTTCGATATATTGAGACAAAGGGACTCTTTTGGAGCAAAAATATGATATTTTAGAGAGTGGTGAGAGCATCTTAGAGAGAGAAAGTGAAGACCTAGTCAATTGTTCATCAATTCTTATTCAAGACTTGGAGATTTCACAACGATCTTACTAGGGCTTCAAAAAGGTAAGAATTTCTTCACCAAATTCTTTAATTTCGAGTTTGGGTAAAGATGGATAATTGGGAGTATGATTCTTGAGTGTAAGAGTATTATTTATACATACAAGTACCAATAAGGTTTGTGGAAAGATTGTTAAGTTCAAATGGGTAAAGATTGGGTTGAAAATGGTAGAAATCTTCAAAGACTTTAATTGAAGATTTGAGGGTCGAGTTAATGTCAGAATTTGGTGAAATTTGTATGGTTGGACTCGTGGTTGGATGGGCGTTCATAGTTTGTAATTTTTATCGGGTTCCGAGGTATGGGTCCCACGAGCGATTTTTGAGATAAATTTCAGATTTTATTGGAAAATTAGTATTTTCTTATGGAATTAATTTCAATAATTTATATTGACTAAATCGAATTAATTGTGGCTAGATACGAGGCTTTCGGAGACTAATTCGCGAGGCAAAGGCATAGTGGAGTAAGAAATTATGCGGTTTGAGGTAAGTAACACTTCTAAACTTAGTTCTGAGGGTATGAATCCCTGAATTACGTGTTGTGTGAATTGTTTGGAAGTGACGCACATACTAGGTGACAGGCGTATGAGTGTGCATCATAGGAATTGTAACCTAATTGATTCTGTGGAGTTAAATAATTAAATAAATGTCATTATCCGCACATCCTCCACATGTTAGAGAAATTGAGCTGAGACTCATGTTAAAGATCACGATTTGGCTATGCGCCGATATATTTTGGGACCCACATTGGTCATGTTGTTGTTGAACTATTTGTTTAAATTTATAATTTTTTACTCAGTCACATCTATCACTTGCATATCATATTTCAGTCTCTGTTGTCATTCATTGATACTTCATATCATCAAGTCGGATTGATTCTTCATATTATTGAAAGCCCGAGAGACTGGAGATTCTAAGTGATAGTTATGTTTATTTATTTATGCTTGGATCTAGCTATTATAGCGCTTGGCTGAAGGAGCTCCTCCGGAGTCTGCACCCCCACAGTGAGCGTAGTTGATATATATATATATATATATATATATATGGGATGGATTTTCTCTGGGCATGGATCTTGCCCGAAGTATTTATATTGAGGGATGAATTTTTTTTGGACATGGATCTTGTCCGAATCATTGATATTTGGGGATGGATCTTCCCCTGCACTGGATTGGCCTTATACAGTACTGAGTGACTGACTGTCAGTTGATGGATATACATATATATTTTGGGATGGATCTTCCCTGGATTGGATTGGCCATATACAGTACTGAGTGATTGGGTATTTTAAATTGTGAGTACAAGGAGTTTTCATCAAGGTGCATCACATACAGTATGTACATTGGCATGTAGATACAGAGATGTCATATTTCTCGTATTGTTAAGAATTGATCTGTTTTATTTGTACTGAAAGCATGCATACATTTCTGTATTGTTACCATTTATTCTGGGCTGTACCTGCGGAGCTCGTCACTACTTTCAGCCTAGAGGTTAGTCTTGTTACTTATTGAGTTGGTTGTCATACTATACCCTGCACCTCGTGTGCAGAACCAGTACCTACGGACACGGCGATTGCTAGTTTTTCGGAGCTTTATCTGTGGAGACTATCAAGGTAGCTGCTTGGCGTCCGCAGACCTTGACCCTTTCTTCTCTTCATTTGTTGTACTGTTCTATGTTTTTCAGACAATGTTTTTATCAGTCATACTTGTTATCATTTAGATGCTCATGTACTCAGTGACACCGGGTTTTGGGAATGTATTTTTATGTCATAAATTGTGAGATTTTCTATGAAATTCAATATTATGTTTTCAAACTTAATGGAAATTGCAGTTTATTGAGGTTGTCGACTTGCCTAGTATTGAGATAGGCGCCATCAAGACAGGTTAAGATTTTGGATCGTGACGATCTCTTAAAGCTAAAGAATATAGAGGGCATTTTTGTAAATAATTAATTTTAAAAAAATTATGCAATGCATTTTAATTTTTAATACACCACACCAAATAATGAATAAGAAATATTCTCTACATAACTAATAGTTGCATTACTAACTCATGCATTACTAATCCCCACATTACTATATCTTATTTAGCACTTGCCACGACCCCAATCCCAATCCGTTGTGATGGCGCCTAACACATCGGCTAGGCAAGTCCAAACATGATAACGAAGGCAACCTAATAACGAAATTCGTAGAAATATCATAAACCTAAGGTCTCAATACAATAAAAACTGCTAATACAAAGTAAATCCCCCCAGAAACTGGTAAGTACAAAGTCATGAGCTTCTACAACGGAGTACAAATCTGAAACTGAATAATAAATACATTGTCTCAATTGTAACAACCGTATGAAAAACAAACAAGTCAAACTGCGAACAAGGATGCAGCTCTACGTCGCCTCTAGCAGATAGTCCAATAAGCAAGCCTATTGCTGATAACTGGTCCTACAACTGGATCTACACAATTAAGTGTAGAGTATAATATGAGTACAACCGATCCAATGTACTTAATAAGTATTGTAAATAATACGGCAAGGTAAGAGAAGCACAAATTATTAATGATACTGGCTATCACCTGTTTAGTTTTATCCCTTAAACTGGTGCAAAACAATATTGAAATCAAATCATCAAGTTTAGTAAGAAAGCATCCATGTGTTTATGTGTACGGTTTCTCAATTACTCTACTCAGATAATGTCTAGGCATATAGAGGTGATATGCAGTTAAATCAGATAAATGATCAAGGAAATTGCAAGTAAAGATGAAATGCAAAATCCAACAAACACCGGTTAGATTCCCTCACTTTTCCATATCCGTTCCAAACCACTAATCAGTATTTCCAATATCCGCGTGTACATAATCAAGAGAGAAACAGGAGAGGGTGACCCTAGGGGGATGGATCTGTATCCACACACTGCATGGACCACTCACGTGCTAATAATAGAACCCCCACAGACAACTCACGTGTTGCACGGACAACTCATATGCTGCACGGACAACTCACGTGCTAATAACATCAATATATGGATCCGCACGGATAACTCACGTGCCAACAACACAATATGTCTGGTATGGTCACATGCACAACAACACAATCCATCCGGTATGGTCACAGGCCCCCAGTCCAATCATATCATACAAGAGCAAATAAACAAGTATACATGTATGAAACGAGTGAATAACAAATCTCACGCTTCTGTACTGGTATAAATGGCATGCTAGTGTAGGCATGTGCAAATGTACTATTATAACTCAAACCGGCAAATTTCATCAAAGATTAACATTTATGAGTTCATTCAAGGATTAAGCCCCTGCTTAGACTCAAACATGGCTCAAATAGTTCATAACAATTTCACAAGTGTGCGAAGCATCATAGCTTAAGGTTTGACAGTCAAATTCTAGGCTTATAAGAGCCCGAGCACAACCTGAACATGAATAAATAATCCCGATACCCGCACATGGGTTCATCCCCATGCATGTGTGCATCCAATAGCACATAACAATCAAGACAATTCAGGCAATCAGTGCCTCAACCAAGTTTATATAAGATACTTACCTGAAACGAATCAAATCACTCCGCTAGCAAGCCCTTCCCATGCGTATCGACCTCCGGAAGGCTCTAATCCCAATTGATTCCTTTAAAATCCCTCTTAAAATCACCACAAACCGAGCTCTCTAAGTCCAAAAGATGAAGAATGAAATAAAACCCTCGTTTTTGAAATTTATCTCTGCTGCCCAGTTATTGACTTTCGCGATCGCGGACCAACAATTGCGATCGCGGACCAACAATTGCGATCGCGTAGAACAAACTCACCCCAGCTCACAAATCCTCTTCATGATCGCATGAACTCACCCCGCGAATGCAGAGAACCACCTTCCCATGCTTATGCGATCACGATCTACCACACGCGAACGCAAAGAACATCGCGTGCCTCCCCAGCTGCCTCACTTCCTTATACGTGAACGCATTCCACTGTACGCGTTCGTGAAGAACAAGTTCCTCGACTTGCGCAATCGCACACATTACTTCGCGAACGCGAAGAGAAAGATCCACCAGTCCTCAAAGACCCTTCACAATCGCGAACCTTTCCTCGCGATTGCTATAAAGGATACTATAACACAAAAAATCAGCAGTCCCACAAAGGCAAAAATGAAGTCGAACTTGATCCGAATCACACCTGAAGCCCCCGAGACCCCGTCCAAACATACCAACAAGTCCTAAAATACGATACGAACTTAGTCGAGTCCTCAAATCACGTCAAACAACATCAAAAACACGAATCGCATCCAATTCAAGCTTAATGAAACTAATAAATTTCTAGCTTTTACAATCGATACCGAAACCTATCAAACCAACTCCGATTGACCCCAAATTTTGCACACCAGCCCTAAATGACACAACGTGCCTATTCTAACTTTAGGAACCAAAATTCGATCCCGGTAACCCAAAATTAAATCTCGGTCAAACTTCTCAACTCTCCAAACTTCAACTTTTTCAACTTTCACCAATTCAAGCCAAAATCACCTATGGACCTCCAAATCAATATCCGGACACACTCCTAAGTCCAAAATCACCATACGAAGCTATTAGAACAATCAAAACTCCATTCCTGAGTGATTTACACATAAATCAATATCCGATCAACTCGTTTAACTTAGGCTTTCAACTTTAGGACTAAGTGTCCCAATTCATTTCAAAACATCCCCAGAACCAAATCAATCACCCCGGCAAGTCACATAACAACAAATGAGTATAGAATAAGCAATAAATGGGGGAACAAGGCTATAATACTCAAAACAACCAGCCAAGTCGTTACATTCGGGTCTAGAATAATACATGAAGTCTCAAATAGGTGTGAATATCTGATACGCATCTCCCGTTCGGTCTCCCAAGTGGCCTCCTCGACTGGCTGACCTTTCCAGTGCACCTTCACTGAAGTTATGTTCTTTGACCTCAACTTTCGAACTTGCCGATCCAAAATAACCACCGGCTCCACATCATAAGTCAAATCTCCATTTAACTGAACCGTGCTGAAGTCCAAAACATGAGACAAATCACCGAAATACTTTTGGAGCATGGAAACATGAAACACTAATGAACACTCGGTAGACTAGGTGGTAATGCAAGCTTGTAAGCCACCTCTCCAATCCTCTCTAGCACCTCAAAAGGGCCAATATACCAAGAGTTCAACTTGCCCTTCTTCTCGAACCTCATAACACCCTTCATGGGCGGAACTCTGAGCAATACCTTCTCCCTCATCATGTAAGCAACATCACAAACCTTCCGATCATCGTAACTCTTCTGTTTAGACCGCGCCGTGCGAAGCTGATCCTGAATAAACTTAACCTTTTACAAAGCATCCTGAACCAAGTCAGTACCTAATAGCCTAGCCTCACCCGATTCAAACCAACCAATCAGAGACCGACACTGCATCCCATATAAGGACTCATACAGAGCCATCTAAATACTCGATTGGTAGTTATTATTGTAGGCAAACTCTGCAAGCGGCAGAAACTGATCCCAAGAACCCCCGAAATCCATGACACAAGCACGTAACATATCCTCGAATATCTGAATGATGCGCTCGGACTATCCGTCCGTCTGAGGGTGGAATGTTGTACTCAACTCAACTCGTGTGCCTAACTCTCGCTGCACTACTCTCCAAAATTGCGATGTGAACCGCGTGCCCTGATCTGAAATGATGGACACCAGCACACCGTGAAGGTGAATAATCTGGCGAATATAGATCTCAGCCAACTGCTCCAAAGAATAGGTAGTCCCAATTGGAATGAAATGTGCAAACTTGGTCAACCGGTCCAAAATCACCCAAATAGCATCAAACTTCTTCAAGGTCCGTGGAATCCCAACTACGAAGTCTATGGTGATACGCTCCCATTTCCACTCTGGAATCTCAAGCCTCTGAAGCAAATCGCCCGGCATCTGATGCTAGTACTTCACCTGCTGACAATTTAAGCACTGAGCTACAAAATCCATTATATCTTTCTTCATCCTCCTCCACCAATAGTGTTGCCTCAAGTTCTGGTACATCTTTGCGGCACCAGGATGAATGGGATACTACGAAGTATGGGCCTCTTTAAGAATCAACTCACGTAGACCATCCACACTGGGCACACAAATTCGACCCTACATATGCAACACCCCATCATCCCCAATAGAAACCTACTTGGCATCACCGTGATGAGACGTGTCCTTAAGGACAAGTAAATGTGGGTCGTTATACTGACACTCTCTGGTGCGATCATATAAGGAAGACTAAGAAACCACGCAACCTAGTTACTGACTAGGCTCCAAAACATCTAACCTCACGAACTCATTGGCCAAGGCCTGAACATCTGATGCAAGCGGTCTCTCACCAACACGAATAAATGCAAGGCTACCTATACTCACCGCCTTTCTACTCAAGGCATCATCCACCACATTGGCCTTCCCGGGATGATACAAAATGGTAATATCATAGTCCTTTAGCAGCTCCAACCATCTCCGCTGCCTCAAATTTAGATCATTTTATTTGAATAAGTGTTGAAGACTCCGGTGATCTGTAAATACCTTACAAGACACGCTGTAGAGATAATGCCTCCAAATATTCAATGTATGGATAATGGCTGCCAACTCTAAATCATGAACGGGGTAGTTCTTCTCATGCCAAGCCGAGAAAACTCCGAATCTCAGTAGCTGAAGATGGTCCGGGCCAACTCTGAATCGCCTCAATCTTTTTCGGATCTACCTTGATCCCCTCACTAGACACCACGGGCCCCAAGAATGCCACCGAACTGAGCCAAAACTCACACTTGGAGAACTTGACATAAAATTTCTCCTCCCTCAACCTCTGTAGTACAGTCCTCGCATGTTGTGCATGCTTCTCTTGGCTATGTGAGTACACCAGGATATCATTAATGGATACTATAATAAATGAATCAAGATATGGCTGGAACATACTGTTCATCAGATGCATAAATGTTGTTGGGGCATTGGTCAGTCCAAAAGACATCACAAGGACTCATAGTGACCATAACGGGTCCTGAATGCCGTCTTCAGAATATCTAAGCCCTGAATCTTCAACTGGTGATACCCAAACCTCAAATCAATCTTAGAGAACACTCTAACTCCCTAAAGTTGGTCAAATAAGTCATCAATGCTCGGCAAAGGATACTTGTTCTTAATTGTAACTTTGTTTAACTACCTATAGTCGATGCACATCCGCATAGTACCATCCTTCTTCACAAACAGAATCGGTGCACCCCAAGGCGACATACTAGGCCTAATAAACCCCTTATCAAGAAGCTCTTGAAGCTGCTATTTTAATTCCTTCAACTCTGCCGGTGTCGTACGATACAAAGGAATAGAAATTGGCGGAGTGCCTAGCACCAAATCAATACTAAAATTAATATCCTTATCGGACGGCATGCCCGACAGGTCTGCAGGAAACACATCCGGAAAGTCTCGCACCACCGGAATAGAATCAATGGTAGGAGTATCAGCACCAACATCCCTCATAAAAGCCAAATTTGACAAACAGTCCTTTCCAACCATCCGTTGGGCCTTCAAATATGAAATAACCCTACTACGAACATAGTCTAGAGAACCCCCCCCCCAACCCCACTTGATCGTAAGTAACCCCGACATCGCCAACGTCACAGTATTAGTGTGGCAATCTAGAATAGCATGACATGGGGACAACCAATCCATGCCAAGAATCACGTCAAAATCAACCATACTAAGAAATAAGATATCAACTCTAGCCTCCAATCCTTCAATAGTCACCATACATGATCGATACACACGGTCCACAACAATATAATCGCCCAGCGATGTAGACACATGAACAGGCGAAACTAAGGACTCACGGGGCATATCCAAATGACGAGCAAAATACGATGACACATATGAATAGGTGGAACCAGTGTCAAATAATGTGGAAGCATCCCTGTGGCATATTGATATAATACATGTGATCATTGTGTTTGAAGCAACGACATCTGGACTGACAGGGAAAGCATAACATCGAACATGTCCACTACCTGATCGGCCCCCCTTTAGGGCGACCTCTAGTTGTCTGGGCCCCACCCCGAACTAGCTGAGTGGGTGGTGTAGATGCTTGTGCTGGTATCATCAGTCGAGAACTCTGCTATGGAACCCCACTCAATAGTCTATGGCAATCCCTCTTGAGATGACTCAAGTCCCCTCACTCGAAATAACCCCTCCTTTGACGAAGTTCCTGCCCCTGATAACCTGAGGAACTGCTTGTAGAAACCTGAGAGGACGAAGCATGGCAAGAACTCTGCACTAGTAACGTAATGAATGATGTAGACCCAAACAAGCACTGTAATAACCATGGCTAACTGATGCACCACGATGAATCGGACGAGCCATCTGAGCAGGCCTATAAGGATGACCCATCCTGTGATGGGACTGTCCCCATAAGAAACACCGTTGAAACTGCCCGAACTACGAGGCCTCTTGGCCTCCCTCTCCTCACACTCCTGACTATGAACCTGCTCAAGTCGCCTAGCAATATTAACCACCTCGTTGAACCTAGCACCTAATGCAATCTCCTGAGTCATGACAAAGCGCAGTCCATATGTGAGGCCATCAATGAACCTCCTAATCCTCTCTCTCTCTCTCTCTCTCTCTCTCTCTCTCTCTCTCTCTCTCTCTCTATGTGGGAACCAACCAGATCGCGTGACGAGCTAACTCTGAAAATATCATCTCATACTGGGTCACGGACATACCTTCCCAGCGTAGCTTCTCAATCCATGCGAGTCTGAGGAACAAACTTCTCCATTAAGAGAACAGAGAACTCGTTCCACGTAAATAGTGTAGCACCGGCTAGCCTGCTCATTTCATAGGCCTCCCACCATCTCAAGGCTGTCCTAGACAACTGAAAAGTTATAAATGAGACTCAATTAGTCTCCATAATACCCGTCGTGCGAAGAATCCGCTGGCACCTATCTAAGAAGTCTTGAGCGTCCTCTGACTGAGACCCACTAAATGATGGAGGGTTGAGCCTCCTAAATCGTTCTAGCCTCTTTTGCTCCTCGTCACTCATAGGTGGACCCACCAGAGCCTGAGCTGCTATAACCAGTTGGGTTAGTAGTACCCCCGGTGTCTGAAGTCCCTGAACCACCTGCTCTGGAGTAAAGGCAGCGGGAGTCTGAGCACCTTTCCCGGCCTGAAAAGTGGAAGGTGCGGCCAAAACTGAAACCGCCCGAGCAAGGCTAGTGCATACAGTCAATATTTGGGCCAAAGCCTCCTGAAGGCCTTGATCACAATGGGCACAACTGGTGCCTGATCTGGTCCAACGGCTCAACCACATCTGGAATATGCTCCTGAGCTGGAGCAATGGATGGCTCCATAGGTGCTGCTCTAGCTGTTGTACAAGCTGCACCTCAGCCTCTACCGCGACCTCGGCCTCTCGTGGCCCTAGCTGGTGGTACTGGTGGCCGTCCACCCGATCCGGTAGCACGTGTCCTCACTATTTGTGAGAGAATAAAATAATTAAAGTTTAGTTTTCGGATTTAACAAATTCACACGACAGGACTACAAGAAAGCGAAGTTTTCCTAATGGTTCGGTAGCCTCTCAAAGATAAGTACAGACGTCTCTGTACCGATCCGCAAGACTCTACTAAACCTGCTCATGACTCATAATACCTATGAACCTAGGGCTCTGATACCAACTTGTCACGACCCCAAATCCTAACTCGTCGTGATGGCGCCTAACACACCGGTTAGGCAAGCCGAAACATGATAACAAAGGCAACCTAATAACGAAATTCTAGAAATAGCATAAACCTGAGGTCTCAATACAATAAAAACTGCTAATACAAAGTAAATCCCCCCAAAACCTGGTAAGTACAGAGTCATGAGCTTCTACAACAGAGTACAAATCTGAAACTGAATAATAAATACACTGTCTGAACTGTAACAATAGTATAAAAAAGAAAAGATAAGTCAAACTGCGACCAAAGATGCAACTCTACCTTGCCTCTAGCAGATAGTCCAATAAGCAAGCCTATTGCTGATAACTGGTCCTGCAACTGGATCTGCACAATTAAGTGTAGAGTATAATATAAGTACAACCGACCCAATGTACTCAATAAGTATCGTAAATAATACGGCAAGGTAAGAGAAGCACAAATTATTAATGATACTGGCTATCACCTGTTTAGTTTCATCCCTTAAACTGGTACAAAATAATATTGAAATCAAATCATCAAGTTTAGTAAGAAAGCATCCGTGTGTATGTGTGTGATTTCTCAAATACTCTACTTAGATAATGTCTTTGGCATATAGAAGTAATATGTAGTTATATCAGATAAATGATCAAGTAAATTGCAAGTAAATATAATGCAAAATCCAACAAAACAATAGTAGATTCCCTCACTTTCCCATATCTATTCCAAACCACTTATTAGTATTTTCAATATCTGCGTGTACACCATCAAGAGAGAAACACGAGAGGGTGACCCTAGAGGGATGGATCCGTATTCACATGTTGCACGGACAACTCACGTGCTAATAATAGAACTCGCACGGACAACTCACATGCTAATAACATCAATAAATGGATATGCACGTACAACTCACGTGCCAACAACACAATCCTCCCGGTATGATCACAGGCACAATAACACAATCCGTCCGGTATGGTCACAGCCCCCCAGTCCAATCATATCATACATGAGCAAATAAATAAGTATACATGTATCAAACGAGTGAATAACAAATCTCATGCTCCTGGATTGGTATAAACAACATGCTAGTGTAGGCATGTGCAAGTGTACTATTATAACTCAAACCAGCAATTTCATCAAAGATTAATATTTATCAGTTCATTCAGGGATTAAGACCCTATGTAGCCTCAAACATAGCTTAAATAGTTCACAACAATGTCACAGGTGTGCAAAGCATCATAGCTTAAGGTTTAACAGTCAAATTCTAGGCTTATAAGAGCCCGAGCACAACCCGAACATGAATAAATAATTCCGGTGCCCGCATATGGGTTCATCCCCATGCATGTACGCACCCAATAGCATGTAGCTATCACAATAATTCAGGTAACCAGTGCCTCAACCGAGTTTAGATAAGATACTTACCTCAAACGAATCAAATCACTCCGCTAGCAAGCCATTTCCACACGTATCGACCTCCGAGAGGCTCGAATCCCAATTGATTCATTGAAAATCCCTCTTAAAGTCGCCACAAACCGAGCTCTCTAAGTCCAAAAGATGAAGAATGAAATAAAACCCTTATTTTTTAAATTTATCTATGCTGCCCAGTTATTGACTTTCGCAATCACAGACCAACAATCACGATCGCGTAGAACAAACTCTCCCTAACTCATAAATCTTCTTCGCGATCGCGTGAACTCAGCCACGAACACAGAGAACCACCTTCCCAAGCTTATGCGACCGCGATACACCACACGCGAACACGAAGAACATCGCGTGCCTTCCCGATTGCCTCACTTCCTTATACGCGCGATCCACTGCACGCGTTCGTGAAGCACAAGTTCCTCAACTTCCTTAATCACACACCTTACTTCGCGAACGCGAAGAGAAAAATCCAGCAGTCCTCAAAGACCCTTCGCGATCGCGGACCTTCCCTCACTATTGCGATGAAGGAAACCAGAACACAAAAAATCAACAGTCCTACAAGGCTAACATGAAGCCAAACTTGATCCGAATCACACCTGAGGCCCCTGGGACCCCATCTGAACTTACCAACAAGTCCTAAAACACGATACGAACTTAGCCGAGGCCTCAAATCATATCAAACAACATCAAAAATACGAATCGTACCCCAATTCAAGCATTTCGGAGTCATTTACATATAAGTCAACATTCGGTCAACTCTTTCATCTTAGGCTTCAAACCTTGAGACTAAGTGTCTCAATTCATTCTGAATCATCCCCGAAACCAAACCAACCATCCTGGTAAGTCCCATAACAACAAATGAGCATAGAACAAGCAATAAATGGGGAACGATACCATAATACTCAAAACGACCGGCCGAATCATTACAACACTATTCTTATACAGCCTACCAAACGACCCCTATGAAGTCTTTAATAAGGGCATCTCCAATCCTTGCACCGTTTTTACACCAAAATGGTGCAAATTAATTCCAATCCATTACACCATTTTTTACACCAAAAAAGAATATCTTTTTTATGTTATTCTCTCTCTTCTATATTATATTATTTTCTTTTATTTAAATTTATTTTTTATTTCATAAAACAAATCCTTTCCTTTTTCTTTCTTACATATTTATTTCATATAATTCATATTCCTTTCTTATATAACCATTTAATATAAAATTATTTTATACCATAAATTTTAAATAATATAAATTATAAGCAAATATTATATATTATACATATTAATGGATAATTCAAATAAAAGTGAAATCATTGATAAAATATAATTAAATAAATATTACATTATGATAAAAATTAGTTTAATTTTTACATAAATATTCGACTTTCAGGATTAGTATGTTGCTCCCATAAATGCTCTATTAATGCATTACGAAGTGCAAAATGAGCATCTTTGCCCTTAATGTTCTGTGTCAAGCTAAAAATTATTCAAAACGATAATTTTCATCTACTACAATTTCTAGTGTTGGAGCTGGACCTTCCCAAGCATCTTGAATTGGTGCATTAAGATCACACTCATCCTCGATTATCATGTTGTGCAATATAATACATGTAGTTAATATGTCATGTAGCACCTTTTTTTCTCCAAAAATGTGACTGCCCTGCAATAATTGCAAAACGAGATTGCAAAACTACGAATGCATGTTCAACATCTTTTCGATATGATTCTTGTTGCATGGCAAAATATTTATTCTTTTGAGAACGTGGCTCACGAATAGTTTGCACAATAGTAGAACAAAAGAGAATAATGCATAAAAGAAGTCAACAATTTCAACAGCCACAACCACGCCAATCCTCTGCCACATACATCCAAATGTGGAAGCAACCTACCAGAGTACTAAATTATTGTAATAATTTTCTTATCCCATTATGTTATTTAATGTATTTTGAATTTTAATCTAAATCAGTCGCTACTGTATTAAATATTTGATTTTATGTTATTTAATGAACATTGTGTTATTTATTAACAATTATTATATTGTATATTTTCACTTTATATTTTTGTGATGGTTATATTTTTTTTATACAATTATAACTTATAATAAAATTAACTTATAATTTTATATAAAAATAATATATACAAAAATTAATTTATAAAAATTATACACTAAAATTAATATTATAATATGCAAAAAGTATAAGTAATTATAAAATATATAATATGTCAAATTAGAAGTGTTATATAATAAAAGATATATTAATAAATATTAATGATGTTGATTAATAGTGTTACAACTATTCACACGCCAAAATAGTGTGAAAAATGGCTTGGGTTGGAGCACCAAAATAACAAATCTTACTCCAAAATATCATTTGGCGTAAAAATTGGCTTAGGGTTGAGATGGTCTAAAGGCCCCTCATATACACGTCTAGCTCCGCACAAAATCCCTCGGCTCTTCAAAGTTTCTCGGTTCTGTACTTTTCTTCCTTGCTGAAGAATCAGTCTTTGAGGTACATCTTCTATTGAACTTGTGTTTCTTTTTCTTTTACTTTGCCCAATTACTGAAATTGTTTTCTTTCGATCGTTATGTAATTTTTGTTTGGGATTCGTGTCCCGCATCTTTTACTTAGGACAAACCACAACAATTCGAAAAATAATAAAGAAAGTTTGTTAAGTTTGAGAATTTGTTGTTTGTTTCCAGAACTAAAGGGTTAATTTCCGAGGTTTTACTCCTATTTTGTTTTGTTTTTTCCCTGGAGTTGATTGTATTAAGGAAGTTGACCAATCTTAGGGAAAGGAAAGAATCAATGTTTATACAAAATTTCTGATATTGGAGCTATGTAATGCTAGCAAGTTTTCTCAGTTAAAAGAAACAATTCTTTTTTATTAATTTGATGAAAAATCTTGGTTAAACGTATTAGATTTGTGATTTATGGGAAACAATAAATTTTACTTAAATTTATGAAAACATTTATCTATGGAACTGCCATTTTTTTTTATAGTGGGTTTTATAGGGTTCTTTCTTGTACTACAAGTGTGCAACTCAGTGGTATGTTAAGGGTGTTGATGACAAACAACATTTTTTTTTACCTGTACAACCTTCAGTTAAGTTGAAACTCTTTCCGGAGGATTATCATTTGGTTTACACTAACAAATTTGTGCTCTGGTTCTAGGTGGATGTAATTACATAAAGTATGTCATGGAATATTTTAGGCTAGGTTGAGCCTTATTACACCTAGGGTGTAGGATGTCATCAAATGCCTTTGCCGTGATTCATCTCCCTTCAAAGCTGATCTTTAGTGGTTATTAACCCGAAGAGTCAAAATGTGGTGACTGTAAGTCTTTGTATTGTGAGGTGTCCACCTCTAAGATAGGGTATGCCTTTAGGCGTCAATTTAGTCATCTTCAAGTTATTCATTAGAAGATAATATCTATTTGTTGTCTTCTAGTTAACTTTAGTTTGTAAAAGTCATTTGAAGTCTGGAGCCTCTATTTATATAAAGAGCTCGTTCGTTTCTTTTGTAAAAAAAAAGTGGTGGAACTCATTTAGAGCTTGCACAAAACAAGAGAGGCTCTTACTAGAATAGTTCTTTTATTTGTTCCTTGGAAATCTCCTAAAGCCCAATTAGATTTATTTGGTGCTTCCTTAACTCATTTAATTTAATGTGCTCTAGACTTGCCTCTGTGAGATGTATATTGGAAAAAGCAAGCTCGTGCAAGTTTTGATCCTTTGCTATGGTACTTGTAGTTGGTTCATATATAATAGGTAGGTCTTGAATATGAAAATATTAGAAACCAAAAGAGTTCTCCAGAATTGTCTGATGCGCATGAGGGACTTTGCGCTGTGATGGCTGAGCTTGCAGGGATCCCCACTAGTGATGCTACAGGAAAAACTCGTAGAGTCCAGGGTTCTGATCCCTTCTTGAGAAAGTTAAAAAACTCCGCATGTACTGTGGAGAATGGTGGATGTATACGTAGCCAGTAAATCAGCTTTATGGTCTATTACCGAATGGAATATTCACCACACCCTGCATGCAAATTTGTTTAACTTTTGTGAGGGTAAACTTGAACTCCGAAATGCACGACATCTTCCTGACTCTGATCCCACCCAGTTGAAAAGGATATCTTGTCCAGTAATGGGCTAGAAGCCAATTTATTTACTCGATGACTGGCCTATCAAACAAAGTTTGAAATACGATCATCTTAAAAGTTGAACTAGGACACCTAGAATTGCTAAATCAATTGTTGTTGGAGACTCAGAAAACCATTTGAATGTTGCAATCAGATTTCAATTTTGAACCCTTTTCGTTATCAGAAAATGTGATTTTCCCTTTAAAATACTTGCAGGGGTTAAAAAACCTGGTTGTAGGTGGTGGCTACATTCTGACACTTCAGTTACCAATGCATACACTTTTAACTCTCTTATGTCAAATGAGTTTACTGTAACTTACTTGAAAAGTATGGTTTTATACTGGTTTTGTAATTATCCTGATAATTTGCTGCTTTTGAGATGCTACAGAGTAAGTAATTCAGAATGAGTGGAACAAGAGAGAATTGATCAGCAACCACCAAGACTCCAGCAGATTTTCTGAAGTCTATTCATGGACGACCTGTTGTTAAATTGAACTCAAGTGTTGACTATCGAGGTTAATCACTCTGATGATTCCTTTTGTTTCTTATATTTTTTTGAACTTGCTTTCCTCTTGCTTATACATTGTTTTTATTTTGTAGTGTTATATTCAACAACATGACTAAGCCATAGCACAAAGTATACTAATAAGAAATGTAGCGTAGTTGCCCTTTTCTCACTTTAAGATTTGTATTTGGACCTCTAATAATTAGTAACAAGAGTAGATGAAAAGGTCCTTGAGATACTAAAGCTATGACACAAAATAAGGTTTTACTAGAGTGAGAAACGTTGAGTATTCTCGCGTTACAGATACTTATTTTCTTATCATCACATTTCAAATATTTGTTAGTCCAGATGACCACCATTTGCCTTATCAATCAAAAGATTACCGCCATTTGCATTGACTATGAATGGTCAGTAGACCAAACTAGCGCTAATCCCAGTACACCTGTGTAATAAATATCTAAATTGATGGATTGTAAAGTAGGAGTTGCTCTGTGATAAAAACTATACTAATACTTTGTGAAAAGTTGATCTTGGTCGTAGGCATCCGTGGCATCCATTATGAAAGTGAGACTAGTAGCCTGTTTTGCCAAGCTTCTAAAATCAACTTATTTCGAAAAGTACTTTTCTCAAAAGTGCTTTTCAAAAAAATTACTTTTGGTGAGAAGCAGTTTGTGTTTGACTAATTAATTGTAAAAGCACTTTTGAGCAGCAATTAGTATTTGGCCAAGCTTTTAAGAAGTGCTTCTAAGTTGGATATCTTTGGACATAAGAATTGTGAAATTCCGGAAATGGTATTTGAAAATTAGAGTTGTGTTTGGACATGAATACAATTTGAAGTTGTTTTTGAAATTTTGTGAGTGATCTGAAGCGAATTTTGAAAAAAACCTTTTGGAGTTTTTCAAATTTTCGAAAAATTCCGAAATTCAACTTCAAGTACAATTTGAAATGGCCTAACACTGATTCCGAAAAAAAAAAGTGAATTTTTCGAAAAAAGTGAATTGTTTAGGGTCAAACTTGCCCTAAGTGTATTTTGTTCGAAACTGTTTTTCAGAAAAATGCTTTGGGTGAGAAGCTACTTTTTCAGCTTCTCAAAAACTGTTTTTGCTTTTACTCAAAAACACTCTTTTTCCTTCTAAAAGCTTGGCCAAACTCTTCACTGTATCTTTGAAAAAAGCACTTTTAGCACCAAAAAAAAAACATTTGGTCAAAAAGAAGCGGCCAAACAGGCTATAAGCTTTTTGACCTGAAGTTAAGAATCATTTGATGCAATTAACATATTGAACATTAATTCTGAGAGATTTTAACCGTATGCGGAAGTTGGAAATACTGTTTGCAAAGTTTATGTGTTACTGGTTAGTATACTTTATTGTTCTCTAGATCTCCTGTATCAATGATTGATTTTATTAGTTGTTTTATGTATTTGCCAATGGGTTCCTGAATAAAATGTTATGTCGAGAGAACCATTTGCTTTTTGGTCCTTTCTTGGTGCTTATGAATGCTTCATTGCATTGTTATTTGGTATTGGTCTCCTTCTCTGCAATATATTCCTATATTCCTGATGTAGTGCATCTTGAAAAGGAATTATCAGCTACAATCCTTTTGAGCCATCACATTTACGGATTCAGCTCCTCTTGAGGGAGCATCTTCTCCTGGTTGTCCCGTTCCAATTAAATTTTTTGACATGTGTTCTTTTAACAATTCAATGAATTTGATTTATTTTATTAATCAGTATAGTACCTTTCCTATCATTCTGCCAATGACTTATACAATATTTTGGCAAAATGGTAAGAAAGATAATATTTTAACTATTGGTTAAACTATATTGATTAGTAAGAAATCACATGTTAAAAATTTAAACTAGAACTGGACGAACAAGAGAGGAGCTGAATCCAAACAATTTGACTCGTCAAAATGGGTGGGCAATTAAGTTTTATGGTTACGACGTCAATGAAAAATCATAACACATGACCCAAATGGAGACTGACGTTCGAAGAATACTTTAGCAAGAGTCAACCATAAAGTTCTACAAGTACTAATTTTGAGGTAGTATATGAAAATTAACCACCATGCTTGCCAACCGTAGTGTTCATTAAACATGGCGGAGGTCCTCTTGTTTATGGAAAGAGACTAGACAATATTAGGTTTTCTGAGGGAGAAAGATGGTTTGTAGGTGGAGGAGAAGAATGCTCTAACCGATTGAGCTAAATCAGTTCTATCGTGAGAAATTTGGAAGAAGAAGGATATAAAATTGAGTCTGACAGTGAAACGGAGAGAGGGAATGTGAAAGACTGTTGACCATGGACCATGGTTAAGACGTCTGAGCTAATACAATAAGTTTATCCATTGAATTTCACATGGGATGTGTCAAAAACTTAATATAGAACTGGAGAAACTTGGAATGGTTACTAACGGGATAGGAGCATAAGATGTTGGCGAAAGGAAAAAATCTCGTCAAGCGGATGGCAGAGAGTGGCTGCCCAATCAGGCCTTTAGCTTGGGATGGTCTTTCCAAACTTTATATTGAAGCAGGAGAAGTGGAGAAAGCCGACTCCATATTGCAAAAAGCTGCGGAACATACCCACTGGAAGCCAAAATTTACTTCTTTTATAGCTATTATGGAAAAATAAGCAAAGAGAGGCAACATTCATAATTCTGAGAGCTGTTTTACCAAATGAGACAAGCTGGATATGCTGGTCGAGTTCGCCAATTCCAATGTCTTATTCAAGCCAATAGCAATGCCAAAGAACCTTGTTATGGAATTGCTGAGAGAATGAATGCTGATAATGTGTTTCCAAGTAGAATGTTGGCAAACATGTTGCCAGACGCCGATCCATTTAAGAAGATCGATGTGTCTGAGTTGTTGATATCTTTCTTCTCGAAGCAAAAGTGCTTCTTGCTTCTCTTGTGTACCTATGTAATTATACTGTAGTAGTAGTGGTTAGTTGCATGATGAACACTTAACAACAGATATCATCAATTCCTCTTTAACTGGGTATGATGCTATTCTTGCTCTGCATGGATTTAAGATGTATTGCTGTCATTGGTTTGATGTATTGTAACTTTGGTTTAACTGTGTCTAGAAGCATTCCACGACACAACACGAATCTTCCTCTGCCTGCATTTGACTCAAGACTCGAGCTTGAAAGCTGTACAAATAAGTGCTGAATCTTATGGAGCACTACAATGACATGCCTTCTCACATAGATCCCCTCACGAAATGGTGTGTTTGAAAACTAAACTTTGCTTGAGTAACTTGACATTATGTTAGCCATCCCGCCATCTAAAACTTATAGCTAGTGCTAACCTTATTCACTAGCTAGGTTTAAAGTCAAGTTTCAGATTCCACCTTTCTCCGAAAATGATATTGCAATGTTCTAATGGTATATAAACAAAAATATTTGCCGTTCCCCGAAGTGATATTGCGGTGTTTTAAGAAATGATATTTGTTAAGATCATCCACTTCAGTTAGTGACTACAATCTCGTTACTTTACTTAACTCCATTCGTTTCCGTTGTAGTCCAAACAAACATGAAATATATGTAAGATCCATTGCTATAGATGTTGGAGTACCGCTTTTTCCTGTCCGAGAATCTCCATCTGCTCTAAGTGAGCGAGAGCTAGAGTCCTCATTCAGCTTGGTTATTCGAAAGACTTGTCTCTTTACCCCTTGCATGTTTGTCTTTTCAAAAGTCATACCCTTCTTCTAAATCCGCACTAGTCCTATTTCATGTGCAAAACCTCTTTAATAAGGACCTCTCTTTAATCTTTCTCCCTCATTCCTCATTTTGTTTATAGAAAGAGAATAAGTTCTATGTATTGAGTAACAACGTGTGTATGCTACTGGGATTTAGGCGGTTGGTGGTTCTGAGAGTTGCGAGTCCTACAGTCTCAACTTGCACTCAAATCTCATTCATTACGCGTCTTACTTGATGCACTGTGGTCCGCGTCTTGACGGTCGTTTGCGCAATTTGTACGTCTAATTGGTTCCAGCCACCCCAACCTTAATGAATGGATTGTGAAGGGGTTAGTCAAGCAGTTGGGGATTTTGGTTGGTTCCTGTTTGCCTTCCCTTTTCATAGTCCATTAGAGGGTAGGGTGGTCAACTTAGAGGGCAGCCACCTCCTCTTTTGTTTCAAAGACATTTAATCACAAACAACTTACAAGCAAATTATGCTTAGCGTACAATTAACTAGTTTTCGAAAATCTCTATAATTATCTATCTATCTACAACAACGGCCCAGTAAAATCCTACAAGTGGGGTCTGGGGAGGGTAGTGTGTACACAGACCTTACCCTTACCCCAAAGGAGTAGAGAGACTGTTTCCGAAAGACTCTCGGCTCAAGAAGACGGAAAAGACGAGAAGAGAAGGGACAATATATTAGTACCATCAGACAGAAATCAAAGAAATAATAACATCATAAGAACTAGAAAATAGTTGAAATGCAATAACAAAATCAGAAAATATACTATATTAAAAGCAGGAAGACCATTAATATAGTATACTATATCTATACTTTTAATATATTATATCTGTACTTTTAATATAGTGTAGATAGATAATTATCTTTTTCACGCTAAGAAGAACTTATTTTATTTTTCTAGTGTTGGCTTTAACGAAAGGAAGTGAACAACAAATGTAGAATAAAAGCAAAAGAAAAAGGCAAAAAATTGGCAATCTAAAAACATTTGGACCAAATTATAAGGAAGCGCAAATGCCAATTTACCTCGGCCCAATTTTAGAAATTCAAATTAGGGCTATCTCTTCAGCCCGTCGATTCCATTCTCCATTTCTTTCTGATAGAACTCAAATCTCCATTTCTCTTCGGCAAAATTGAGTTGTAAGTTCCCTCTTTCTCTCCTAATTTTTGTAGTTAATTATCTATTTGATTATTAATTATTTGGAGCTGATGTTAAGACTAAATTTGAGCATTTTTTAACTATTATTTTGCTAATAGAGATTAGAATTAGGAGCTGTTGGTTTAGCGGTTAGTTTTATTAGACAAGGTATTCTTGATTCTTCTCACACACACGGTGGAAAAAAGAAAGAAGCTATATTTGTTTTTACTTCTAAAGATTGAATAAAATTATAATTCTTTTTAACTTACAGCTTTTCCGATAAGTAACTGTTGTGATTTTATTGATGTATACCAGTAAAACTGCAAAAGAATGAGTGGTTACATCCAAAAAGACTCAGCTTTATAGTGTGTAAAGAGCTAAGAAAATCTATTAGGGGACGGGGGCTCGGAAACATTGGCCATGGCTAAGTTAGACCAAAAGTTAAGCAAAGATGGAGCTCATCCGGCATTTGATTATAAAATGGATTGACTAGCACTAGAGTACGAGCTAGAATTTGAAGTTTATGAGTTCTGGATTTTAGTCCTTTTAAGTTATGCAAAAGAATGAGTGGTTACATCCAAAAAGACTCAAACTTTATAGTGTGTAAAGAGCTAAGAAAATCTATTAGGGGACGGGGGCTCGGAATCAAATGTCCTGGCTAAGTTAGACCAAAAGTTAAGCAAAGATGGAGCTCATCCAGCATTTGATTATAAAATGGATTGACTAGCAGTAGAGTTCGAGCCAGAATTTGAAGTTTCTGAGTTCAGGATTTTAGTCCTTTTAAGTTACTGAGCTCTAACTTAATAATTTATACATATTCAATAGTTCTGTTAAGGCAAATACAGAGTTTGGATGAAAACTATTGCGTTGGCCAAACCTGTAACCAAAGAGCTCCCCCCGGACTAGCAGGATGAATTATCCTAAGTAAATGTTTAGGATTACTGTATCCTACATAGAGGGTGGAATTGATAATCTTTGTAAGAGCTTAATTGGACAAGAACTTTTAGGAAACCAGTGCCCCTCTATTTTTGCTGATGTCGGTATGATTTTTTGATTTTTTTTTTAAATCTACTTTATTTTTTAAAAAGTTGTTTGTATATAGATATTTCATTTGGAGCATCTTGATTAATGTTTGGTTAAACTTCTAAGTTGTTCAATGAGGGTTATTTGTTGGATGCATTTGTTTGTGTAATGTGATTTAGTTATCTGATTTTTTGAACTTGTTTTTCAGTTTTGTATACTGAATGTGAGCTTGTGTATTAAAGAGTTCAACGTCAGTCATATATCAGCAATGCCTCACAGAACTCGGCCTATGGCAGCTCTTCTACTGTTTACTGGACTTAATGTTGTTTTGGTCTCAACAATAACTCCTGTCTATGATTTCGTATGCTTCCATCCATATTGGGAAAGAAGAGTAAGACTTGTTCTTTGCATCTCCACTATCAATCTGAAAACTGTTCCTCTATTCAGCAATCATTGGCTTGTATTACGTCTTTACTGTTTCTTGTTTATAATCCTCTGTCCAAGTTATTGTTCGTGATGAGACATTTATTAGAATAAATGTTTTTGCTATTTGTATCTTTTTGTTAGTAGAACTCTTAGTATTTTGCCTTAAATGAATCTTACAATTATCATGAACGTGCTTTGCGTTGTTGTGGCTTTAGCGGGGCAGTTAGATTATGTTATGAAGTAAGTTGATTTTAGTAAAACCAAAACTTAAGTTTAGCAGAGAGTTTTTATTAAATATTTGCTAATTTGAGGTAGACTTTAATTCTTTTTGAACTTTCCCTAATCACCTCTACCCAATTTCGTATTAAATGCTCTAATTCTGTGTATTTTTTTTGTCTCTGTCCTCTTATTACCGTATTATTGATAACTTATTTCCTAAATCTATTTCAGAGAGAGCGTCGGCGTCAGGAACGTGAAGCAGCTTTAAGAGGTTCAGCAGCTGCTTAGTGTGATATCAGGGTTGGAAATTCTATCTAGCATACTCCATCCGTTACAATTTATGTGAACCTATTTCCTTTTTAGTCCGTGCTAAAAAGAATGACCACTTTCCCTATTTGGAAACAATTTACCTTTATACAATGATTTATAGCCACACAAAATATATGTGCCTCATTTTACACCACAAGTTTAAAAGTCCTCTCTTTTCTTAAATTCCGTGCCCAATCAAATGAGTTCACATAAATTGAAACAGAGGGAGTATTATTTAATTTAGCCTTGTCTCGAGAGAAAATCAACTTAATTAAAAAATATGAAAGAAATTGGAGCCATACACGATTGTACAACATGTTTTTGTTGGTTCCATGGTAAATATGGAGTCACAATCTGAAGTTGAGCAAAGTGCTGTGCATGGCTTACACTAGAAATGGAAGAAAGAAAAAAAGAAGATAATGCTTCTTACCATGCATGCCTGCTATTTTTGAAAAGCCTTGTGACAGAAGTTATTTAGAAGCTTAGAGCATAGTGCTAGATCGTTTTCAAAGTTGATTAGTGTTCTTTTGCTTTGTATGATGTAAGATTATTGATAACTTAACGATACTTGCTAATCTTACAAGCCATCGGATGGTTTTAATTCTTTGGTGTACCCCTTTCATTTTAGTTTAATTACAACTTTATCCCTTTTTTTTCTCCTTTTATGAAGATATTGTGTTGAACATGGATGCCAATCTAGCTTCTACTTTATCTTTCTCAACAGGAAAACTAAAATAGCTATGGTTATAGATTTCTTGCCATATCAGAAAACTTGCATAAAGTTATTATAGAGATCTTCGAAAATTAGTTAATTGCATGCTAAGCATAATTTGCTTGTGATTAATGTCTTTGAAACAGAAAAGAAGGTGGGCGCTCTAAGTTGACCACCCCATCCAGTAATGGACAATGAGGGGGTATATCAATCAAAAATTCAAACCGCTTGATTGACTCCAAGAGTCTGCGACGGTCATGCAACACTACCTTGAATTCTCCTGATAAACGAGCGTGCTCACTCTCGATGTCCATTATAACCAACGTCCTGATTTGCACAAAAATGTGCAAAAATATAGTATGAGTACATGACAACATGTACTCAGTAAGTAACAAGACTAACCTCGGTGAAGTAGTGACGAGGTTCAAGTCATGTGATACTCACTAATCAAAGAACATGTGCAACATTTATATAATTACTTGCGACAAGGATATTACAGGATGCAATACCATCAACTCAACAAATATGAGATATCAACTCAACATAGATAAATCAATCTTGACAATCAAATCATCAAATAATAACAGAGGCATATGATAGCATGTTAAGTGCAACGTGAAAATATGTGAAATGCATGACAACGCAACGAATTCACTTGCATGATCAAGAATGCCACCTTATACTACTCATTATCAACCGAGAATAGAGCTGTCAAAATGAGCCAGCCCAACCCAGCCCAAGCCTCGCGGGGTTTTAAATTTGGTGGGCTAGGGCTGGCCGGTCTGCCATCTAAATGGGCCTTAAAATGGCCAGCCCAACCCAACCCTAAGAGGGTTGCGGGCTAGGGCGGGCTGGCCCTTCGATTTTTTAGAAAAAAAAATTCTTCAAATCTTTAAATATTTCTTTGTGACATAGTCTCTTAATCATCGATTTCTGTTTGTTTAGAGCGTACAAGAATCTTGATATTTGACTTGTAATCTCGTAATTGAAATGCAAATTCTCTATATCTCTAACTCTTCTTTTCTAATGTTACATTAATATTTTTTTAATACTTTTCTTTTACTTTTTCCATGTTTAGGGATTGCTTCAATACGTTTATATGTTGAGATTATTTAATTTAGGTTTAACATCATTTGTTGATTTTATCATTATAATCCATAAAAATTTTAAAATTCATGAAATTTGCTAGTGTTGTCAATTTTCTTTGGTTATTAAAACTTGACCTTTTTCTATACTGAAGAGCAATTTAATTATTAGTGATATATTAAAGTAACTAAATTGATCATTGGCCACTTAAAATAATATTTTTTTTTTGAAAAAAATATTATTGGCCACTTAAAACTTTCCTATTTTGTTGTTAATTAAGCAAAAGAAAACTAATCTGTCATACTACATGCATATCAAAAATCTAAATTCTAATTGATATGGAAGGGTAAATGAGCAATCTAAGGTTGGGGAATGGAGATTATAGTTAATAGTTTTTTTAGTTTTTACTTTTTTTAAATATTAAATATTAAAATTTAAATGTAATTAGTTTTTGGCCCACGGACCGGCACAACCCAGCCTCGTTCAAGCTTCAAGGGCAAGTGGACTGACTTGGGTCGGACTTATAAGCCTCAATTTTAAATGAGCTAAAAAAATTCCAACCTAACCCTATCCAAGTAGCGGGCTGGGTTGGGCTGGCCTCACGGGCCAAACCCATTTTGACGGCTCTAACCTAGAATGCCATACTTAAACTCCCCATTGAAATCAATCACATCAATTTAAGTACCATAATCCGTGTGTAAGCCATCAAGAGAGAAACATGAGAGGGCAACTCTAGGAGGATAGATCTGTATCCACACGCTGCACGACAAAAATCTCATGCCATAGCAATAAGCGCACGACAAAAACCTCGTGCCATATCGGTAACCATATCATCATAATCGTATGTCAAAGACCTCGTGCCATAACATTATTACAATAACAATATTTTCATGGAAGAGACCTCGTGCCAACACCCAATCAATCTGCTCAACATGTCCATATGTGCCATGATCATAACAAATTCAAGATAACAATTTATCATCAAGAGACATATTCTCACAATTCATTAATAATGTGCACAAGGACATGAAAGCATTAAAATGCAGATGTGTGCTCAAGATATAAGACGTGATTATGACAAAATCAATTTAGCAATAATTTTACAAATGCCCATCTTGGCTAATTAGTAGATACTAACCCTAAAACATGATCTCTAGCATAAAAGGATAAGCTCACGCAGTCATACAAAGGATTACACATGTAACATAAATAGCACACAATTAAATTAAGGGATAGTAAAAGACTAGAGTCTAATTCGATTTTTTTCGTACATAGCACCCGCATATACGCTCGTCACCTCGCATATACGTTGCTTTATATACATAACAATTAAATAATTAAGGTCCAATCCTAAAGGTTATTCTCTGACACAAGATTAAGCAAGATACTTACCTCAACAAGCCCAACTCAACCCTCTAAAATCGACTTTCCCATAGAAATCACCTCTAACAGGCTCGAGTTTAGCAAAACATAACTCACTAACGTCAACAAATGCTATAGGAATCAATTCCAAATAATAAAGCTTCAATCTTTATTTAATTTCCAAAAAGTCAATAAAAGTCAACCCAAGCGCATACGGTCAAAATCCGAGTCAAGAGGTAGATCCTGACTACCCATAACCCCATGTATCCAAATATGTGATTAGATTTCAAGATGAAGTCCAAATCATATCTCAAACCCCTAATTTACATTTTCTTAAATAGTAGAAAAAATTCTCAAATTTTCCTCAAATTTCTATATTTTGGGTATTAATAATCCATGAGGAAACGCGATAGATTATCAAAATCAAGTAGAAATCACTTATCCTCTTGCTTTGTATAAAAATCCTCTTAAAAATTGTCCCTCTCCAAGTCTAGGGTTCAAAATATAAGATATGGGTCTAAGTCCCGAAATGACACTTAATAACAAGTTGTAGAAGTCGCAAATGCGACCTTCACAAATGCGAACTTGGTCCATGCAGTAGACTTCGCAATTGCGACCAAGAACCTAGCAAATGCGAATAAGTTGCGAATGAGAAGCACCTTTCGCAAATGAAGATGTCGCAATTGCGATACAAGCTTCACAAATATGAAGCCGTCCTTCACAGATCCATATCGCAAATGCGAGCAGACCATCGCAAAGATGATGTATGCAGCACCAGCAGATCTTCCAACTTTCAAAACTCAATCCAAAACCAATTCAAAACTCATTTGAGCCCCTCAGACCCCACACCAAACATCCATACAAGTATATAGACCACATACGAACTCGTTCGTAAGCTCAAAATACCAAAATAATATCCATAACTAAGAATCAAGCACCAAAACACATGTAGCATGCCTTCAAGTTCAAGAACTTCAAAGATTCACAACCAAGTGCCTGTTTTATGCCTAACCAACTCGGAATGCAACCAAATATTGCACGCAAGTTTCAAACAATAAAACAGACCTGTTCCAAGTCCTGAAATAACAATCTGAACCCCGATAGTCTCAAAGTCATCTCCCGACCAAAGTTGTGAACTTTTCAAACCTTCACATTACCAACCTTCGGCAAATAGAGCCTAAACATCCTAGGAACCTCTAAATTCAAATCCGAATATACGCCTAAGTCAAAAATCACCGTACGAATCAATTGGAAACCTCAAAACATTAATCCAAGGTCGTTTACACAAAAGTTATATGTTGGTCAACTCTTACAACTTAAGCCTCCAAAAGTGGAATGAATTGTTCCAATTCATTCCAAAACCTTCCCGGAATCAAATCAATAATCTTGTAAGTCATAAAACCAAAATCAAGCATACAAGAATCATCAAATGGGAAAGCGGGGCTCAAATATATAAAATAACTGACTGGGCCGTTACATTCTCCCCCTCTTAAACAAACGTTCGTCCTTGTATGAGTTTAGAATCATACCTGAAATGCCAAAAGGTGAGGATATCTACTCCACATATCATGCTTGGTTTCCTTGTTGCCTCATTGACTGGCTGACTATCCAGTGGACCTTCACTGATGCGATCTCCTTGGACTCGAGCTTCCGAACCTGCTTGTCCAAAATGGTCACCGGCTCTTATTTATAAGTTATATTCTCATCCAACTGCACAGTATTGAAGTCCAAAATAGGGGACTTATCTTTATGATGTTTCCGAAGCATAGAAACATAAAATATCGGATCAACTCCCGAAACACTAGGAGGCAAAGCAAGTCTATAAGAAATCTCACCAATTCTTTCCAACACCTCAAAAGGACAAATAAACCTCAGACTCAACTTGTCCTTCTCCCCAAACCTCATCACACCCTTCATAGGCAAAACTCTAAGAAGAACCTTCTCGCCTTCCATGAAAGCCATATCACAAACCTTCCGATCCTCATAACTTTTCTGCATGGACTGGGTTGTGCGAAGCCTCTCCTGAATTAACTTCACCTTCTCTAAAGCATCACGAACCACGTTCGATCCTAATAATCTAGTCTCGTCAGGCTCGAACTAACCAACCGGAGAACAACACCGCCTCTCATATAAGGCCTCATATGGAGCCATCTGGATACTAGACTAATACTCCCTTCGTTTCAAATTATATGATGTACTTTCCTTTTTAGTATGTTCCAAAATAAATTAAACATTTCTAAATTTGGAAATAACTCAACTTTAAACTCCTCATTTTACCCATTTTACCCTTAATGAGAAGCTTTTATAACCACACAAATGTCATGGCCCCACAAAGCTTTTACCCCTTAAGTTTTTAAAATCACAAGTTTCAAAAGTCTTCTTCTTTTTTCTTAAACTCCGTGCCGAGTCAAACTACCTCATCTAAATTGAAACAGAGGGAGTAGCAATTATTGTAGGCGAACTCCGTTAGTGGTAGAAACTGGTACCACTAACCTCCATAATCAATAGTGCATGCTCTGAACATATCCTCAAGGATCTAAATAGTTCGCTTGTACTGCCCGTCCGTCTGAGGGTGAAATGCAGTACTCAACTCAACATGCATGCCAAACTCACACTGAACCATCATCCAATGCGAAGTAAACTGAGTGTTACGGTCTGAGATGATAGAAATAGTTACACCATGCATGCGAACAATCTCTATGATATGGATCCTAGCCAATTGCTCCGAAGTGTAGGAAGTCATGACCGGAATGAAATGCGCCGACTTGGTCAACCGATCAACAATGGCCCAAATGAAATCAAACTTTCTTAAAGTCCATGGCAACCATACCACAAAGTCCATAGTAATGCACTCTCACTTCCACTCAGGTATATCAATCTTCTTAAGCAAACCACCTCGTTTCTGATGCTCATACTTGACCTGTTGGTAATTCAAACACCTAGAAACATGCCCAACAAGTCACGATACATCTTCGTAACACGTGGATGAACAGAATACCGTGAACTATGAGTCTTCTCAAGAATAAACTCTCTCAAGCCATCGACATTGGGAATACAAACTTGACCATGGAGTCGCAAAACAGCATCATCACTAATAGTCACCTCCTTAGCACCAGCGTGCTGCACCGTGTCTTTTAGGATAAGCAAATGGGGATCTTCATACTGATGAGCCTTAATTCACTCAAACAAGGACGACCGAGATACAACATAAGCAAGGACTCTACTTGGCTCCGAAATATCCAAACTCACCAATCTATTGGCCAATGCCTAAACATCCATAGCTAAAGGTCTCTCCACAATTGGAATAAATGCTAAACTCCCCATGCTTTCTGCCTTTCTTCTCAAGACGTCTGCTACCGCATTAGCTTTCCTGGATGATAGAGAATAGTGATATCATAATCTTTCAGCAGCTCCAACCATCTCCGCCGCCTAAAATTCAAAATTTTCTATTTAAACAGATGTTGAAGAATCCGATGATCTGCATATACCTCACAAGACACGCCATATATATAAGTAATGCCTCCAAATCTTGAGGGCGTACATAATAGCTGCTAACTCCAATTCATGCATCAGATAGTTCTTCTCATGAGGCTTTAACTGGCGCGACCTATAGGATATTACCCTACCGTCCTACATCAACACACACCCAAGACAAATATGCAAAACATCACAATAGACCGTGTATGGCCCCGATCTTGAGGGCAAAACCAAAACTGGAGATGTAGTCAAAGTAGTCTTGTGCTTCTGAAAGCTCTCCTCACACTCATCAAACTATTTTAGTTGAACACCCTTCTGAGTCAACCTGGTCAATGGATCTACAATAGACGAGAAACCCTCTATGAAGCGACGATAATAACTAGCTAAAATAAAAAAACTCCTGATCTCAGTAACGGTAAAAGGTCTGGGCCAACTCTGAAATACCTCAATCTTATTCAAATCCACCTCGATCCCCTCACTAAACACCACATGGCCCAAGAATTTCACTGAATCCAACCAGAATTCACACTTAGAGAACTCAGAATATAAATTCTTCTCATTCAGAATCTGAAGCATAATCCTCAAATGTTGTTTGTGCTCTTCCCTACTACGGGATTAAACGAACATATCCCAATGAACGTAATGATGAAATAATCCAAATAAGGCTAGAATACATTGTTCATCGAATGCATGAAATCTTCTAGGGCATTAATCAAACCAAAAGACATCACCAATAACTCATAATGCCCAAAACGGGTCCGAAAAGCCATCTTAGGAATGTATGAAACCCTGATCTTCAATTGATAGTACCCTGATCTCAAGTCAATCTTTGAGAGCACCCTAACACCTTGAAACTGGTCAAATAAGTCATCAATGCAGGGTAATGGATACTTATTCTTGATGGTAACCTTGTTCAATTGCTTGTAGTCAATGCACATCCTCATAGAACCGTCTTACTTCTTCACAAATAGTATCGGTGCACCCCTTGGTGATACACTCGGCCTGATGAAACCTTTATCTAATAATTCCTGCAACTGTTCCTTCGATTTCTTCAACTTTGCTTGAGCCATTCGATACGATGGAATAGATATGGACTGAGTTTTCAGTGCCAAATCAATACCAAAATTAGTATCCCAATCGGGTGGCATGCCCGGTAGGTCTGAAGGGAACACAATCTAGAAACTCTATCACTACGGGAACTCAATCAACAATAGGAGTATCAACACTAAAATCTCTAACAAAATCTAAGTATACCAAGCATCCTTTCTCAACCATCTGTTGAGCCTTCGGGAAAGAAACCACCCTACCAGGAATGTGACCAAGTGAACCCTTCTATTCCAACCTTGGCAACCCCGACATAACCTACGTCACGGTCTTAGCATGATAATCTAAAATAGCATGCTACAGAGATAACCAATCTACATCTAAAATCACATTAAATTCCATCATATTAGGCAACAATAGGTCAACCTTAGTCTCATTGCCCCCAATAGTAACCACACAAAAACGGTAAAAAGGTTCCACCACAATAGAATCCCCAACAGGTGTAGACACATAAATAGGAGTATCCAAAGAATCATGAGACATATCCAAATATGATGCAAAGTAGGATGACACATACGAATAAGTAGAACCCGGATCAAATAATGCTAAAGCATCTCGATTATAGACCGAAACAATACCTGTAATGACTACATCTGATATGATAGCCTTAGTCCTACTAGGGAAAGCATAACAACAAGCATGTCCTCCCTCTCTAGGATGACCTCTACTCACATGTCCCCCACCTCTAGTTGGTTGTGCAGGTGGTGTAGTATTTGGAACGAGAATTATAGCTTGGATACCCTATCAAGGTACACTAATCTAAATCCTGGGACAATTTCTCATTATATGCCTCAAATAACCACACTCGTAATAACTTCTCTACGGACGTGGGTGTTAGAACTGATTCTGCCTTGGACGACTGGAATAACCGTTGTAAGAACCCGGAGATGCACTGAAAGATGACTGTCCAGTATGAGTGCTCTGATATCCACGACTAATTGGAGCACTACGTGAAGCCTAAAGTGCTGATTGAACTAGTCGACTGACATAGCCCCTATCATAACGAACCTTGCCCCTAGAGTAGGCACCATTAAATCCTCCAAAAACCACGACGCTTCTTAGCCTCCCTATCCTCTCTCTAATGTATGCAGATACGCTCTAACCTCCTAGCAATCTCTATAGCCTGATGAAATGCAGTCTCAATCTCCATATCCCGTGCCATCTCAAACCTAAGGTTATAGGTGAGTCCCGTAACGAATCTACGGACCCTCTCCCTCTCAGTAGAAACCAAAGAAGTTGCATATCGTGATAACTATATAAATCTCATAGCATACTAGGTCACAATCACACCCTCTTGGCGCAAATGCTAAAACTCATCGTGCAACTCGTCCATGTAGATCTGTGGGATAAACTCCCCCAAGAAAAGATCTGAGAACTGGGACCATGTAAGTGGTGGTGCACCAGCTGGCCTACTCGACTCATAAGTCTGCCACCATCATGCCGTCCCGACAACTGAAAAATGGTAAAGTGGACTCTGTTCGAATCCACCAAATCTAAGGTACGTATAATACAATGACATTGATCCAAGAAACGCTATGAATCCTCAGTATCCCCTCCACTGAAATGCGAAGGATGAAATCTCTGAAACCTCTCCATCCTCTTCTGCTCCTTATCAGACAAGACTGGCCCTACCTCAGGCTGAACTATAACTATTGGCTGTATCGGTAGAACACCTGGTGTCTGATAAACATGAGCCAGTTGTTCTCGTGTACGTGCGATGGGAGTCTAGTATCCTCCCCCAGCCTGTGAAGTAGCTGGTACAATCGGAATCAACCTTGCCTTAGTCCAGCTCTCAAACATACTCATAAAGTGAGCCTAATGTGGCTCCGACAGGGGGCGTTGGTGCCTGCTCAGGTGATCTCGCAGAATGTGTCCTCACCATCTGTAAGAGAATATAAGAGTAAAGGTTCAAACATTGGGATGAATAAATCCACACGGTAAAGAATAAAGGAAAGAGACGTTTTCTTAATAGCCCAGTAGCCTCTCGAAGATCAGTACAGATGTATCCACACCGATCCACAAGAGTCTACTAAACTCTCTCATGACTTGTAGGACCTATGAAACTAGGGCTCTGATATCAACTTGTCACGACCAAAAATTTCATCAAAAGTCATGATAGCAGCTTAACCTTCAAGACTAGGTAATCCATTCACACTAATAATATTCAATCATCAAAGCATGATATAATAAGTCTGAATTATCACAAATAGCGGAATAAGTAATCGACATAAGCCAAAATAGGCAATACACATTACCAACTCACAAAACCGGGTAATACAGAGTCATAAGCTCTCAACCGAATATAGAACGAGTCTCAAAGTACAATACTGTCTAAAAGTAATACAACAATAGGAAATAGGGGAAGGGCACTCCAAGGTTCTACGACGACCATGCAACACTACCTTGAATCCTCTTGATCAACGAGCATGCTCACTCTTGAGGTCCACTGCAACCAATGCTCGGATTTGCACAAAAATATGCACAAGTATAGTATGAGGATAAGACAATGTGTACCTAGTAAGTATCAAGACTAACCTCAGTAAAGTAGTGACGAGGTTCAAGTCATGTGATACTCACAAATCAAAGAACCTGTGCAACACACACACACACACACACACACACACACACACATATATATATATATATATATATATATATATATATATATATATATATATATATATATATATATATATAATAATAATAATAATAATAATAATAATAATAATAATTTGCAACAAGTATATAACAAGATGCAATACCATCAACTCAACAAACATAAGATATTAACTCAACATATGTAAATTCATCTTGACAATTAAATCATCAAATAATAACAAAGGCCATAGGATAACATGTTAAGTGCAACGTGATAACATGTGAAATGCATGACAAAGCATAAAAAATTTACTTGCATGATCAAGAATGCCACCCTTGTACTCCACTGATTGTCAACCGAGTATGCTATCCTTATACTCCACTCATCATCAACCGAGAATGTCATCCTTATACTCCCCATCAAAATCAATCACATCAATCAAAGTACCACAATTCGCGTGTACGCCATTAAGAGAGAAACATGAGAGGGGACCCTAGGGGAATAGATCCATATTCACACGCTATACGGAAAACACATCGTGCCATAACAATAAGTGCACGACAAATATCTCATACCATATCGGTAACCATATCATCATAATCGCACAATAAAGACCTCGCGCCACAATATCATCATAATAAAAATATCTGCATGAAAGAGATCTCGTACCAAGACCCAATCAATCTGCTCAAATTCTCTATATGTGCCATGATCATAACAAATTCAAGATAACAATTTATCATCAATAGACATATTCCCAAAATTCATCAATAAGGTGTACAAGGACATGGAAATAATAAAGTGTGGATGTGTGCTCAAGATATAAGATGTGGCATCAACAAAATCAATTTAGCAATAATTTTACAAATGCCCGTCTTGGCTAATTAAGATATAATAATTCTAAAACATGATCTCTAGCATGAAAAGATAAGCTCATGTAGTCATACAAAGGATTACACATGTATCATAGAGAGCACATAACTAAATTAAGGCATAGTAGAAGCCTAGAGTCGAATCCGATTATTTTTCGTACATAACGCTAACATATATGCTCATCACCTCGTATACACGTCGCTTTACATACATAGAAATTAGAAAATTAAGGTCCAATCATAAGGGTTATTCCCTCACACAATATTAGGCAAGATGCTTATCTCAACAAGCCCTACGCAACCCTCTAAAATCGATTTCCCTTAGAAATCTCCTTCAATCGGCTCGAATCTAGCCGAAAACAACTCAATAACGTCAACCAATGCATATAGGAATCAATTCTAAACAATAAAGCTTCAATCTTTAATCAATTCCCAAAAAGTCAACAAAAGTCTGCCCGAGTCCACACAGTCAAAATCCAAATCAAGGAGTATATCCCGACTACCGATAAGCCCACGAGTCCAAATATGTGATTAGATTTTAAAATCAAGTCCAAAACATAGCTCAAAACCCATTTTTTCACTTTCTTAAATTGTAGGAAATATTCCCAATTTTTCCTCAAAATTTCATATTTTGGGCGTTAATAATCCATGGGGAAACAAAAAATATTATCAAAATCAAGTAAAAATCACTTAACATCTTGCCTTGTGTGAAAATTCTCTTAAAGTTTGCCCCTCTCCAAGTCTAAGATTCAAAATATGAGCTAATAAGTCTAAGTCGCGAAATGGCTCTTAATAAGCAATTGTAGAAGTCGCAAATGTGACCAAGCGTTTGCAAATACTAACCTCGCAAATGCAAACTTGTTCCTTGAGCAGCAGACTTTGCAATTAAGATTAGGAACCTCGCAAATGCGACCAAGCGTCGCAAATGCGAAGCACCCTTCACAAATGCGGATGTCACAATTGCCACACCAACTTTGCAAATGCAAAACTAGCCTTCACAGCTCCACAATGCAAACATGATCAATAGTCCGCAAATGTGTACTTTACAAATGCGAACAGACCATTGCAAATGCAATGTCTACAACACTAACAAATCTTCCAACTTCTAAAACTCAATCCAAAATCAATTAGAAACTCATCCGAGCACCCTCGGGCCCTACACTAAGTATTCACACAAGTATATAAACCACATACGAACTTGCTTGTAATCTCAAAGCACTAAAATAACATCCGTAACAAGAATCAAGCACCAAAACACATGTAGTATGCCTTCAAGTACAAGAACATCAAATATTCGCAACCAAGTGTCCGAGTCATGCTTAACCGACTCGGAATGCAGCCAAACTTTGCACACAAGTTTCAAATAATAAAACAAACCTATTTCAAGTCTTGAAATAACAATCTGAGTCCGATAGCCTCAAAGTCAACTCCCGATCAAACTTGTGAACTCTTTAAACCTTCAAATTGTCAGCTTTTGGCAAATAGAGCCAAAACATCCTAGGAACCTCTAAATCCAAATCTAAACATACGCCTAAGTCCAAAAGCATCGTACGAATATATTGGAACCATCAGAGCACGAATCCAAGGTTATTTATATAAAAGTCAAAACTTGATTTACTTGTGATGAGTTGATAACTTTTGTTTTGTTGAGTTGGTGGAACTACATCCAGTTATATTCTTGTTGCCAGTTATTTAATATATTTCACATGCCCTTTGATTAGTGAGTATCACATGACTTGAACCTTGTCACTACTTCACCGAGGTTAGTCTTGATACTTACTGAATATATATTGTCCCATACTACACTTTTGCATATTTTTGTGCAGATCTGGGTGTTGGAGGCAACAAACCTCGTGAGTGAGTTTTTGATTGTTCGAGAGAAGTCAAGGTAGAGCTACATGGACGTCAGAGAACTTTGGAGTCCCCTTCCTTACTTCATGTCGTTGTATTACTTTCATACAGTATGTACTTTTAAGACTCGTTATGTTTGCGGTTTAGAGCTCATGACTCTATAGTACCTGGTTTTAGGAGTTTGACTTATGTACCACTGTATTGGCTTTGTTGGAGCTTTATTCCGTTGTTTATGTTAAATTAAGACTTATTATATCTTATTTTACTGTTTTTATATTATTGTGTGATTGACTTATCTAGTCTAGGAGGTTAAGTACCATCACAATCTTTGGTGGAATTTTTGGATCGTGACATTTGGATTATTATATAATCCTTCACTTTCTCTTGTCTTTTTTCTCATATAAGATTTCTTATAATGTCATATATATCATTTTCCGGAAGCTTACCGACCTAAAAATCTATCAAGTCCTTTTTCTTTGGCGTCTCCTCATTAGCCCATCATCCGTTGTGTACGTCACAAATTATGTGTAACAAAATTTCGAATCATGTACAAAGTTCAAATTGGACCTTAAATATAATAATGTAGCGAAAATCGCTTTTAAATTTTGATTGCTCAAATATGATTTCTATATATGTTTCGACAGATGAGTAGTTAAAAAAAACTCAACAATTTCATTGAGCTCAAACAAAATTTCTCATAATGTATCAACTCCACAAAAGTATTATAAACCTCATGTTTGTCATGTTGTATATTAAAGATTTAATACTATAAAAGTTTATTTGGTCACTAATACCTCGAGGGCAAATTACATAAAAAAGTGATACTTACCAAAAATACGGCTCAATATCTTTCTATTGTAAATCCAGTCAAATCTGTCTTTCTTTTTTTTTTTTTTCATTTTTTCTGCAGAATATTAAAACAATGAATAGGAAGATAATTCAAACAATTTTTAGTAGAGTATATGTTATGTACACTAACAGGTAAAGAATTTTCTACATTATTTTATAAGTTGACCTACAAAAATAAATAACTTTACATTAGCCTAATATGGTAGTTCGAAAAATAAAGAATTAATAACATGCAATATATAATATAACTTAAACTTTATAAAATGTTAGTTATTCCAGATCCAGACGAATTAACTAGTCGTTTTCGTTCAGATTTTATGTAGCGATCCGGCCGGTCGTTTTAAGAATTAGAGCCCCGATCCCTAATATCTGCTTTCCTTATATTTGTTTCTGCTTTTGGGATTTGTCGGAGTGTTTGGTTATGAAATTCGGGGAGTTTTGGGTCACTTAGTCCCTAGTTGTGAGTTTAAGCCTTAGAGTTTGGACCGTAGTCGAAACCGTATGAAGACAGATCCGGAATGGAATTCCGTCGACTCCGTTAGCTCCGTTGAGTGATTTTGGGGTTAGGAACGTGTCCGGAATGTGTTTTGGAGGTCTGTAGTAGATATAGACTTGAATTGGCGAAAGTTAGTTTTTCGGCAATTTCGGCCGATAGTGAAAATTTTGATATCGAGCTCGGAATGGAATTCCAAAAGTGGCTGTAGGTTCGTAGTATCATTTGTGACTTGTGTGTAAAATTTGAGGTTATTCGGACTAGATTTGATGTTGTTCGGCGTCGTTTGTAGAATTTGGAAAGTTTTAAATTCTTAGGCTTGAATCCGTGCTTAATTCATGATTTTGATATTGTTCGACGTGGTTTAAAGGCCCGACTAAGTTCGTAGGGTATTTTAGGAGTGGTTGGTATGTTTGGTTGAGGTCCTGGGGGCCTCATGCTTAACGAGAAGAAATTTGAACTTAGGTAAAATCTGGTGCCTTTGCTGGTTCTGGTGTTTCGCACCTGCGGAAAAGAGACCGCAGGTGCACGAGCCGCACATGCGAAGATGGAGGTGCAGGTGCGAGAAGAGTTGGACTTGGCAGTCTCCGCAGGTGCGGAGAATTTGTGCGCATCAGCGGACTCGCACATGCGGAGATGGAAGCGCAGATGCGAGAAATCGAGAGTTGGCCTGGGGTCACAGGTGCGAGAAAGTTCTGCATCTGCAATGCCCGCAAATGCGCAAGATGCGCAGAAGCGGAAGGGATGTCCGCAGGCGCGCGCACGCAGGTGCGACCCTTTCGTCGCAGGTGCGAAGGCAGAGGGGGCAAGTGAATTGGGCAGATGCGCACGTTTTCCGCACAAGTGCACCCACAGGAGCGAGCCTAGGTTCCGCAGGTGCGGAAATACCTGGGCAGTGATTAAAACCGAAGGGTTTCACGATTTTTATTATTTTTGGCTTTGCAAACTCGGGTTAGGGCGATTTTTGAGAGCATTTTCAAGGCATTTCTTGAGGTAAGTTCCTTGTGCTTATTTTTGGTCAATAATCTTGCCCTGCCATGTATTTTTCCACCTAGTTAATGTGTATTTAAGGTGAAAATTGGAAGTTGGAGGCTAGGGATTTGGAAGTTTGAATTGTGGATTGGAGGACCATTTGGTGTCGGATTTTAGTAAATTTGATATGGTTAGACTCATGAGTGAATGAGCTTTCTAGTTTCGTCAATTTTGTCGGGTTTCGAGACGTGGCCCCGGGGGCCGGGTTTGAGTCAATTTTGGGTTTTGACCTAATTTATAGTTTTTCTTGTGGGATTCATTCCATTAGCGCGTATTGATGGTATTGTACTGTTTTGAATAGATTCGGGCCATTTGGAGTCGGATACTCGTGGCAAGAATATGATATCGAGTTGATTTGAGCGGTTCGAGATAAGTGGCTTGCCTAACCTTGTGTTGGGGACTTCTCCCTTAGGATATCTTGATATTATTTGGTGTGTGGGCGCCGTGTACGTAAGGTGACGAGTAAGTTCACAGGCTGTTATTGCAAAAATCCTGTTTATCCTTTTTAAATCATAAATTGCTTCACTTATTAAATTGTACTAATATGTTTAATTGTGTAGCTTAGACTAGAAAAGCATGCTCACGTATTTTAACTGCCTATTTGACATTTTATGCGTCATGCTTAGTTAAATCCCTATTTTCCTTATCTGTGTTCAGTATAAACTGTATAACTCGATCCCATACCTGCCATTTTATCTTGCGTTGCATATTTAAATTGGGACTACAGACATATTCCGGGAGATCCCCATGTCTTGCATATTTATTTTGGGACTACGGACGTATTCCGGGAGATCCCCCAGCACTGCATATTTACTTTGGTACTACGGACGTATTCCGGGAGATCCCCCAGCACTGCATATTTACTTTGGGACTACATATGTATTCCGGGAGATCCCTCATGTACTGCATATTTATTCGGAACTACGGGATGACATACCGGGGGATTTCCCACTGTGTTTACCTTATTTTGAGCCGAGGACTCCCTTAACTATTAAATTTTTTAAAATCTCTTTAACTGTGTCACCATAAATTTTACTTATATCTTTTACTATTTAATTTATTATATCTACTCCGGTAGGGCCTTGACCTGACCTCGTCATTACTCGACCGAGGTTAGGCTTGGCACTTACTGGGTACCATTGTGGTGTACTCATGCCCTTCCCTGCACATGTTTTCGTGTGCAGATCCAGGTGCGAGCTATCAGCCTCGGAGTTAGTACGTGCTGCTGATTTTAGAAGACGTCAAGATACCACTGCTTGCGTCCACAGATCTTCGGAGTCCCCTTCTACTCCCTCGCCTAGAGACTTTCTTTATTATCTTCAGACTTTACTAGGGTGGAGTTGAGCACAGCCTTTCACCCTCAGACAGACGGGCAGTCCGAGCGCACGATTCAGATTCTTGAGAATATGCTCCGTGCCTGTGTGATGGAGTTTGGAGGGTCATGGGACCAATACTTGCCACTTGCAGAGTTTGCTTACAACAACAGTTATCAGTCCAGCATTCAGATGGCACCGTATGAGGCTTTGTACGGTAGGCGATGCCGGTCCCCAGTGGGATGGTTTGAGTTGGGCGAAGCCCGATTGTTGGGTACGGATTTGGTCCAGGATGCCCTGGATAAGGTGAAGGCGATTCAGGAGAGACTTCGCACAGCCCAATCCAGGCAGAAGAGTTATGCGGACCGGAAGGTTCGTGATTTAGCATTTATGGTTGGTGAGCGGGTCTTGCTTCGGGTATTGCCTATAAAGGGCGTCATGAGGTTCGGGAAGAAGGGTAAGCTGAGCCCGAGGTTCATTGGTCCTTTTGAGATATTGCGGCGAGTTGGGGAGGTTGCTTATGAGCTTGCCTTGCCTTCCAGCCTAGCAGGAGTTCACCCGGTATTCCATGTGTCTATGCTCCGGAAGTATCACGGTGATCCGACTCATGTATTAGATTTCAGCTTAGTCCAGTTAGACAAAGATCTATCTTATGTTGAGGAGCCAGTAGCCATTTTGGACAGGCATGTCAGAAAGCTCAGGTCAAAGAATATTACTTCAGTAAAGATCCAATGGAGAGGTCAGCCGGTCGAGGAGGCGACTTGGGAGACTGGGCAGGATATGCACATCCAGTACCCTCATTTTTTCACAGTTTCAAGTATGTCTTTATACTCGTTCGAGGACGAACGATTGTTTTAAGAGGGGGAGGATGTAACGACCCGACCGGTCGTTTTGAGAATTAGAGCCCTGATCCCCTAATATCTGCTTTCTCCATATTTGTTTCTGCTTTTGGGATTTGCCAGAGTGTTTGGTTATGGAATTCGGAGAGTTTTGGGACACTTAGTCCCTAGTTGTGAGTTTAAGCCTTAGAGTTTGGACCGTAGTCGGAACTGTGTAAAGACGGATCCGGAATGTAATTTCGTCGACTCCGTTAGCTCCGTTGAGTGATTTTGGGGTTAGGAGCGCGTCTGGAATGTGTTTTGGAGGTCTGTAGTAGATTTAGACTTGAATTGGCGAAAGTTAGTTTTTCGGTGATTTCGGCCGATAGTGAAAATTTTGATATCGAGCTCGGAATGGAATTCCAAAAGTGGCTGTAGGTTCGTAGTGTCATTTGTGACCTGTGTGTAAAATTTGAGGTCATTCAGACTAGATTTGATGTGGTTCGGGGTAAGTGGCTTGTCTAACCTTGTGTTGGGGACTTCCCCCTTAGGATATCTTGATATTATTTGGTTTGTGGGCACCGTGTACGTGAAGTGACGAGTACGTACACGAGCTATTATTACAAAAATCTTGTTTATCCTTTTTAAATCATAAATTGCTTCTCTTATTAAATTGTACTAATATGTTTAATTGTATAGTTTAGACTAGAAAAGCATGCTTACGTGTTTTAACTGGCCATTTGACATTCTGTGTGCCATGTTTAGTTAAATCCCTATTTTCCTTATCTGTGTTCAGTATAAACTGTATAACTCGATGCCATACCTGCCATTTTATCTTGCGTTGCATAATTAAATTGGGACTACGGACGTATTCCGGGAGATCCCCTGTCTTGCATATTTATTTTGGGACTACAGACGTATTCCGGGAGATCCCCCAGCACTGCATATTTACTTTGGGACTACAGACATATTCCGGGAGATCCCCCATGTACTGCATATTTATTCAGAACTACAGGACGACATCCCGGGAGATTTTCTACTGTGTTTACCTTGTTTTGAGCCGAGGGCTCCCCTTAACTATTAAATTTTTGAAAATCTCTTTAACTGTGTCACCATAAATTTTACTTATATCTTTTACTCTTTAATTTATTATATCTACTCCGGTAGGGCCTTGACCTGACCTCGTCACTATTCGACCGAGGTTAGGCTTGGCACTTACTGGGTACTATTGTGGTGTACTCATGCCCTTCCCTGCACATGTTTTCGTGTGTAGATCCAGGTGCAAGCTATCAGCCTCGGGGTTAGTACGTGCTGCTGATTTTAGGAGACTTTAAGGTACCACTGCTTGCGTCCGCAGATCTTCGGAGTCCCCTTCTACTCCCTCGCCTAGAGAATTTCTTTATTATCTTCAGACTTTTGTATAGAGCTACATAGATTATAGCAGCTTGTGACTTAGTGATATTCCGGGTCTTGAGAAATTATTTTGTATATGCCGAGTGGTGCTACTCTTGGCTATTCATAATATGCTGTTTATCTTTAAAATATTGTGTTTTGTGTATATTTTTCGTAATATTAGGCTTACCTAATCGTAAAGACTAGGTGCCATCACGACATCTTACATAGGGATAATTTGGTTCGTGACATTTTATGACAATAATCACAACCTTCTTACGAGGGCATTAAAGTCGAGAAAAGTATAAAGAAAAGGAAAATAAAAGAAAGCTACAAAGTTGCTTAACCAGTGAACCATATAAAAACTTGTCCACCAATGTTGTTAAGTCTTTAAACATTAAATAACGTACCCTACTAATTTAGTTTGTACAATCTCCAATTCATATATTCTTTGCCATTTAAAATTTTTGCAAAAAAGATTTAATAGTCTTAATTATAAAAATATCTCTGTAATCCTTTTTTTCTCATTGTAAAAACATCATATCTTAATTAACACTGTATCAACTCAGACACAGTAAGGAAAGACTTAGAAAAAAGTAATAAATGACTTAAATGTCAAATATTTTAATTTGTTAAAACGACTAATATTTCGAAGCGAATATTTTTTTATTCATATTTTTTAGGGTGAGATTGTCTGCCACATTATTTTAATTCCACATGGTTGTGTCTGTGGTCCTTACAGTTGTTCTTGTGTAGTTGAGTAGAAGTTAGGCAACTTTCAGCTACCTTCCTATGAGGTCTCATAACTACATGGGTAACCACCAAAGGATGCGTGTAGCTGATGGGCTGCTCTTCCCTTTTTCGAAAGGTTTCGAATTCGAGCTCTGGATATGAAATTTTTTTTGGTAGGGAGCGCTTCCCCCAAATGGGACATATACGACGCGAATTCAGAGATAATTGGGTCCCAATACGAGTACGGGACACCGGACGAGAAACAAAAAAAATTGGGTAATGACTAGGTGAACTGTGACAACTACCTTTTTAATCTCTGCTACCTAAGTCTAAAGTCTTACCTATTGACCCTGTCAACAGGTTATTAGGACACTAGTTTAAATAGAGAATCATTTTATTAGTCCTGACAAAATCTTGGATGAAATTGATGATCCACTTTGTATTCATCCTCATCTTCAACTATCTTCCAAATTTTTTAAGACTGTTTTTTACTTTTCTTGGTTTGTGAACAAATGGTCTTGTTATATATTATATGACATAGATAGAAAACCGTTTGTTGTTTGTCTTTCATTGTCACTTGAGGAACCATCAAGATTGGTATTACCAAAGTTGATAAAACTTGAGTCTTTGAGGGGAGTTTCTTGCTACAATTTTATTCTTGTTTAATAACCAAAGTATACAAATCTTGGCTTGCATTTGACCCCACAAGATGTGTCATAGTACAATTTTTTGTTTCCTCATATCTCTGGCGGGCAATTCACTGTAGCTGGATACCAAAACAGTTAAGAAGCAACCTCTTTAATGTTGGTTTTTCCTTCAGTGAATTGTGTGGTTTTGTGAGTCACAACAATTAAAGCTTGCCTGCTGTGTATCTACCTATGCCCACTTTCTTTAATTGTACTTTTTGCCACAACCCCATTTGAAAACTCCGCCAAAATTTGCACAATCTAAGCACTTTGCTTTTTACCCTTTTTACTATATAGTGGTATAAAACTAGTGTGTCTCTCTAGCATTGCAGCAGTTCTTGAATTTTCTTGGCTCAGCAAATTTTTTTTTTTTTTTTTGAGTGCAATGCTATTTTTGTTGATTTCTTGTTTTCCTTTCATCCTACTATTTTCTAAGTCATTTCTTAAGCCACTTCCTACTTGGAAGAATACAATGGGAGCTTTCTCAAATCTCTGGTTTTGTGAAGAGTTTTTAAAGTTTTTGGATTCATGGTTCAGAAAAGGTAGGAATGCTATTAGTTACTTGAATTTGCCTCTAATGAAAAAACCTGTTAAGTCAAAACTAGAGAATGTTGTGGAGAAGGAAGAGGAGATTTCTTTACTGGAATTGCCTGATTTGACTTTGGAATGTATCTTCGAGAGGCTTCCACCAAATGGTCTTTGTAGTATGGCTGCAGTTTGCAGTTCTTTGAGAGAAAAATGCAAAAGTGATCATTTGTGGGAGAAACATATGAAGGAAAAATGGGGTGCATTGATAGGATCTGCTGCTTATAGAGAATGGCAATGCTACATTGCCTCAAGAAATAATGTTTTCCTCTTGGAAAATTCAAGAAAAAAGAAAGATTTACTTGGGAAATTTTCAGAAATTAGGCAACTTTTATGGAACAGATCAAAAGGAAATGAAGATAACAGCAAGGTTAGAAGTTCTTCAGCAATGAGCTCAATTATGGATTGGTATCTCTCCCTTGAGTCTGGCAAGTTTTGGTTCTCAGCTCAGGTTTTTAACCGCGAGGTAATTGCAGAAGAGTTTAACTTTTATACACTGATAATTGCGTAACAACTTTTACCAATATCATGTTGTACTAGGTTACCTGCATTATTTTTCAGGTTACTAGTTACACAAATCAGGTTACTAGTTTTTACAAACATTTTTCTTTTATTTATATAAAACTTGATTCTTTTAGTATCTCTTGAACTAAGTGCTGATGGATCATGCTTTTTCTTTTGAAGGTGCAGAATGGCCATGTTGGTTTTATGCTATCTTGTTATGATGCTGAGGTTAGCTATGATTGCAGCACAAATACTTTCAGAGCAAGGTAAAAATTTTACCCTTGAATGAGGAAGATAGATGTATAATAGGGGTGGCAATTTGAGCCATTTGACCCGCCCAACCCGCCCATTTGTTAAACTCAACCCATCTTGATCCAGCATATTCTTAGCCCATTTAAAGTTGGACTGATTTTTAGCCTAAATTGATCCATGAGTAACTTTGCTAAAATATCTTTAAAATAATCTTTTTTTATATATGTTATATATGACCATAATAAAAGAATTTTTTTTTTATTTGATAATTAAACAATTCATAAGAAAATAATACACATTAATTAAAGCTTGATAAGAGTTGGGGCGGATTGACTCAGCCCATTTCGTCCCGCACAAAATCAACCCAACCCGCCCATTTGACAGCTCTAGATGTATTCAAGATTTGTTTTTTCTTTTAGTCCTTTAGCCTGATTATGAATGGACTAATTTTGCAGGTATCCGACACAGGGGAGGCGAATAGTAGAGGAAAACATAGAATGGAATAGGCTAAGAGCACCAACTGTTGATACTCCTCCTTATGTTCTTCATATATCAGATTGCTTAAATGATCTGAAACCTGATGATCACTTTGAGATTCAGTGGAGAAAAAGCAAAGAGTTCCCATATGGTGTGTTTTTTGGTCAAATTAAAGGCTATTTGTTTTTCCATTAGAATTTAGCACTTTCTTGATTTCATGACTTTGTTTTTAATCTGATTAGCATTGAAATATACTCTTAAATTGTACTGCAGGTTGGTGGTATGGAGCTGTTGGACACTTGGAGTCCTGTAATGGCAATGAATTGAATTGCCATTGCCATTCCAGTGGTAAGAAAGATTGACCTTTCAATCACTAAATATCAGAATCATCTTTTCTAAAACTTTCATAACAGTAATATATTGTGAGCTCTTATGTTAACAATTGAAAATCATGGTTAAATAACTCTAGAATCTCTGTTTAGTTTCTTCTTAGAAAAACACTGAAAGTAGTTTCTTTTATTCCCCATTTCATTTGATACACTAGTCGAGTCCCAAAAATAAGGCGAAACTTTTTTAGGCTTCTTTTGAAGTATATAAAGTGTGCTGATCAAAGATCAAAATCAGGATAAAGAATTAGGTGTAGTTTCTTATATAATGCTTCTTCCATCATAAGTAGCTCCAGATCAACTTACTTTGAATTATAATCTCTACATTGCATCTCTAAAACTGGTAAGCGCAAACACTCTAAAATTGTGTTTGATTCGTAGTTGCAATCAAACATGAAGTAACATGTCACACACTTCATAAAATGTACTAGACTCTAGGATGCATTTTTAGCAGAGAAGAAGTCCAATATGCAAAGGGTGGATGACTAGGAAATCATGCTGTATCTTCTCATTATGCAAAGGGAGAAGACTAGGAGATCGTGTTGTATGTTTCGTGAAAGTATTGAAGTGCATGACTATCTCATCTAGAAGCTTAAACTGTTAGAGAGAGCACGTTTTTAATTACTTAATTATGTCTTCAACCTGTACGTATGATGAATGAGAATTTCATGATTACCATTCTCACGGCCAGTTTTATTCACAGACACAGTGCTACTGGAGTTCAAACAGTACACCCCCGGCTCGAGATGGAGGCAAATAGTGATAAACAGAAAGGAACACAGAGAAGTGGGCAATGAAGCAGATGGTTTTTATGGAGGAATCAGAAAGCTTTATAGTGACAAAGAGATTTCATTGTGGAAGAGCCTCTGGCCTAGCAGCACTTTGGAATAGCACACAAAGAGTTGAGAGCTCTCCATTTTTTCCCTTTTTCTTTTCTGTGAAGAGGCTCCCTTTCAGCTATTCTGATTTTTAATAGAATGCAGCTTATAAAGAGAGCATAATTGAGGTTTTGAATTTATGCTCACCTCTGGCCTCTGTGTAGAGGCTAGAGGTTTTCCAAATATATATATAGAATGAAGAGATCTTGTAAGAACATGTATTTTTGTGCATAATGAAAAATTTAGTTGGTAATAAGAAAGATGAAATAAAGCTTCTTCCTTCTATCTGTTTCCTACTTGGTCCAAAGGTAGAGAAATACTTTTTCCTTTTCTTTTTTGTCTTCTTTCTTCAAAATAAGGTATGAGTATTTGTGTTATAATAATGATTTTAGGGCTCATTTGGTACGAGGGAACCAAACGACCCCTTTAAAGTATTTCAGTGACTTTCATATGATTTTCTTGGGATGAGTACTAGAGTACCTGTTTTTTCCCCAACTTTGTGAGTTTTTCCTCTTCAATAACAATTAATTAGTGACTTAGTGTAATTGGTGAATAACTATGGTACTTTGAAATGAAGAGTCTCTAAAACAAGAGATTCTTTAAATCTAACACTGCAAGAAACGTAAATGTAGATATTACATATATCAACATATCTATAAATTTAACATTTCTTGATCAGGGCAGCACAATTTTCAAGAATTTAACAAAGAATGACTCAAACAATACTTTGCATATCTGCAATTGATTCCACTGAAGTCAATATGATAATTTACATACAACATGTAGAAACAGGCTATTCTCTCAAGTAGTACCTAACAACTCTGACATTCACAAAGAAAATTTTGATTTACAAGTGAATAAACAAAAATTGAGTGAAAAGGTGTAAAGAATGAAACGAGCATGCTCAAAAGAATCCAGTTAAGCATCTGAGAACTAACATTCTTCGTTGTCTCTTGTATAAACAGGTATTTCCCATTTCTTGGTATTCTTTTTAGGATCATCGCTAAGACTGAGATCAGTATCATCTTCTTTCATTGTTTTAATAAATGTTTTTGCTCCCATCATAATAAGCCTTTCTATCATGAAGAGCTGGTAATTATTCTCAATCACTGGATCCAAGATACTGCTGTAATTTGATGAATAGGCCAGCTTGTACCTGCAAATAGTAGGTACCAGAACAAAGATTATAGCAGGCAATGCTAATCATGACGTCCGCATGAAGACTAGAAAATTTAAACCTGCAGTAGTTAAGGTATTCCAGTAGATGATCAAATGCATTTTAACATGCAGCAATGAAACACAAGCTTTTATGATTGATACTTTCTCCTACTACAACCAGCACTATTCGTTTGACCAGGAACTTGCTTCTGTCTGATCCTTACAAGTTAGCAGATGTTTTCTTTTTAAGTAAAAGTATAGTCTTGTTTTTTTTATTAAAGAAGGTAACAGATTTTATATAAAGTAAAGGTATAGTCTTGTTAAAGATTTATACGCCAATAGAAAATGTAGAGAACTTCTAATGTTAGAGAAACTAATTTTTTTTATAATAGTGGACTGAGACACAGGCTAATGAGTTTTAGGAAGACCATAAGGAAATAAGAGTTATATAGCTTCAAGCAACCAAAAGAAACAGTGCATATTAATCTGGTAGAGGACATGAAGATTAACACATGAGTTGGAAGGTCACTAACCTCACAGCCAGAGGAGAAAAGAAGCCTGGTGTCCTCTCATTAGAAGCAATAAAAAGGGTTCGCCCACGCCGTACCCATTTTCCTATTCTGCAAAGAATGAACTCTGGACGTGTATCTCTGTCCAAATGAGGGTGCAAACTTCGATCAACCCCAAACCTGTCCTTCCTTGTCTTCAAAACATCACCTCTTCGAACATGTATAGCATCATAATCACCAAGCAGCACCTTGATCTATAAAAATGACAGAATCCATCAAACCACAGGAGAGTGTATCTATTAGTAGTTTCAAAACATATCGCAGTGAGGAGATGGAAAGGGCCTTTATGGCAGCAACCTCACACAGCCACTTATGCAACAAATGAAAAGTTTGAGGCATATTATATAAGGAAGCTAATAAAGAACAAAAACTATAAGTTGCATTTATAGTTTTGAACCAAAAAGCTTCAAGATATGATGTTTGATATTGAATCCAATGGACTCAATATATCGAGAAAACAGAGTAGGAGATGTAATAGCAATCTAGTTTTTCCGCTGATAAAGGATTTCAATTTCACAAATAGATGATAGAGTGTCAAAGTAAATTTAAATAGTTTGATTGAAAAAGTGAAAAGCATGCAGTTAACTAACCTTTTTTGCTGCATGCCGTAGTTTTTCTGCAGCCATTGAAGGAAGAAACGAATATGGCAGAAGAATGGAGCTGTGATTTTTCCTGTCCTTGCATTCCGCAAACCTGAATGATTACCATTATTAACTATACAGTAACTCTATCCGAATTCAAAAGTAGATCCATATAGGATTCAGAAAATTTTCAGAACATTTTATCCGCTATTACAAGCTCCATTTTTCCAGCAAATGAAAGCTTGCACATGAGTGAGTACTTAAAGTCTAACTGGTTTATAAAGGGAACAAACCAAAAAAATAACTAATAGTATGGCTTTTCAGCTGTTGTGAACTAATCCTCGCATAGCTAATCTTCTTGTTCGTTTTCTTGAACAAATTAAATTAAAGGTTTTGCAATCTGGCAAAACAATGGAATTAAATTCATCTATGGATAGCCTCTAATACTAGGAGGATACCATCCTTCCGCTAGACAAGAAAAATAAAGAAGAGAAAAGAGAAACTCGAGCAATCCAATATCGTATCACTTGAAGGGAGGCAACAATATACCAAGAAAGTGGGCTTGCAGTTTGATTGATAAGCAAAATGTTTGAGTACAAACTTTTTTCTTTGAGATCAGTCCTGCTAACTCCTTCAACGTGGGCGACCCCTCTAGAACCTAACTTCATGCTTGTTGCCAGGACATGATGCCACATTTCGGAGTTGTCCAAAATTACAGGTACAGTGTCAGAGATGAGATCCACATCATACAAAGAATCCATAGCACACGAACTATCGCCCCACCTGCCAATCAGATGGACATAAAGGAAGTTTATAAGCTAATATTGTTAAACAATTCATATTCTTGTCAAAGGCATATCACATTAGCACAAACCGAGTTCTTTGTAGGTTAGGCACAATTTTTTTTTTTTTTTTTGAAAAGGTAACATATAGCTTAGGCACAATTGAGAAAACAATATTTGAACACTAATTACTGCATAGGGCCATGCACGACTATGGTTATCACACACATACTCTGCAGTTCTATTTTGGTTGGTTACCTTTCTTTGAAACCAGAAAATTCCACAAGAGACAATATTTTTATATTTATTTTTATATTGTTTTGATAAGTTATAAGAGACAATTAATCAATTTTCTCATACCATCATACATACATTTTACATACTGTTGGATGCAACCTAATTAACAAACTCCACCTTGCCATTAATAAAGAATGCACCTTTCCTCAGAAGTCGATGCAACCTAATCTATGAATTGCAATGTGGCTATTATACAGAAAATGCACCTTTCCTCAGTGGTTGAATTGCTGGACCGATGAAGAATCCCTTTTTTGTTGTGGATTGGATTGAGACACATCCTTGAAGGCATAACAAACGTTCTGCAAAAAGCAGTAGTCTATTCTTAGATAAGAAGAACATCAAAACTATAAATGCTCGGACTGTTAACACAACTTAAAAATCGTTGGTGCCTTATTGCTGAATTTCTGGCTTGGAAGCAACACAAACATGGAATTCCATACACACAGATATGTGCTTAACCAAATTCACAGTAATATAATATTAATTGCTGCATGCATGTCAAGTCTTATGCCCATACTATTAGCATAAATGATCCTAGGATGACCAAATGAAACGGGCATAGAATTCCTATGCGCTCAACACTCAAGAGTACCATCTTTTGAATAGATTAAATTTCTCACCTATATAAACACAAAAGAAAGGTAAGATCTGAACCACTCACATATGTTGAAACAGCTGATTAATCCAAGATGCAGACTTCATTCTCTCAAAACATTCCGAAGTTTCTGTATACTTCTAACAGAGACATTAAATTGACCTTGAATACATGCATTACACAAGGTAACAAGAACTGAATCTCGGAAAAAGAATCACTTAAATTGAAACAATCATCAAATGCTAAAAAAGGGCAGCTAGGTGCACGAGGCATCCCGCATACACGCATACGCATAGTCCGAGGAAGGCCCGCACCCAAGGGGTGTGATGCAGGAAGCCTATCCTAATACAAGCGTCGGTGATTGATTCCACGGCTCGAATCCGTGGTCACACAGAGACAACTTTACTTTGCCCCGCTGCTCCCCTTCAAAAATCATCAAATGCTATTATTTATTTTTTTTCCTAATAAGGGAAACAAGCAATCATCAAATCCTATTCTTGTTATTTGCTTCAATCAACAAATGCTACTATTACACCAGCCCAGCTCAAAACAGCAGCAAATGCTCCGTAAACTATACAAAAAAACATTTTTGTATTCATAACCTGCTTATGTAAAGAATCCACTACGAGCTGAGCTACAAAGAAAAATACTAAACCAAAAATTTCTCCTTTTTAAAGAAATCAAGAAACAAACATGTAGCAAAGTAAAACCCACTTCAACATAAAAAAGATTCAAACTTTGCAAACTAAATTAGCAATTATCAAGAAACCCAAAATTGAGATACCATGAATTTTTTGTACCTCTGAAGAAACATAGCTTCTTCAAGAGCACACCTAAGGCTTGATTCTTGATGACCCAAACCTGCACAAGTATCACAATGTTTTCCAGGGCAGTCAATTCTATTGCCCCAATAAAGGTACTTGTGAGGCCCATTAAATTGTTTATGGTTTTTAGAGTACACTGAGTTTCTTAAGCTTTTTGGAGTTGTAAAAGAGAACCCATTTGGGTAAACTAATGGTGAAGCAATGTATAGTAAAGTTATCGCTGCAATTGCAACTGTGAGTATGAGTGTTGAGGATCTTGGTTTTGGCTTTGCCTTGTGGGTTTTTTGGATCGCCATTTCTGATTCTTGAGTAGCAGAGGAACAAATAAATATGAAGATCTAGAGGAAACTCAAATTGGTGCCTCAAGTTTTTAAATGTTTCAGTTTAGTACTTATCTTCAGCTACAACCTATATTTATAATGATTAAAAAAATGTCCCCATTCTCCATTTCCTTTTTGGACTTTTTTGTTAGTTACATAAGTATTAATTTTCTTTTCAAAAAACTATCGTTTTATTTATTATTCTCTAATAGGGAATGGCTTATATGAAAAAAAAAGAAGAAATTTCTCCTATATGGTATAACCTTTATATAATAATGATTTGTCAATTTTTTCGGATAAACACAGAGATTCACTGGTGTTCTTTGATAAATATAAAAATTCACTTATGCATATGTGTATCCAATAGTGCTTTATCAATTAATTTTTTAGGCCTTAGTAAATATGTTTTATGCTACATCGACGAATAACTCTTTACTTTATTTAACCTACGATAGGAGAAACCTTTTTAAAAAAAATCATTCTCTATCAAAATTATGAAGAGCTAAAATTTTAAAAAAAAAATTATGTAAAGAATGAGGATCCAACTAGGAATTGAGGATAGATAAACTATGAGGCATGTCTATCAGCGAACATAAATTGCATCCAACAAATACGTCTTATAAATCGCGTTCGGCATATGCCACTTATAAATCGTATTTGATATATGTGACTATGGCATGTATAATAAAAACTTTTCGTTATGCTTTATCGTTAAGGTGAATTCTACACATTCGTTTTGCATGTTTATGGTATTCTCTTAAAAATAAAACTGAAATATTGAGGCAAAAGTGAACATTTTTTGGAAAATCGTATTTACTTACGCAATGCCACAAAAATAGAATAAATCATCTATTATACTATCGCATTAAATAGTTTTATGTCCATTAAAATATAACTGTTGTATCTGCCGTTGTCTCAAAGGTTTAAATCATTTCACTGAGGATTATTGGCCCTCCTTGGACCAAACCTAGTTGTTTAAACTCCTGATGAAATTACTATGGATCATAATTTCTAAGAGTAAATTATGTTGGTGGGACATTTACCTATAAGTAAAACTCCCAACTGCCAGACAACAAATTCTTTTTTTCTTATAAACAAAGAAAAACTCAAAGCTCAAAAGCAATTGGCCCCTAAAAAGGTATGCATCAATTGCACATAACCTCCTATCATTTCGATTTTGGTAAATGCCCTATCATTTGCTCAAAAGACAAAAGCATTTCACCCTCCAACGTTATACATTTGAACCAAAATTTTCAGACGAATGTGTGAGGTAGTAGTAGTAGTAGTAATATTATACAGAGCAAAAACAATTATTACTATTGTTGTATTGGCTAAGGAATTAATATAGTTAATACAAAATTTAATGAGTTTTGTAAAATTATGAGATTATAAATCATCTGTGCCTCCTAAAGAATATTAACAAAATCGGAAACAAAAAACCCAAGATTAAGAGTTGCAAGCCTATTTTAACAGTAGAAATGCCAATTCGGGACATGAAGTGAAGTCTTAAGCCACCACAATCACATATCCAAACCAACTCACAAGCAAAACTGACTGCAGTTGCGGAATGGCTGTCCATATATTGACAATCTAAGGTTACAGACACAATAAAAGAGAGAATTTATTAAGCTAAGCGAAATGGTAAACAAGGCTTTACCCTCCAGAAGCCACAAAAACTCATCTCAGCTTTCAGCTGTCTTTTCTGACCCTACTTACACTTTTCTGTACAATCCTCTTAAGTGGTATGCCATCCAACATTTGAAGAATAGAAGAATTACATGACAAAATAAGACTTGACACCAAATATGCTGCTAATGCCATGCATTATCAAATAGGATCTGTAGCTTCGTCGTAAACCAGCTGTCTCACCATTTAACAGATCATCTTTTGCCACCATTCGATCAAGCAAAAAGACTTTGATTCTTCGATTTAGTAGTCTGAAGGCTAGATGAAGCATTGGATAAGTTCATAAAGGAAGGTTATATTCTAAGCTTTTTGAAATGTACGCGAAGAAACTCCATGCAGAAGCCGGACAAATCCCAAGAAACTGAGCTTCCCATCAGAATGCCTTATCCAGTCCTGCAGAACTACATGAACTGGAACTGAAGGACTAAGCCCGAGCTCCTGTTTGAAGAAATATAGTTAAAATTAGTAAGCTAGAAGCTGAGAATTAAAGATGTTTCCGCAATTTTGCAATACTCCAGTTAATGAAGTTCAGAATTCAATTTGGGCAAGTTTAGTCATGCCACCACCATATTAGAATCATGATAAGAAAAGGGGGAGGGGGGAGAATGTACCGAGGCAAGTTCCTCTATCATAATAGGCCTGTTCCCCTCCTTTTCAAAGAACTCATAGCCACGACGAGCATGTTGCTCCCAGCTTTCCATTCCCTCAAGCTGATGTACACTTATTGCAGCAGCACAGAATTCTTCAAAATCCAACTTTCTGTATTGAAGAGAACTAACCTGCTCGGGACATGAAAAAAGTCAGTCAATAAAATTCGTCATTACTTCACTATGCCCATCAGGATTGTAAGCATAAATTTCAAAACTTCAACAAGAAAAAATCAAAGGAGCTTCCTAAGCTTACCGTATTGACAAAGTCTAAAACCCTTGAATCCTTCATTGCATCAGTGGAGTTCTTCATCACAGCCTGCCAAGTCATTGAACTCATTTCAGTAGTGGAGAATCGTAAATAAAGAAAAAGTATATTGAAAGAAAAATAGAAAATCAGTCAACATTCTTTTTAGTTTCTTTTTATTTTTCAGTAATGATGATGGTTGAGGATAGAGCGCTTACCATTTTGAAGTTTGGTAGAGCTACAAGTCCACTTTTGCTTGGCCCTAATAATGTATACTGATCCCGAAGATAAGCTAGTTGTTGTATGGTCAATGTCTTAGCAAGAGCCTGTTACAGTACCGCAAACGATAAATCATACGGCTAACCAATCGAGCGGCTAACATTTTTTTAACAAGTCAAAATACTATCATTCATATTGCTCCAAGATTGAGTTCCTGTACAATATGGATAATCTACAGACTAGCATCTTGCACACAGATGCTTATGACATTGCATTTCTTTGCTATTTATATACTATAATCTCTCAGTAACAGGACAAATCTGTTTCCGTACATATTTAAAGGATCACAGAAACGATGAACAGGTTATATTAGAACCTTGCTGATCACATCATGCTCCCTTAGCTATTTGGTGCAGGGGCGATGGAAAGAGATTGAAGAAATATAACAGGAACTAAACATAAAAGAGCTTATATGACCTTAACATGCCTAAAAAAGCATGGCACTACTTACAGAAGTGCTCATATTAGATTTTTTGGCTAAATTATATGACTGCTGAACTTAGAAGACAAGTTCCACCAGAACAGATTTACATACCCTTAAAGCAGCTTTCCGAAGAGAAGACGAATATACATAAGCTTTTGCAAGCTTATATACTATCATATCCAAAGGAATCTTCACATCATGATAACCAGCCAACCAAGGATGACCTAGACAAGTAATGCGACAGGTTAAGAAATCAATAATACAGCGAAAATCTGATAAATTACTAAGATAATCAAACATGAAACCACATAGGTAATTTGGTTATATCAAGAAGTCATTATAGCTTCATCTATGACGGCGATGAGTTCTTCTCGAGACAAGACTTGACAAGGACATTAAGGAACTTGAAACTGGTAGAGCTATATCCTTACTCCACTATTATAAGTTCTACTACAGGATGCTGAGAGGATATACCCAAAATTGACATTGTACAAGGAGACTTACTGAGAGCCTGAGCTGCAGTTAGCCTTTTGCGGTAATCCTTATTCAGCAATCGTTTTACAAAGTCTACCGCATCAGAAGACAAAGAGGGCCAAGGGGCTTCTTCAAAGTTTGGATCAGTTTTCAGGATGGCCCTAAATATACCAGACTCTGTTCGCGCCCAGAAAGGTCTGCTTCCACAAAGAAGAATATAGGCAATTACACCAATGCTCCACATGTCCGCTTCTGTTCCATAAGATCTATGCAAAACCTCAGGAGCAACATAGTATGCACTTCCAACAATATCATTAAGCCTTTCATCTGCAAATATTTCCATTAGTCAACTATGGCATGCTACAAGAACAGAATAAAAATGATAAAAACGTTGCATGCATTAACATTACCTGGTTTTACGTAATCAGAAAGACCAAAGTCAATGGCCTTTAAAGGAGAGTTCTCATCCTTAGAAACAAAAAGGAAGTTCTGAATAAAACACAAAAACAGCTGTCAATATAATGAGCTCAGAAACCAAAGAAATAAAAAGAGCATATGAGGCAGAGAGCGAGGGAGGAAAGAAATGACACTACATTTGTTTCACTTGTAGGGTGGGATTAGAAGAAACCCCGGACATTTCTAGCAGATACTGTAAGAACAAATGCAGAGCATAAGTAATTTCTTCAGTGGTCTGCCCGGTAGACAAACCTCCAAAAGCAATTTGATTTGGTTGAGCTGATTTGACTCTCTCAATACTTTACAGGGGCTTATGCAAAATTATGATTGGGTTATCAGCATTCATCATGTGATATTATGTTACCGAAAATTTCCCGTGAATGCTCTTTTAGTCACCTAATTAGTTGAAAAGGACCCTAAATATCCTATATGAACAATTGAACATATAAAATGGAATCCATGAATACTCACTTCATCTACTGTAACTTGTTGCACAATTTTAATATATCAGTTATGATGTTGAGAGTCGTATAATTGCTACAATGATGATGCCTTGAGCGTTTTCTTTTGATATTTGAGGTTATTAATATGCTAGTGTGCTTGCATTCGTGCACTTAATGTCCATCGACAAAATTAGTGCAACACTTTCCTCAGTAAACTCGACCCTATTCATCAAGAAAATTTTATCAACAAATTACTAACCAGTTCTCACAGACACTGTCTTCTGATTTATTTCCATTCCACGTAGACGAAGAAGCTATACTAATATAAGAATATACCAATAAGATATCCGATTACGGTAGTGAAGCAATTCTACACAAGTTTTACTAGATTGACTTATTGATTGCACTATGCGTTTCATAATGCTTCAACTAATATGTAAGGATACATGTCAGATATTTACTGGAGCTAAAACAGCAACCAGTACTAACCCCCCCCCCCCCCCCCCAAAAAAAAAAAATGAATATGGAAGTTCAATCATTTAATCAAAAAGTTTAAAAACCTTAAAGATTTTCCCCCATTTTTTTCCTTCAAGTATCTTGAAAATAATGATTAAGTACCATCAACAAATATAAAATTGCCGAGCTTTTCGTAGTTGGATATACTTTTTCTTGCTAACTTATAGTTCAACAATAACTTGTTAGGTAGGCCTAGCCATTCAAGTGAGTAATCTGCTACTAGAAACAGAAGTTTTAAACCAAAGTAGAGGGCATATTGCAACGAATGGTTGATTATTGATATGTCATAAGGAAATAAAAAGAATTCATTACCTCAGGCTTTAAGTCACGGTGAACAACCCCTTGAAGATGACAGTACGATGTCACGCTGAGAAGCTGCACCATGACAGCTTTGGCATCTTCTTCTGAGTATTTCCCACCCCTTCAAAAGAAATCGGAAGTCAGGACATTTACATAGAATAACAAGCATGCAAAGCTGAAAATATATTAAGTACGCACCTTGCAAGTATCCGGTCCAGTAATTCTCCTCCTTTACATAACCTGAAGAAGATTTCACAAAGATAAGTATACACAAGTGGGTAAACATAAAAGCTAGAATTGATGAACTACAATAGATATCTCTCCTGGTTTGGCAAACAATTATAAAAACATTGGAAATATGAATCAGGGTGATTCTTTATGTATCTTAATCTACAACTCTGATATTAAACTAGCTTGACAATAGAAAACTCATATCATCCATGAAGATTGCTGGCATTAAATCATTTGCACATCCAAAAAAATCCTAAGTTAAATTAGCTCCCGACGAATGACGACCATTTATTTCAGTTTTGCCAACATTAATTATTCAAGCCAATGCAAACATTTGGAAGGACGTAGACCAAAATAAAACAATTTTTTTATCTGTAGTCTACAGATCTCCATCATGTAATTAAGGTGCCTAATAGAAAACAAAAGATCACATTTCTTTTATATCAGAATGCTGAAGTATAACATTGACATGTTACCTTGAAAGAAGGTCTACACATTCTGAATTCAACATAACTAAAGTAAAAACATCATTAAGATTGACTAATTTAACTTACTCCATGACTATATATACATTTTCCTCGTCCTCATAGGCATCATAGAATTGGACCAGATTCCTATGTCCTGTTAAAGCACGCAATATTTTGACTTCCCTCCTTACGTCCTCAATTGCAATTGCTGTAGTCATCTGCAAAAGATTCCTCAGTTTCATTAAAATGAAAGAACGAATATAATCAGGTTCAATACTGCTTTCGGCGTGCAAATAACAGGATAACATCATGTAAACACAGTTGACAAGAAAATGATTAGAATCATCTTCCACATAATGCTTTGCTTCAACTTTTCTATGTAATAATAGATAAACCCAGAATATTTTCAGTAACTAGAAACAATATCAGGGCTATAAGTCAACCTTTTCTTTTCTTGATAGGTACCAAACTATACAACATAAAATCCAATATCAGATATTCTGGACTGTCCACATAAAATCCACAATAATTTTCACTTCTGGCCAAGGTCAATTTCTCATAAACCTAATAATGGAAGTTCCAACAAATCTATCTAGCCCACTTGCCATCCTTATCAACCATTTCTGGAACCAGCACTTGTCGAAACAATGAGAATATCCGACTATTACTATATTTCTGCAGAAAGACTGCAGCTCATTCAAACCCACCAAACACTTTGCACCTCAAAGCACTTAGAATTGATGACATCTCGACCAGTCAAAATTACAATCAGCAGCAATGAAAAATGAAGACTTCAACAAGATTTAGCAATCAAACAAAATATAGAAATAGAACTCCTACTATTCTTCCTTTTTTTAAATAGGGAAAACAGCATAAAAGGGCAAACCTTTGATTTTGGGATAACTTTAACAGCCACATCATGCCCTTTCAAACTCCCTTTTTTCCCCTTAGCTGCAGAAGTATAACCAAAATGTCCTCTTCCCACTTCTTCTCCAAGCTCATAGTGGCTTAAGAAATTCTTTGAGTATCCAAAATTCTTATCCAACCCAATATCACACTCACTCCCCTCAGGAATTGTAGCTTCATTAGGCTTAATTGAGCCATGCCTCCTAGCAAGCAATGCCCTAATATGCTTAGCTGGTGATGGTGGTGGAAATGGGCGCTTGAGAAATCTCAAAGGGGTTGAAGTTACACTAGAATTGGAAGCAGGGGAATTCTTGAATCCACTAGGCAAAGGACTTGGGCTGTAAAAAGGAAACTTTGGTGTTTTCCCAGTGTGGGAACTCAATTCAGCCTCATTATCAATGGGAATTATGGGATTTTCAGACAAGTTTTTTGGGGGTTCAATGGGTTTTCCATGACAAAGTCCCATGGAATCAAGAACACAATTTAGATTGGATCCACAGAATTCAATTAATCAAAAGGAAAAAAAAAAGATGTAGAGTTAACAACTTTATACCAAGAACTAACAGGGAAATACAGAGAATTAGACCATTACAAGGAGAAAAAGAAACAAGAGCAAATTCTCAAGAGTTTGGAGCTCAAACAAACAGAATACAAACTACAAGTAACCAAACAAATGAGAAGAAAAAAAAAAGGAATTCTCAGACACCCAACAATTGGAGAAGTAAGAAAGTCACAATCTTGGAAATGAAAAACAAGAAAAAGTGGGATTTTTAAGCTTTGAACAGCAGAACCAAGAAGGGATCAACAAAGAATTTCAGTAAAGGTATTTAAGCTCCAAGCACAATTTCTGGGGAAAAGAGAAAATCCAAATAAGAAAAGGAATAAGACTTTGTGATCAAATGATCAATGCCAGAGAGACAAAGCTCATCAAGAATCAAAGATTTTACTAACAGGTTTCAGCTGAAGAAATGGAAAGAAATAAGAGGGAAGTATGGAATCAAAGTATCAAATTAAAGCAAGAGAACCTAAGGGAAAATACTTTTTTTTTCACCAAGAGGAAGGTAAAGAATGATAGAGGAGCAAAAAAGTGAGAAAAAAGATGCTTAGCAGAAGCAGGAAGAAAATAAAGGTGAAGGGGAAAAGGAAAGGAAAGAAGCTAATCTCCTTTAGTTGTCTGATTTCTCAACTTTTTCTTTAGTATTTGTGTTTTTTTTTTACTCGATTAATTTCACGAAATATTTAATAGATAAAAGAGAAGAAATCACCTTACATTTTTGCTTAAACACGAAACCTCATCATTTTCAGTTTCATTGACTTCTTTTGATATGTTTTTTTTCTTTTTCTTTTGTTGTGGGTGTTTTTTCTTTTTGGATTTGCTTTGAATGAAAATATTATTAATTGTTAATAATGTAAGTGGGGTTTGAGGTTTGGATCCTTCCAGCCTGTCTTTATTGAGAGAGAGAAAGAGAGAAGTAATTGTGTTTTGTTATGTGAACATTTGTGAACAACTATGCTAACCAATATTGCCTGTAAAGTTTGAGGTTTGACTAGTACTATCTGGCTTTTGTTGAACTTTGAATTTGTGCTGTATTTGTTGTAGTATTACCTTATTTCTGTTTTCACAATAAAACTGTCTAATATTTGACTTCTTAAAAGAGAAAAGAATAGTATCATAAACTTCTGCTCTTGAAATTACTATCTTTAAATATTTTTATTTGCCAATGGAAAATACTAACCTTTTTTAGCAGTCAGAAAACAGAAGAAATTTCGCTGTATGATTATTTTGTAAAATAGCACTTTCTGGCTTTCTGCTACATCTTTTCTTTTTTCAATGGAATCAATTTTATAACCCTTTTTAATGTATTGTCTCTCAAGGTATTAAAACTAAACAGAAGTTGTATTTGACAAACGAGAGAAGTATTTGATATGTAAGCTATTGTTGATAGTAGAATTTTCCATATTCGGTGAAAATTTATTTAGGATTATAAGCTTCCAAAAATGGCTTCAACCTATTTTTAATTAAGTTTAACTTACATCGTATTCACACTTAGTTTTTACATTAAACTAATAAATTCAAAACATGAATATATCATCAATATATATAGTCTCACTTTGCATAATTTAATGTAAATACCGGGTAAGATATATAAGTATTTATCTTTAATTTATATATACCGATAATATAAAGAATTTCTACACTATTAGAATTGTTATTTCACAAAGGAGAGAAGTCTTTAATATGTAAGCTATAGTTGTGAGCACCATTTTCTATATTTGGTGAAAATTTATTTAGAATTGTAAGTGTCCCAAATTGCTTTAACCCTATTCATAAATGAATACAAACTGTGTCAACTAATAAGTTGATAGTTTGAATTCACCATGTTAAGCTCATGAAAATTTCAATTTGTACAAAATGGTTGTTTCTTAGTAGTTATAGCTACTTAATATTTATCAATTTAATGAAGGGTTATTTGATCATAAAGAATACAGGAGACTCAACCACTTCAGTTTGTTCAACGTCTAGATTTAGCCCATGTCAAAAAGACTGTCCATAAGACTGAACATGTTGGATTATTCATACTATGATGCTCGTAAATTGATCTTGATATTAGTTGACAAAGAGAATATCAAATATTAATAGTAAAACATCTTGACTTTTATTAAGTAAAACGCTTCGCTTTATGTTCTCATTTTTGAAACACCGAACTCAATTGTACTTGTTCTATTCTAAATTATGAAAATGATTTGTAATTGTCTAAACATATTTGAAACCATGCTCATATCCGTAAATGTAGTAATCTATTTCACGAATCATTTCTCAATTTTCTTCCTCTTAGTTTGAATAAGTTTATAAATTCAAATCAAAATTATCAATCATAACCTTACTTTATTATTTTACCATAATAGTGCGTCCTTGTCTCACCACAATTTTTCTTTAAAAATAAAAGAGCAATAGGCGTGTTATCAACTTCATGATAACGATTGTTTGTGCCACACGCATATAAAAGTTTAAGAGTTAATTTATTATTAGAATTATAGTTTTAACTTGAATTAGCAATTGATGTTGATGACCAACCTGTAGCATGTTTCTCATGATTGGGTTTCCCCTTAAATCTTTATGCAATGAGAAAAGTGATAAATATGGCTATAATTGTGTAATGTCTAATTCATCTTGGATCATTTTTGGCGCTATTAATAATATATATTATTGTGTATAATATGTCAACCCTTTTAGGAATTTTCCTAAAGAGATTCTTAACCATTTTGAACTGTCACCATTGAATACTATCACGTGTATCATTGAATAATTTATCTTCTCAAAATTAGGTTTTACTTGATTTATTCTTCGAATGATTGTCTTAATTTGATTTTTTAATTGTAGAACATGTTGTCTTCATGCAATCATCTTTCTGGCATAATTAAAACCTTTCATACAGTAAGGATGCGCCTTAATCCGAAGAAGTGGGCATTTTGACAAAAAAAAACAACCCAAATAAGATAGCGTTTCAACATTTTTTTTTTTTTTGAGTTTTCCACGTGTCTGATATTTGCATTGGGATCCTAATTACTTCGAATTCACACCGTATAAGGTCCATTAAAGGTAGAAGCATTGCTAGCGAGATTTATTTTTTATGTACATGGCTCGATCTTCAGACATTTGATTAAAGGTAGAGGAACACAATTCATCTTTACAACTCTTATGATAATTTAATGTGTTTACCTGTCCTTTTTTTTTAAAACCGAAGATCACATTTTCGTTGCTCATTTAAAAAATTCTGAAAAAAAAAAAGGAGAACACGAGCAGTATTTACTTAATATTCTTCTTTATCTAGTACTCTCATCATTTTAATTTCCAAAAAAAAAAAAAAAAAGATTTTGTGACCATAGACTGGAGATTATACGGTTATACCTCCCAATTTATCACGTTAATATTCTGACATGGCCTAAGCTGGCATCACACTGTTATAGACATATATAGGCTTGTTATTATTAGCAGTGGTTAACTATCTCAAATCATTGAAACATAATTGGAGCTGCATTTGTTTCACTTATTCACGTCTTCATCTTTTTCTATTGTTCAATTCAAGGTCAAATTTTATGAAATGAACTACCACTTTATTAGCTGTGATGGTAACATGTAATATGTATTTTATAAAAATTGGTTGAGATGCACGTAAACTGGTCCGAACACAATAGTTAAAAAAAACTATATCAGCTAGGTATCCGTAGAAAGTTTGATAATATGAAATAAAACTCACCCTTAATTGTGTAGTCATCATTGACTTACATCGGGATCGAAGTACGTAGTCGTGATTAATTTTATTATTATTGACATTTCTAATTAAAGAATACATAGATACAGTTACTTTTTGTTAATAAATCTGAGAAGCCACGAAATATAAAATCCAAGCAGTGAAATCATCTACTTAGATTTTCTTACATAATTAATTGAGGCAGTCAAAATCCAACTTCCATCCGTTTCCATAAATTGCATTTAAATGGACACTCAAGCAAGAACCTTAATTACATTGTGGTGCATACCCTAATGGCTATATAACTACCCTTGTCAGTTTTTATTCAATCTCTTCACAGGTCAAAGTAGATCCCCACATAGTATAATTATTGAGAAAATTGACAAGGGTTACCTATGGTTTTCGGGAAGTTCTATGAAATAGTAGGTTTTGATTTTTTAGATTTTTTTTTTTTTTTTTGTGAAAGTTTTCTGCAATATTAAAATATACATAATTTCCCGATTACTAATAGTGGTAGTTTCAGTGTTAGTATGATTCACTAAAGAACTTGGTTCTTAACCGCGTTCCTTAAACTTGAAGTAAGGTCAACAATAAAGTAGTTTTTACGTGGAAAATCACCCGGCTCAAAAGGTGCAAAAACCATGACCTACTACATAAGATTTTCAATTTTGACTCCACTAGAACAATGAGCCAAAAATGTACCAATTACAAGACTGTAATTCAATACTCTCCAGTACTCCTACTATGACTATTTGATTTATAAGTTACTCTAATTTGTAAAGCAAACACTCACTCCAACTCAGTAATTGTTTGTGACACTTGATTACAAATCTATTTCCTAAAATACATTTGCTAGACTGACTCAAGAAGAATACAATACAAGTACTCGACTAGAGTGAACAACATATGATTCTTCAGTTGATGTGTAAAAGGATAAAATCAGAAGCCCAAAGTAGATTGTATATAAACGCACGAACTTGAGATCTTCTAGGAATCCTATACATAGTCATATTCTCCTTTGATAGGACTCCTATTGTTCCAAGGATTCCACAAGCTTTGGGACTCTTGTCTTTGACTGAATTATCCGTATCTTCTTGAGCAACAACCCTTATCTCATGTAGCAGTCTTCTTCCACCAAATTCGGACCTGGGTAACTTTGAGATAAAGTTACTGTCTTGTACAGACGTACAATCATCAACCTGAGGAGCTGGTCCTTTGTAACACCCCAAAAAATTTCGAAGTGTTTTAAGACCATTAAGAAGATTGATGGGTGCTAATTATCGTAATTCATGTATGAACAAGACTAATAATATGAAAGATATCAATTGATCATGATAATATATGTATGAGGTGCATTAAGAATGGTTTATGGTCTAAGAAGAGCCCTAAGGCTAAGTCAAGTTGGAAATTATATGATGGGGTTAAGTTTCAAGTGAGTTCGCGCAGGATCTAACTTCAAATGAGCATAACTCTCAAGATATGAAGAGTTATATGGTGTATGACCTATCAAATGAAAGGTATATGTATCTAGTTTCTAATGCTTCAAACCGTTTAGAATTTGGAGATTTCTACAAGAGGTTATGACCTTTTTATTAAAGGGTAGCAGAACAACTACGCGAGTCTTGCGTAGCCTACACAGCATAGTAGCGTAGCCTGTGCACCGTGCGTAGGTAAATCCAGCAGCTGCCAATTGAATAGGAATGGAAGGCCACCCTGCGTAGCCTTTGTGAGTAGCCTACGCAGGGGGCAACACACCTATGAGACCTATTTTTTAAAGTGTAGAAATAAGGGGTTTAGAGAGAGAAATTGTTAGTTCTTCAACTTGGAATGGATTTCTAGAGAGAAGGAGGAGCTCTTCCACTATGGATACACTTCAAGGTAAGTTATTTTGGTACAAGAATGATTGTATAACATCATTTAGGGATAACACTAATATTATTATTGTAACACCCCGAAAATTTTTAAAGTATTTCAGTGTAAAGCCCCGTAAATTTCGTAAGTGAATTCAAGGTTTCGTGGTGCCGGAGTAGGCTTACGTGTTTGTGGATGGTATAAACTCTTCGCAGCGAGCTTGCGAGCCGCGGTTTGGACTTTTTGGGTTGAACAATGCATCAAAAAGTGAAGGAAAATTTTTGGCGAAAAAGCGCGTTTATGCGGTCCATTATGCGACCGCATAATTACTCTGCGGGCCGCATAATGGCCGCAGAAGTGAGTAGGAGAAGGGTCAGTCTGGGGGCAATTATGCGGTCGGCTATGCAATCGCATAAATGTTATGCGGTGCATTATGCGATCGCATAACAATTATGCGGACCGCATACACGGACAAATTTCTGATCGTTTTGGTCTGTAATTATGCGGGTCGATATGCGGTCCGCATATCTATTATGCGGTCGCATATGCAACCGCAGAACCTGTTCCGAAGCTCCATTTTTGGGTTCTTACAACCCGACCCTACTTCGTTAAATACACGCAAAAGGGTCATTTTTGAGCAAAAAATCTGATATTTTAGAGAGAAGGGAGAGTGTTTTAGAGAGAGAGAAAACCCTAGGCTAATTATTCATCAAGTCTTGCTTAAAATTTGGAAGATTAACAAGGAAAACCCACAAGTTCTTCATCTAAGAGGTAAGGTTCCATACCCTAGTTTTCAATTTCAAATTTGGGTAGAAGATGGTTGATTAGGAGTATGATTCATAGGTATGAGATTATTATTTATACATGTATGTACCAATAAGAATTGTGGAAAGATTGTTGAGCTGAAATAAGTAAGGATTGGGTTGTGAGGTGAAGGAAATCTTGTAGAAGAACCTTGTGGTTAAATTTTCACACCTAGTGTCTGATAAAATGCTCAAATGAGCTGAGACCATGAATATCTTCCTAATTATGGTTCAATTTTGTTATGTCTCAAAATAGATCGGGATTGCTAAGAATTCCAGATCATTCTAGAGTTAAGGAAGCTCGATTGAGGTATGTTGGCTAAACTTTCTCTTTTGGAATTGAATTCCATAATATTCCGTAAGTTTCAAAGTATGGGTTGCGTATTAAAAGATTATGGCTTTGAGTCGTGTTTCAATGAAAGATAATATACCAAATTGTGTGAGAAAATCTCAATATTCTTAAGACTCTTAATTGCTCATATGTGTACCTAAAGTCTTGATTTGGAAATGTCTTATTGTTGATAATCTATAAAGATGGTTGGAAGTAAAATAAGTTAATTGGGGATATAGAGTGTGGACAACGTGCCAAGAATTTAAGTTATGATTGTGTCTAGTAGTGCAAATGATTTGAGAAGATGCGATAAAGAATATGAAATGAGCCTCGACTCAATTGTTTAAAAATGACTTCGAAGATAAAAGCTTTTGTACTCAATCCATGCCCATTAGTGATTGCTTTAACTAATGCTTTTCTTTATAAATATATCTAGTGTGATTCGAGTTCTATATACTCATGTGTTGAAATGATACATTGTCATTGCTAGGGAAGAGCATTGTAAGAATAAATAGTGTATTGATTGTTTATGATTTTCATGTGTGTTTCTATTGTTGGATGGTATGCCTCATTCTTTGGGAAGAAACCATTTGTGTTTGAAGTTTCTATTTCAAATGGATTTGAAGTATATGATTTCTAAAATATCCTATTTGTTGAGACTTGATGGTGATCTTTGAAATTTAAAGAGGTGAAAATGTGGAATATGAAATACGGCTATCGTGCCAGGAATAAAGAATCTTGTGAATGGCCTAATGAGCCAAGAAAATATTGTCGTTGTGAATGACTGGGAATGAGAATGAGAATTTATACAATGTGAAAGATGTTGAGGTGAGTACAATTGTATTTATGATATTTCTGTTTACAAATCAAATCAAAAATATTTTTGGGAGCATCATTAGCAAAATCGAGGAAGGGTGGGTCATAAGGCCCACACCTGAAACTACACGTGCCGGTGTAGGGGTGGATTGTGACTATTCCCCTTATTTGGGATGAAATTGGAACCTTTGGGAAATTGTGATATTATTCCCCTTAATTGGGATGAAACTGGAACTTTTGTAGATTGGAAAAGTCAACCCGCACGGCATATGTGGGAATGCGGCCTAGCTGATCGGGTGAAGATCAGACGCCATATTGCGCATATGGTGGTACTACTCTTGGTAACAACTTTCTTTAGCATCACATGTAAAACCACATTGTTCGTGGGGAGATGGCCTAGCCGATCGGGCGTGATCGGACTCCGTGCTAACAAAGACGGTGGTATATCAGTGCTAATGATCTCCCAACCAAAATTGTATATGAAGTCCGTATCTTGAAAATTATTATGTTTTAACTGAACATTTGGATATTGTTGATTATGATTTGCTGTTTCTATGTGCTGCCTTTTCTTATATGGGCATTCTATTTTGAAAGAGGACTTTTAGCTATGCATACTAGTGCTATTCAACAGTACTAACGTCCCTTTTGCCGGGGGCGCTGCATCTTTAATGGATGCAGGTGGTTCTACAGCAAACGACATTGATCAGTGATAGCAGTGCACTCTTTTCAGCTGATTTGGTGAGCCCCACATCATTTCGGGGTCATGTATCTTTTGTTTCTCATGTACTGTGTTTTGAGGTATAATCGGGGCCTTGTTGATGGCATTTCTATATTACTCTTCTATTATATTTAGAGGCTCTGTAGACAGGTTGTGGGTTGTGGTTGAAGTTGGGAATTAAACTAGAAATGTTGGTATTTGGAAATCATGCTTTTCTTTAATTCTATAAACTCGTAATATTTTGGAAATTATGAATGAAGCTGCTAATGAGAATGAAAAATGAAAAAGGAAGTTGTTAATAAAATCCTTTTCAGTGAATGATTAATGGAGTACATTTTCTCTTTTTTCATGGATGAGTTTGGGTAGAAGGAAATCTAATAGGCTTGCTCGGCCGGGTTCTCTCGGTTGAGTGCCGGTCGCGCTCTCCGAGTTTGGGGCGTGACAATTATGGATCAAATCCATTGAAAATGAGTTGAATCTTCAAGAATACCAAAAAGAGGAAAAGTGAGATTCTTCCACCAAGAAGTAATCTCTTCACTTGAGCTTTATATATATATATATATATATATATATATATATATATATATATTAGAGTATGGGTAGCATGTTTATGAGTTTTATTTGAATTTGTAATTGGATATTGTATGAACCCTAAGGGTAGCTCTTGAGAATGCCATTTTGGGTAAAGAAGAAGATTTATAGTGGTGAATTGATATAAATGGAATTAGTTTGAGTTTCTAATGATTCTAATAGACTTGATAACTTAATTGATGAACGAATTGAATTGAAAATCACCATTTGGATAAGATACAACACTAGTTCTTGAAATGGGTGTTCTTGAACCTAGGGTTTTGTTGGAGAAGGCAATGAATAGTGACTTGATGATGTTGGATAATTAACGTAGTATCAATAATGACTCCAAATGAGTATTAAATGATAAGAATGGAATTGGATAGGCTAATGGTTAAACCTATTGGATAATTTGGGATGGTTGGAGGCTTGTTGTCAAATTGTGAAGTCCAAATTGATATTTATGAACCATTTCGTATTTGTTTTGATGTAGCTGTCATATCTAACGGTTGATATTGAATTGTGGGCGATATTTGGATATTTTAATAAATTGGAGCATTGTAGTATTTTTTGGAGCTTGAAGTTTGAGGTAAGTTGATTAGGACTTACTCTTCTTGAGGGATTCTCTTTAAAAGCATGACTTAAGTTGATACATTGTACTATTTATAAATGTGCATCCGTACTTGTGGGGACAAGCGGAAAAGATATCACCATGTGTTTCTAAATTGTTGCTTATGAAGTGTCATGTATTTTTATAAAAATTTTGTTTTCAAAACTTGTTGGCATAATGACGCTTAAAGAAATTCTTATAAGTTTTATTAAAACTTATTTGTTGATAAGAGTACAAAACGCTTGAGTGCTAAATATATGTTTTCATGAAAAAGTTTCTCTTTTAAAATTTCAACAAAGGAAGCATTTGTTGTATCTTTAGATTGATATTAATTGCTAAAGGATTTAACATGAAAAAGGTTATTCATTTGATTTTGTTCAAATGGTTTGGATTGGCTATGAAAATCATGGTTTGATAAAAATAAATCCTTTGAGGCAATTATGCTATGAATCTATTTTTGATATGTCAAATATTTTGGGAGTTACTAGTGGGGACCACCGAGATTGGTTCGAATGTTGAGTTCGTTACCATGAAACTACACGTACCGGTATAGGGACACATTCCAAGGAAAAGCCGAGGTTTGTGGGATAAAGTCCCCCATTGAGAGGGAAGATGATCATTACTTAAAGTAATGAGGTTAAGTGGACTCATATGGCACTACGGGAAGCCGCACAGACAAGTAGGGTCATATACTTATTGCTAGGATGATCACCTAGTAGTTGTTCATTATGTCGGTGTCAGTATAGTACTCCCGGTGAAAGGTAAAAAAGAACTTTCTTATATTTAGGCCTAAGGAGCCGAAAATAATTTCAATGACTTAATGAGATTGAAATGGTTTTATGTGATTTCTATTAAAATCTTGGATTGACAGAGACATTCTAAAATTTTATAGCATGGCTTACATTTCACTTGTCTTTTATTTGAAATGATAAAGAGCATGGATTATAACTGTTTATCACTTTATGTCTAATATTGGTTGCATAGTTTTTGTAAAATCTTATCCCATGAACTTGAGTTAGAGAGAGTCTATGACACTTATTGAGTACCGCTGTGGTGTACTCAGCCCTTAAGGGCCCCCTCTAGGGCCCCACTTACTTTACATGTTTCGGGATAAGGTATGCTATGTGGCATGCAGACAGAGCTAGGATGACTCTCGCCCTGAGGTATATGGTGAGGCACCACTCCTATTTTGTGGTAGCTATCATGTTATTTTCTTAATTTATGTTAGTCGGGCATTAGCCCAAGTGTAGTTCTATTCCTTAGTATAGAGACTCCATAGATAGTTGTGAAAAGTTATAGTAATGGGGTTGTACACGACATACATGAAAAGATAATTATTTTACTTAGTCTCATTGTTATGATTATGAGAGGCTTCATGTATGATTTTGAATTGGAAAATTGTTCCGTGGTTTAACTTGAATATATATAAAATTTTCAAAGAGATTCCGCAATTAAATTGGTTTTCATGCATATGGTTTGGGTGCATTATACAAGTTAGTTCGCTCGGGTCGGATAGTGTGCCTGCCGGTCACGTGGATTTGGATCGTGACAAACTTGGTATCAGAGTACTAGGTTCTAAGTCGAGTCCTAGGAAGTCTATGGAGCCATGTCAAGTAGAGTCCCTCCTATCGGTGTGTTGCCAACCACACTTATATCGGGGAGGCTACAAGGACATTTAGGGAGTTTCACTTTTTCTTACTCTAGATCGTGCATTGTGCCTGAAATGAAAGACATGGTTCTCGGGCGTATTGACTACCTGGCGTGGTAGATACAAAAGTGACGAGCAAAAAGCTCAAGGTTCAAAATATTACATGTGTTGCTTGAAAAATAGCTGGGAAGGATCAGACTATCTATTAAAATATTAAATGATGGGTTAAGGTTGAGAACATATTTAAAATTGATACAGTCAAGATGTACAACTGTGGTGAACAAGAATCATAAGTCGAATTCTAAGAACTCATGGAAAAGAAAATGAGGTGACGATGTCAGTTGGTACTATTAGAATGGTGTCAGAACTCACGAAAGATTGTACTGAAGGTTGAAAAAATAGGTAATGCCTATATAGGAATGTTTTAAATTATAGTTCAAGGTATTAGGACAGCCATTTGCTATGACAATCATTGTTTACTAGTACAACAAAGGAATAAATAAATAAAAAGGAAACACAATGGTTACAAGATAAATGGGAAGGTAATACCTCAATTTACCGTGATGTGATATCGAGGAATGACAAGAATTGAATTGGTAAGAGAATGTGAATCAATCAAGTTTGTACCGAACACCTTGTAATTCATAAGGATGAGGATATATTTGGGATAACACCAAGAATGACCAAAAGTATCTTTTAGAAAAGAGGATGTAAGTAACCTTCATGATTTTCAGAAAAGTAAACAAGGAAAAACGCAAGAGATGACCCTTAGTTTCACAAGAGATTGGGAGACTCTCGACTTGGTAAGGTCTTCTCATAGTAGTGGCTCACGTGATGATGTAACTTACAAGAAATAAAGTGCCACGTGGGGGCAAAAATTGAGGGTATTTGAAGCATGTCATATGCACAAAAAAATAGGTAGGTGAACTTTGAATACCTCCCATATGTCAAATGCGATACAAATGAAAGTCAATCTTCAGTGATACACACTGAGGTATGTGAACTTAAATGGGTAAGTGAAAAAGTGTTAATACATGATATGCACAAAAGGTGTAATCTTAGAAGATTTCAAGAAGTGAATAAGTTGCCGAAGGAGGTGAAGTGATGTGTAATAATAACCTTGAGTTTGTCTAATTGGTATATGCATTATTTTGTCTTTTTGAATGGTGGGAATTAAGAATTTCCGAAGGTAAGCCCTAAAGCACCTCTACATATGTCAAGGGGAGATGTTAACTTGTTATTTTGATGGAACCTTAAGATTTAAGAGGAATAAATATTTGAAGTGATATATCAGGCCAAATTGGAACTTCGGGCGGATTATGAATATTGCTTATGTAGTTTAAAACTCAAGAGCTTGTAAACGATAATGGTACACATGTGAAGTTGATGAGTTACAAGTGATCCAAGGTTATGTAGTGATTCCACACGAATCCTAACATGTTATCTACTGCAACGAGATTGAAGACACCTCAAGATATGAAGGTGATTATCAAACGAATGATTGAGTACCCACAAGTAGAATCCATTGAATAATGGAAAAATAATGAGGTAATATTAATTGCACGAGGTATGATGATGTGAAGGTGCGATATTAACTATAGTCAGAAAAATTTTATGTTATGATGAGGACATGAAGATAGATTGCACGTTTCTTACATTCAGCATTGTGAAATAGTGTATGTTATGGAAAGTTATATGAAAATTATACGGGTATATCCTGAGATAGTTGTATTTAAATATATTTGAGAATGGACTGAAGGGCAAGATGCTAGAAAAAGATTTTTAAAGTAAAATGGGCACGAAAAGTGATATGCTAACTTTATTGTTGTTGTAAGGACATGAAAAGATGATACTTGGTAACATGAGTTGCGGCTAGAAGTGCCATGATACTTGGGTATGATAAGGGGTAAAGAAATCCTTGATGAGCATAACCATTTTTCTTCCATTGTCAGGATAGTAGGTACTACTAAGTGTAAGTGCAAAGTAGAAGTCAAGGCTTCGTGGAAATTTGAAAGGTGAAATAAGATTTTGAGTTGGGAATAAATAACTTGTAGTAGTATATGGGCGAGTGTATAATCAGATGGTATGGAGTACAAATTTAATTAAATCTTCGAGTATCATGTTCGAGCTTTAGATTTGGGTTTTACACCTAGGTGGGGAAGCGTTAGAGCAAGTAGAAATCACCTTAAAGGTGATGGTTGGAAAAATAAAATGGATAAATTTTATTCATAAGAAAAAGATTAAGGAAAAATCTTTGATAAAATTCCTGATGAAATGAGTAAAATTGTCATACAGTGCTGATATAGGGATCACATGTTTATCACGAGCAATGGTTAAGGTATTCAACATTGGGGTTATCAAAAGGTACTATCTAATAGTCAAATATTTAATGGGCTACTTGAATAGATTCTTATAACTTTGGAGCATGTGTCACTTGAATTAAATTCAAGCAAGGGCAAAAATAAGGAAGTACTTTGGTCATATGTTGGACTTAGTAGAACAAATGAAGGTTATAAATGAGGATAAAGTATGTGAACACTTGGCATGAAATGAGGCAAGAAAAGGCTATATTATGCGTATTCCCAAATACGAAATATTTTTGCAAACCAAAACAATGTGCTTCAGTAAGAAGCATAGGTTCAGAAAAGAAAAAAAAGAACTAAAAGGTGCAAGTTGCATCCTAATAGCATTGTCACTTGGGAGTTGAAAGCTACAATCTATGGTAGGCACAATGGCAAATACAACTTAAATTTCTGGTAAGAAAATATCATAAAGAACTTGGTTATATCGATTAGTTAATTAAGATTAAGAAAATAGAAATATGTACAGTGATATTCAAGAATGAATGGACACTTGTACAGTGATATTCAAGAATGAATGGAAACTTGTACAATGAAAGGGAAGGAAGTGGATTGAACATTTCCCAGAGAGCGGACTTGTTAGCAATCATATCAATCAATTTGGGATCTAAAGAAAACTCAAAAGGTTACAGGCGAGAGTAGCTCCATATGATGTATTTTGACTTGTGTGAATCGTCATTTTTGGTTTTCAGGTATTTCGTAATCGAATCGGAAGAATGGATTTCATTATTGAAGCTTTAAATTGGAAGAGTTGACCAAGTTTGACTTTTTAGCATTTGACCTCGGATTGGAATTTTGATGATTCCGTTAGCTCCGTTGGGTGATTTTGAACTTAGGAGCGCATCCGGATTGTGATTTGTAGGTCCGTGGTTGAATTTGGCTCGAAATGGCAAAAATTAAAATTTTAGAAAGTTTGACCGGGAGTGGACTTTTTGATATCGGGGTCGGATTCCGATTCTGGAAGTTGGAGCAGGTATGTAATGTCGAATGTGACTTGTGTGCAAAATTTGAGGTCAATCGAACGTGATTTGATAGGTCTCGGCATCGATTATGGAAGTTGAAGTTTCAAAGTTCATTGAATCCGAATTGAGGTATGATTCATCGTTCAGATGTTGTTTTGTGTGTTTTGAGGCCTCGAGTAGGTCCGTGTTATTTGTTGGACTTGTTGGTATATTCAGACGGGTCCCGAGGGGCTCGGGCGTGTTTCAGATTGTGTTCAGACTATTTTCCTCCATTTTGGCCTTGTTGGTGTGTTCTGGTTTTCTGGTGCGTGGATTGTTCTTTGCGATCGCGGATCAGTTGATGCGATCACGTAAAGAGAAAATGGAGCTTGGCTATTTCTTATTCGTGGTCGTGATTGGCCAGAAGCGATCGCGTAGCTTTGTGTTGAAGACTGTCCGCATTCATATATGAGGAACTGCGGTCGCGAAGTGTTGAGATTTGGCAGCTGGAGCTGGAGGCCTTCTTCATCATGTTCGCGTAGTTGGAGACACATTCGCGAAGGTCTGAGCCAGTCGTGAGTTGTGTTCGCGAGGTGTTTACCGCGAACCCGAAGTGTATTATGCCTGGGCAGATTACATAGTACTTTATTTCGAGGGTTTCAGCCATTTTTACATTTTGGGAGCTATGAAGCTCGGATTTAGGCGATTCTTGAAGAAAGTTTTACCATATGAATTGGGGTAAGTGTTCTCTACTCGGTTTTGGTTATATTCCATGAATTTATCTTCGGTTTTAGCTTTTGGTTGATGAATTTTAAAGAGGAAATTGAGGGTTTTGGCCTAAAGTTTATTTTTGAGTTTTGAACATCGAATTGGAGTCGGATTTGAGTGAAACTAGTAGGGTTGGACTCGTAATTGAATGGGTTGTTGGATTTTGTAAATTTTGTGAGGTTCCAAGGTGTGGACCCGGGTTGGGCTTTTGGTCGATTTTGGACTTTTGATTCAAGATTTGATCTTTTTCGATCAGAATTGGTTCCTTTAGCATTGTTTGATGTATTTGAGTTATTTTTGGTTAGTTTCGAGCCGTTCGGAGGTCGGAACATGCGTGATGTCATTTTGGAGCATCATTTGGCTTGCTCGACATTGGTATTGGCTTGCTCGACATTGGTATTGGCTTGTTCGAGGTAAGTAACTCTTCTATTCTTAGTGTCGAGGGTATGAAACCCTGAAATACGTGTTATGTGATTGGTATTAAGGTGACAAACATGCTAGGTGACGGGCGTGTGGGCATGCACCCTGTGAATTGTGATTCCGTTATTTCCATGGCACTATATAGTGGATTTATTTTGTTGATATCTGTGTTATCACCATGTGATAAAGTAGTTAAGCTGTCAATCATGCTAAATATCATGTTTAGGCTTTATGCTGATATTGCTAGGATCCATAGTGGTCATTTCTTGCTGTCATCTCACTGATTTCATTGACATATTGTACTCAGTCATATTCATGCATTCATATCATATCTCAGTCTCAGTATTTGTTTATTGATACATCATATCATTGTTATCAGGCTAGTTTCATGGCATTGTGAGCCCGTGAGTGAGACTGGAGAGATTGATGACTGAGTGAGGCCGATGGCCTGAATGAGAGTGACATTTTGGGATCGGGCTTCACGCCGCAACACATGATATTGATTATATTTTATATGGATCGGGTTACATGCCGCAACAATATTGGATCGGGTTTCACGCCGCAATAATATTGGATCGGGTTTCATGCCGCAACAATATTGCGCTTGGGATGAAGAAGCCCCTCCAGAGTCTGCACACCCCCAGTGAGCGCAGTCAACTATATATATATATGTGGATCGGGTTGCACGCCGCAGCGGGTATTATAAAGCACCGAGTGATTGAGTGTACTGAGCCTTGAGCATAGTGAGAGAGAATGCGAGACAGTGAGATTGAGTACTCTGAGAGTATGAGTACATGATTTCATCTCTAAGATGCATTGCATTGACATGCACACATGACATACATGGATAAAGATGTATTTTCCTCATGCTGTACGGTATAACCTTATTCATGATTTCTCACACATGTTGACAGGTGGGCATAGTGATGCATTTGTTTTACACTAGTTATCTGGAAAGAAAATGAAACATCTTATTTATTATGGAGAGGATTTTTGGAAAATTATTATTTTCAAACTTATTCATAGTTTTGGTAACTCTGGTAAACGATTTGGATTTTCATTGAAGTACTCGAAAGGCAGAACTATTTTCAAAAATCATGTTTTTGTTGAACATTTGATTGTTGGGTTACTTCTGGTATTACTTATTTTATGTTGTTATGAACTGTTATTGGTTATTAAAGTTGGGACCCGACCTTGGTACAAGCTCGTCACTACTTTCAACCTAAGGTTAGGCTTGTTACTTATTGAGTACATGGGGTCGGTTGTACTCATACTATACTTCTGCACCTTGCGTGCAGATGTTGGCTGCTGTTGTTACCATGTTCGATGAGAGCTGGATTGAAGATGTACCTGCGTCCTGGCTGTAGCTGCCTCTTATTCGTGGTAGCTTTAGATCTATAAAACTCTATTTATGTATTATTCAAACAAACTATGTATTTATTTCATTTCCGCTTTGTAAACTCTATTCTTAGAAGCTCATGATTTGTACTACCAGTTCTTGAGGAATGTATAAGATTACGATATTTCATTACTTAATTTCTTTATAAATTGTTATTGGAATTGGTTAGTGGTTAACTGGCTTACCTAGCGGGTTGGGTTAGGTACCATCACGACTAGTCAGATTTTGGGTCGTGGCAAGGTGCTATCAGAGCTCTAGGTTCATAGGTTCTACAAGTCATGAGCAAGTATCTAGTAGAGTCTTGCGGATCGATATGATGAAGTCGATACCTATCTTCGAGAAGCTACAGGACATTTAGGATATACTTCCCATCTTTATTTCCTTATCATGCGGCATTGATTCAGCTTGAATCGTAACTCTTTGAATTTCTTTCACGCATTCGTATGCGCAAGTGAGTGCTCAGTATCATATGTGCATCGCCGACTTGTGATTCTATGAACGAGGTTTGAGATGTGTATTCTGTGTTTTGGTGATGGGCCAGTCTGGAGGACTTGAGGCCATGGTTAGACCACAGCTTGAGCTCGGTAGCTTCAGTGGTAACTTATACATTTGGACTCATACGTCCGGTAATGTCCCTACGAGAAGAATTCTTGGCTCGATGAGCGGTAGAATGGCTTTGTGATGAGAATGATGTGACTACGAGATATGTTCATATGGTTTGAATGTCACAAGAAGAGTTTACTTGAGATGTAGCAAGAACTATTGGGTGTTTGATTTCTATCTTGATTTGGTGTATGGCCTCGAGTTATGGTTGTGTTGAAGGACCTTTCATGTTGTTTAGTTGTGGAGTGCAGCAGATTTCATGTCGTGTTATGAGTTCAGAATCAGGAAGATTAAGTGTTTGCGTAATAGTTATAACTGTGGAAGAGTATAGAGAGATGTCGATTTGAGGCAGAGCAGGCGGGTATCTCCTGCGAGGTTCCTGAGGTTGTGTGGTCCTTATGATGTTTTGTAGAGAGTTCTCTTTTACCAGTGAATGATATATGTTGCAATTTGAGTTTGGATCGCTGGTGGAAGTTGGCCTGACTATTACAAGGGTGAATGCGAAATTTGCAGATGATGTGAAGTATTAGATGGTTTGCGTTACATGAGCTCAGGAAGGATTTGGTTGAATCTCACTGCGGTATTATGGCAGTAATAGAGTATGGGCATTGTAAGTTGTGTGTTTTGATCTATGGCTTTGAGCCAAGTGGGGGAGTCTGCTATCGGTGAGTTGATTGCACGGTTATGTGTTGTATTGGATTCGGTTTGAGGTCAACTGGTGAATCGATTATGACTTGCAGAAGTTGAGATTAAGAATGACTCGGGTAAGAGAATTTCTAGATACGGGTTGTATTACACTTTATAGGTATATGGGAATCATAAAATAATTGAGTGGTTATTCGCAAAGGATGTAGTGTACATGGAGTAGGAATTTTCTCTGTTGCTTAGGAGTGGGGGTTACTCTTTAGTCCCTTGGGTGTTGGTGTGCTAATGGGGCACAGGCCATTCGGTCCGTTTGGTCAGTTTAATTGAGATTTGAGTAGAGTGGATGACTCTCGAGAATGGTTCTAATGGATTCAAGATTTATATGCAGCGATTTGGAATTTTCAAGATTTATATATGGCTAGAAACTGGGAGTTGAATTGGACGGTGTCGAGACTTGTGTCATTGTTATATCATTGTGGATTGTGCATTTCAGTATCAAGAAGGTGAAGGAAACAGTTTTAGGTTCACATAAGGTCTCTTTAGAGTGGGTGCTTCAGTTGTGGTGCTTTGGGGTGCTTAAGAGAGGAGTCAGCGGCTTATGGGCCTTAGGGCGTTATGGTTTTATACTAGGGTCTCTTGTGTGGTGAATTTTGGTTAGGGATCGTGGTGTTCTACCAAATTTTGCTATGTGGTACGGAATAGTTTTAGAAGTATTCCTCATGGGATGATCGTGTATGAGAGACGTGTTACATATTCTGCCGGTGAAGTTGGGATAAGCTATGGTGATTCGTGTGTTCTATGGATTTGGAGACTGGGAGTTCTTAGAAGCGGATTGTTTCATGGTTGTGGACTATGAAATCATGGCCAAAGCTATCCAGATGATAGTTTGTGTTACGATTTAGTCGTTGTAGATCTTCGGAGGGTTGTTTATCTATTTGTGGGTGACCAGAGTCGATTTGGGGGTCCATTGGTTGGCCCAATTAGGATGTGTATTCTGCACCGAGTAGGATTTCTTGGCTCCATACTTGTATTGTTGAGGGATGTACCATTCGGTTGGTGTTGAGCTTATTCGTGTTCTGATAGGTTCTGTGAGTTACTCTGCTATGCTACAAGGGGTTGTGATTCGTTGGTTGTATGCACACATGGTGCGGTTCTATTGTGGACTTATAGTGGAATTTGAGCGAGAAGAGTATTGGGTATTGCTTGGTTGATGGCGTATTGGTTATGTTCTTTCGGGTTTTGTGGGGGATGGTGTCATTTGCTTCTCCGTGGTTATGGTAATGCATTTTGAGTACTTGATGTCGAATTGCGCATGGTTATTGATTTTTATCAGGGTGGCTTGAGGTATTTCATATGGACCAGTATTTGGATAGGGTCGCGCATTGCAGCAGAGTAATGTGGAAATATGATCCTTTATGTTAGATTCGTGTGTTATGGTTCTATGGTGTGTGATGGGTTTAAGCATTTCGTGGTGGTGGTACTTGATGAGCTTGCGGGACGGTTCTCTCGTTTGAGTTATTTTTCCATGATTGAGTACATTTGGAATGTTGCTTATTAGTGCACGGATTGCACGGGTTGTGGCTTTAGATTGTATGGGTGCGTCATGTCACTAGAGTGGTCGTGTTGGATGAGATGAGGTCACTGGACCTAGAATGGATGCTATCGGATCTGATTGTGGTATATTTGGAAGGATAATATCGGAAGTCAGCTTAGAAATTAGCTATAATTCTTGTAGAAGGAGAGGGAGATCCATGACTTGTTGGTCTGATGAATGGCTATGAGTTTTCACGTGTTTCTTTCATCATCGGCAGTGTACGAAGGTTTTAGGATGAGATTTGTTTTGACATGAGGTTTATTACCGAAATTGGGTTGTTTGAGCAACTACTGTGATTAGAAATCATTGCTTCGAGTATTTGAGTTATGTGGTATATCATGCGACTGTATCTTGGGTTATGGTTGCGGCTTGGTATAACTTGTTCAGACTTATATAGTGTGTAGATGCGAGATTCTGATCTTATAGAAATTATAGATGTTGGAAATTGGATTCTAAGGTTCATGGGCTAGCTTGAATTAAGGAACTACAATTATGTTGTATTGTCGGGCCTATATGGGATAGGGTGACGTGAGATTACCCCTGGGTATGTGCATGGCAAGGTTATACGGCGGTTTGATGGCTTTGAGAACAACTCTGGACACTTTCGAGGACGAATGTATGTTTAAGTGGGGGAGGATGTAACGACCCGACCGGTCGTTTTGAACATTTGCACTTCGCTCGGTAGTTTACATGCATGAGTAGCTCTGTATGATGTATTTTGACTTGTGTGAATCGTCTGTTTTGGTTTTCAGGTATTTCAGAATCGAATTGGAAGAATGGATTTCATTGTTGAAGCTTTAAATTGGGAGAGTTGAACAAGTTTAACTTTTGAGCATTTGACCTCGGATTGGAATTTTGATGGTTCCGTTAGCCCCGTTGGGTGATTTTGAACTTAGGAGTGTGTCCGGATTGTGATTTGGAGGTCCGTGGTTGAATTTCGCTCGAAATGGCGAAAGTTGAAATTTTGAAAAGTTTAAACGGGAGTGGACTTTTTGATATCGGGGTAGGATTCCGATTCTGGAAGTTGGAGCAGGTATGTAATGTCGAATGTGACTTGTGTGCAAAATTTGAGGTCAATCGGACGTGATTTGATAGGTTTCGGCATCGGTTGTGGAAGTTGAAGTTTCAAAGTTCATTGAATCCGAATTGAGGTGTGATTCGTTGTTCCGATATTATTTTTTGTGCTTTGAGGCCTCGAGTAGGTCCGTGTTATGTTGTTGGACTTGTTGGTATATTCGGACGGGGTCCCGAGGGGCTCGGGCTTGTTTCGATTTGTGTTCGGACTATTTTACTCCATTTTGGCCTTGCTGGTGTGTTCTGGTTTTCTGGTGCGTGGATTGTTCTTCGCGATCGCGGATCAGTTGATGCGATCGCGTTAAGGGGAAATGGAGCTGGGCTGTTTCTTATTCGCGGTCGCGATTGGCCAGAAGCGATCGCGTAGCTTTGTGTTGAAAACTGTCCGCGTTCGCGTATGAGGAACTACAGTTAATTTGAAAGGAATAACATCTAAGATTCATATGAAGTCAGGAATAATTAAGAATGATGATTAATGTGTAAGGGGGATAATACTGTTCCTAGTAATGGCTTGCAAAACATTCGAGGGTGAGTGTTCTTAAGTGGGGGAGAATGTAACTCCCCGAAAAATTTTGAAGTGTTTTAAGACCATTAAGAAGATTAACGGGTGCTAATTATCATAATTCGGGTATGAACAGGACTGATAATATGAAGGATACCAATTGATCATGATAATATATGTATGAGGTGCATTAAGTATGGTTCATGGTCTAAGAAGATCCCTAAGGCTAAGTCAAGTTGGAAATTATATGATGGGGTTAAGTTTCAAATAAGTTCGCACAAGACCTAACTTCACACAAGCATAACTCTTAAGATATGAAGTGTTATATAATGTATGACCTATCAAATGAAAGGTATATGTGTCTAGTTTCTATAGCTTTAAACAGTTTGGAATTTAGAGATTTTTACAAGAAGTTATGACCTTTTCACTAAAGGGTAGCAGAACAGGTACGCGAGTCTTGCGTAGCCTACGCACCGTGCATAGGAAAATCCAGCAGCTGCCAATTGAAGAGGAATGGAAGGCCACCCTGCGTAGCCTTTGTGCATAGCCTATGCAGGGGGCTACGCACCCATCAGACCCATTTTTTAAAGTGTAGAAATAAGGGGTTTAGAGAGAGAAATAGTTAGTTTTTCAACTTTGAATGGATTTCTAGAGAGAAGGAGGAGCTCTTCCACCATGGATACACTTCAAGGTAAGTTATTTTGGTACAAGGATGATTGTATAACATTATTTAGTGATAACAGTAACATTATTATGGATCAAATCCATAGGAAATGGGTAGAATATTCAAGAACACCAATAAGAGGAAAAGTGAGATTCTTCCACCAAGAGGTAATCCCTTCACTTGAGCTTCATATATATGTCATATTGGAGTATGGGTAGCATGTTTATGAGTTTTATTGAATTTGTAATGGGATATTGTATGAACTCTAAGGGTGGGTCTTGAGAATGCCATTTTGGGTAAAGAATAAGATGTATAGTGATGAATTGATATAAATGGAATTATTTTGAGTTTCTAATGATTTCAATAGACTTGATAACTTAATTGATGAATGAATTGAATTGGGAATCTCCCTTTAGATAAGATACAACACTAGTTCTTGAAATGGGTGTTCTTGAACCTAGGGTTTTGTTGGAGAAGGCAATGAATAGTGACTTGATGATGTTGGGTAATTAACGTAGTGTCAATAATGACTCCAAATGAATATTAAATGATAAGAATGGAATTGGATAGGCTAATGGTTGAACCTATTGGATAATTTGGGATGGTTGGAGGTTTGTTGTCAAATTGTGAAGTCCAAATGGATATTTATGAACCTTTTCGTATTTGTTTTGATGTAGGTGTGATATCTAATGGTAGATATTGAATTGTGGGTGATATTTGGATATTTTAATCAATTAGAGCATTGTAGTATTTTTTGGAGCTTGAAGTTTGAGGTAAGTTGATTAGGACTTACTCTTCTTGAGGGATTCTCTTTAAAAGCATGACTTAAGTTGATACATTGTATTATTTGTAAATGTTCATACGTACTTGTGGGGACAAGCGGGAAAGATGTCACCACGTATTTCTAAATTGTTGCTTATGAAGTGTCATGTAATTTTATAAAAATCTTATTTTCAAAACTTGTTGGCAAAATGACACTTAAAGAAATTCTTATAAGTTTTATTAAAACTTATTTGTTGATAAGAGTACAAAATGCTTGAGTGCTAAATATATGTTTTCATGAAAAAGTTTATCTTTTAAAATTTCAACAAAGGAATCACTTGTTGTATCTTTAGATTGATGTTAATTGCTAAAGGCTTTAACATGAAAAAGGTTATTCATTTGAATTTGTTCAAATAGTTTGGATTGGCTATGAAAATCATGATTTGATAAAAATAGAGCCTTTGAGGCAATTATGCTATGAATCTATTTTTGATATGTCAAATATTTTGGGAGCTACTAGTTGAGACCACCGAGATTGGTTCAAATGTTGAGTTCGTTACCATAAAACTATACGTGCCAGTGTTGGGACACATTCCAAGGCAAAGCCGAGGTTTGTGGGATAAAGTCCCCCATTGAGAGGGCAGATGATCATTACTTTAAGTAATAAGGTTAAGTCGACTCGTACGGCACTACAGGAAGCCACCCTGACAAGCAGGGTCAAATACTTGTTGCTAGGATGATCACCTAGTAGTTGTTCATTATGTCGGTGTCGGTATAGTACTCCCGGTGAAAGGTAAAAGAGAACTTTCTTATGTTTAGGCCTAAGGAGCTGAAGTGTAGTTCTATTCCTTGGTATAGAGGCTCTGTAGATAGTTGTGAAAAGTTGTAGTAATGGGGTTGTACGCGATATACATGAAAAGATAATTATTTTACTTAGTTTCATTGTTATGATTATGAGAGGCTTCATGTATGATTTTGAATTGGAAAATTATTCCATGGTTTAACTTGAAAATATATAAAATTTTCAAAGAGCTTCCGCAATTAAATTGATTTTCATGCATATGGTTTGGGTGCATCATACGGGTTAGTTCGCTCGGGTCGGATAGTGTGCCGGGTGCCGGTCATGTGGATTTGGGGCGTGACATCCTTTACCATGAGGAGTTGGTTCTTAGAACAATTAAGCAGCTACATTGAGGACCTGGTTCTTTGAATAATTGCATTTAGACATACTTTGTTAATCATCAAAACCTCAATACTCAATAAATTCCCCCTTTTTGATGATGACAAACTTTGTAAACAGTAGAACCTGGTAATCACAATAAAGAACTAAATAATCATAACAAGTACTATTGATAGACATGTATGTTCACGACCCACAACCTCCGCAGATCATGTGGGTCATATAGCCTTGATCTCCTCATAGCCACACTGCTTGAGGATAACATCATTCAAAATATCATTATGTCTTCCATACTTAAGCTCAGGCAATGCAATGTTGAGCTTGTCAAACAACTCGGTAGGCATAGCATGCTTAGGCTTGGAAGTGTTTGCAGCTCTTGCCATATGCTGAATCATCAGGTTAGGGAGAGTGATAGGTCTACCAGTGTCAAGCAGTTCTATTACAACCATGTCCAGTAGGGTAGCTTCATGCCTTCTCAGACCTTTGAAGAATGCAGGAATTAAACAACAACTTGTGGAAGGGAGTCATATCAGTCTTGTACACCTTCTGGGAGCATCCGGTTCAAACTTTTGAGAAAACTTTCTTGTGACCACAATGCCAATGTCAACATCATTGTCTATGGTTGGCCACTTCTTCTTCAAGTAATTATCAAATCCCAAAGAGGAGATATTCAAAAGCATCCCCAGCTTCTCAACATCAAACTCCATTTCAAACCCCCCTACATTACTTTTGACTACCTTCCCATCAAATTTGAAATTTGCATAGAACTCCACCACAGTATGAACACATACAGGAGGGAAAGCTTTGACAAACATGTGCTTCCACCCCTGTAGCTCAAGTTTTTCCACCAGTTGAGCCCTCCCCTTCTCATCAATGTTTGCAAGAATCTTTCCATTAAGCACTTTTCTGTTCCTGAACTTTGTGAGTCGATCAACTGCAGCTGACACATTCTTTCTTGTCTTTCCCCTACTGGCCCTTGAAGAAGGGGTAGCAGTTTTTTTAACATTGGCAACCTTTCTCTTTGGTGTAGAGGACTTAGCTGGCAAAGCAGACTCAGACTCATCTTCTCCATCTAGCTTAACCACACGTTCCATAATTGAGACCTTCTTCCTTGGCTTCTTGGCACTTCTAGAATCCTTAATGACTTGTTAATCAACGACCTTTCTTTTACTCCTTGTAAGAGGAGTCCTAGCATAAGGGCCCGCTCATTTCCTTGTTGGGACTACTAACTTTGTTGCTTTCATAGGAGTCTACCTGTGTTTCTTCCCTACCTCAGACAATGGCAAGTCATCTTCATCAGTGCTAACCTCTTCATCTCTAGTGAAAGGATTTAATAGAGACCTAGGTTCTTGAGTTTTTTTTTCTTTACCAGTTTCTTTTGAAGGGGCTATGACAGTGTTCCCATTAGTCATAGAGCCTTCATATTCCTCACTCAAATTCTCCTTCTCTTCCTCACTCTCTTCATCCATTCCTTCATTCTCACTTACTTTTTCTTGGTCCTCACCCTCATTCTTAGAATTGTCCTCTTCTTCACTATGATTTTCTTCTACTGCAGAATCATTTACTTGTTCACCTATCTTATCATCTGTATCACTCTCCTTCTCATCTCTAGATGCTCCCTCAATCTCACTTTTGTCTTCTTCATTAGCTATGTCTTAAGCATTTTGCTCTTCATGTCTGTCCACATCTTCTTCTTCTTTTCACCCCCATCATCATCCTCATCCTCCGTCCAACTAAATGAAAGACCATCAGATTGCTCATTTTGCACTGGTTCTTTACTTCATTCCCCCTCAACCAAAAGCCACACAATAGTAGTATCTACCTATTTCTCCAGATCACCTACACCCTGTTCTACAGTGGATTCCTCCACTCTTGGTTTCTCACTCGTGGGTGGGAGAGTGTCTAAGGGTGAAACATCTACAGCGGATACCAAAACATTTAATTTTGAAGGAGGATTTTGTACCTGATTAGCAACGGCTAGCACTGATTCCCCCTGAACCACAGATTTCCTGACCATTGTGTCTACCTTAGTAGAAGCATCAGGCACTTTTTGGACAAAATTTCTTGGAGTAGCCTTGACCTTGGTTGACTTAGAGGTATTTTTTGTAGTAGGCTTAGGTACATGGGTGGTTGGTTTTTGTTGTGGGGGTGCAGTGGAGGTGGGGATGGTGAGAGCAGCAGGAACAAGGGATAATGATGTAGGTATAGTGGAGGATATCAAAGGAGAAAGAGCAGGTGTTGGTGTGGGTTCACTTGATGGCTTGATACTTTTCTTTGATTTGGGTTTCATGATTTTGGATTTTGCTTCAGCCTTGGATGATAATTTGGCTTTAGAGAGGGTTTTCCTAGATTTAGGCATGGTGATCAGATAAGAGACTTGATGAAAAGAAAGGGAGAATTGGTTCTTGATATTTGGTCTTGATTCTTGCTTAGGGTTTGAGAGAAACAGTGAGGTCTGAGAAGCTGATCATAAGAGCCTTTTAAAGACGTTATTCCTTATTTGACTGGAAGAGAGAAGATGTCTGAATTTGAGTTCTAACGGGACTCTTAATACAGTTACTTTGACTGCTAGGATTTCAGGAGTAATTGAACTCTAATTGCACTAGGATTCCCCCTTACACTTTGACTAGAAGACGACTGGAAGTGATGCCAACGGAATTAGAAGTTTGAGCTTAACAATAATTTTAGAATATTAAGTCCCAGTGAATTAAGACAGTATGACATGTACTAGAGTCGAAGAACCAACTCGTTAGTAGCTCCTTACTTGTTTCTACAATAAAGTTGTCACGACCCCAAATTCTCTCCGTAGGATGTCGTGATGGCACCTAGTCTCTAAGCCTAGGTAAGCCTATCAATGCAGAATAATAATAAATATCTGAAATAAATAAAACTACAATTCAAACAATTTCAACTCCCAAAACCTGGTAGAAATAAGTCACAAGCTTCTAAGAATTTATTCTCTATGTCTCTATACATCAGAGTCTAAAGTAAATAAGGAAGACAACATAGTAAGATAGAAGGGGACTCTGGAGTCTGCGGACGCTGGCAGATATACCTCGAAGTCTTCTCGTACAGCTAGTTTACTGATGCATGATCTAATAAGATGTACCTGGATCTGCACAAAAAGATGTGCAGAAGCATAGTATGTGTACACCATAGCGGTACCCAGTAAGTGCCAAGCCTAACCTCGGTAGAGTAGTGACGAGGTCAGGTCAGGCCCTACTGGAGAATAAATAATGGCATGGTAAAATGTTTAAACAATATTATAAGATAAAATGACAATGGAAATGAATCAAGTAGTATGTCACATTTAATTACATCAAATAATGGCAAATAAATACCTCGTGGAAACAAAACAAAATTCTTTTCAACTTTAAGAAAATCACAACAATAATCAAAGGCAACTGCGGCCATAAATCAATATCAACAAGGGCACTCCCGAGGTACCTCCTCGTAGTCCCAAATCATAAACAAATTCATAATATCTCATTTCCTTATCTCACCGCGGGAGCCTTCACAATTTATTTGAAAGAAAATATTTTTTCCGAAATAGCATCCCGCATTTTAGCCATCCTTATCATACCGCATGACTTGTAGTAGTTCCCCCCTACTATCCACGCGTATCAAGCCACCCTTATCTCACAGCGTGCATTTCAATACCCAGACCTTATACCACCGCATACGTATCAGTATCACAATATATCACAATTTGCACCTCAAGTGCTCAAATAATTTAACTTGCCAAAATAATTCAACAACAATATTTTTCCATAATATAGATCTCATGTCTCATGCCAAAATAAATCATCAATAATATTTTTCCACAATAAAGAGCTCACGGCTCATGTAAAAATAATTCAACAATAATATTTTTTCACAATAAAGAGCTCACGGCTCATGTCAAAATAATTCAACAATAACTGTTTTCCACAATAAAGAGCTCACTGCTCCATCACAATGAGTACGAAAATCTTACAAAAATATTTAGGAGTAAATAATTCATGAAAATAATATTTCAAAATCTTTAATACGTTGTTTCAAAATCAAGTTTAAAAATGTCAAATACTTCATATTAATAATATTTAATTTAAAGAAAATCAACCTTCAAATAATGCACAGAATAAAAAAACCAAGTTTCAACTAAACAGATAAAATAATTAGCAGGAAAAAGTCAAGCAAATTTAAAAATATAAACATTAAATCAATAATGAAGAATATAACAAAATGAAATAAGTTAATTAATGCGCAACAATGATCTACACAATTTAAAACATAATCTTTCACATTTAGCTCGTGTACACACTCGTCACCTCGTGTACACGACTTTTCACACATTACAATTATCAACCCTAGGGAAATTTTCCCAACACAAGGTTAGACAAGTCACTTACCTCGACTTGCTCCAATTTAACCAAGTATTATGCCTTTTTCTCGATTTTTCCGACTTCGATTGACTCGTATCTAGTCATAATTAATTCGATACAATCAACAAAAATTATAGTTATCCATTTCATAAGAAAATATTATATTTTTTAATAAAATTCGAAATTAGTTCAAAATTTGCCCGTGGGGCCCACATATCGGAATCCGGCGAAACTTACAAAATCCGATAATCTATTCAATTACGACTCCACCCATACCAATTTTATCAAATTCCGATAACAACCTGACCTCCAAATCTTAAATTTTCATTTTTGGAAGATTTTGCAAAAATCTTGATTTTTCTTCCATAAATTCACGGATTCATGATGTAAATGAGTATGGAATCATGAAATATAAACAATATAGGATAATGAACATTTACCCCAATGTTTTTCCGTGAAAATCGCCTAAAAATCGCCCAAGAACCGTGCTCCAAAAATTCAAAATGAAATGAAGGAAATGACCATTTTTGGTCCTTAAGTTTCTGTTCATCCATCACTAAAAGTCCATTTTCCGTCACTAAAAGTCCACCAGAAACTACTCTACTGGCGTTCCTTCAATCGATCATAACTTTATGTACAAATATCCAAATGATGAATGGTTTAACTTTTGTGAAAACCAGAATCAAACGACTACAACTTTCATGTTTTGAAAAGTTTCCAAATCCTTATGAATTGCGAGATATAAGCTTCCAAAATCGGCTCCACGCATCAGAAATTTCTGGCGAAACGGCTCTACCACCCTTCATTCAATCCGTCATAACTTTCTGTACAAATATGCAAATGATGAATGGTTTAACTTTCTGGAAACTACAATAAAAACTACTGAAACTTTCATGTTTTGAAGAATTTCCGATTCCTTATGAATTATGAGATATAAGCTTCCAAAGTTGGCTTCACGCACCAGAAATTTCTGGCGAAATTTCTGCAAATTTCCAACAACCCTCTTTGTCTGAAATCCATTCCCTTTACCTTCCGAAATCCACCTGAGACCCTCGGGACCTTAACCAATTATTCCAACATGTCCCAAAATACAATACGAACTTAATAGAGGCTTCAAACCACATTAAACAATATCAAAAAGATGAATCGCACCTCAAATCAAAATCTATGAACTTTGAACTTTCAAATTCTATATCTTGTGCCGAAACACATCAAATTAATTCGGAATGACTTCAAATTTTGCACACAAGTCATAAATGACATAATAGACCTATTCCAATTTCTAGAATCAGATTCCGACCTCGATATCAAAAAGTCAACCCCCCGGTCAAACTTCTCAAAAAGTTAACTTTTGGCATTTCAAGCCTAATTCCACTACGGATTTCCAAATAAAATTCCAATCATGCTCCTAAGTCCAAAAGTACCATATGGAGCTGTTGGAATCATCAAAATTCTATTATGGGGGTCGTTTGCACATAATTTGACATCCGGTCACTATTTGAACTTAAACTTTTAATTTTTTATCAAAATTCCATATCTCGGGCTAGGGACCTCGAAATTTGATTCCGGGCATACGCCTAAGTCCCAAATCACGATACGGACCTACCGGAACTGTCAAAATACTGATCCGAGTCTGTTTGCTCAAAATGTTGACCAAAGTCAACTCAATTGAGTTTTAAAGCTCTAATTCACATTTAATCCATTTTTCACCTCAAAACTTTCTGGAAAATTTTACGAACTGCGCACGCAAGTCGAGAAATGACAAATAGTACTTTTTGAGGTCTTATAATACAAAATTAATTATTAAATTTAAAGATAATATTTTGGGTCATCACAAAAGCTTCAGCACTTCACATTAGTATCATACAACACAGTTATCTGCCAAATTTTCCAAGCAAGTGTGTGTGTTTAATACAAGCACGAAGTTGAATCAAATGTATTGTACTTAATTATCTAAATCTAATTATACCTTTTCTAGCCAATCACTATGGTTCAACTTAGTTGGAAAAATTGATTAAACCTAGTTCTAGTCTGTTCCTTTCAAAGTGATCCCTACTCAGACCTTTAGTAAAAATACTAGCAATTTGATCTTTAATTTTACAAAAGTTAATATAGATATTTCCCTTTTTAATATTGTCTTTTGAGAAAGTGCTGTCTAATGTCAATGTACTTGGTTCTCTTGGGCTGACATTTATGTTTAGCAATGTTTATGGCACTGGTGTTATCACAGAAAATGGGAACACAATCAACAAATATACCATAGTCCCTTAGCTGTTGGCTTATCCATAGAAACGGAGCCCATCAGGATGTTGTTGCCACATATTCAGCCTCTACTGTAGATAAACCACTGAGTTTTGCTTCTTGGTTCCCCAAGACACCAAACAAGAACCTAGAAAATGAGTTGTTCCTAAAGTACTTTTCATGTCAACATGTAAACTTGCAAAGTCAGCATCAGCATGACCAACTAGATCAAAGTTATATCCTCTTGGATACCATAGGCAGAGGTCAGGGATCCCCTTGAGATATCTTAGTATCCTTTTGACAGCCTTTAGGTGAGATTCCTTGGGATTTGCCTAAAATCTTGCACACAATCCCACACTAAATAAAATATCATGCCTGCTTGTTGTGAGATACAATAGTGACCCAATCATTCCTCTATATAGTTTATGTTCAACACTTTTCCCTTCTTCATCAAGGTCCAGTTTTGTTGCAGTTGCAATGGGAGTGTCAATGGACTTAGAGAAGTCCATGTTGAACTTCTTTTGTAGTTCCTTGATGTATTTCTGTTGATGTATCATGGTTCCAGTAGGTGTTTTCTTGATTTGCAACCCCAGAAAGAAGTTCAATTCACCCATCAAGCTCATTTCAAACTCATTTCCCATCATCTCAGCAAATTCCTTGGACATTTCTTTATTGGTAGCCCCAAAGATAATGTCATTCATATACACTTGCACAATCAGAATATTCTTCCCTCTACTTCTTAGAAATAGAGTGTTGTCCACCTTTCCTCTTACAAAGATGTTGGCTAAGAGGAACTTTGAGAGTCTTTCATACCAAGCTCTTGGAGCCTATTTCCGTCCATAAAGATCTTTATCCAACTTGAACACATAGTCAGGAAATTCTTCACTTTCAAATCCTGGAGGTTGTTTGACAAACACTTCCTCTTTCAGATAACCATTCAAGAAGGCACTCTTTACATCCATCTGATACAAGGTGAACTCCATGTGAGCAGCAAAGGCTAACAACATTCTTATAGCTTGCATTCTAGCTACAGGTGCAAATGTCTCATCATAGTCAATGCCCTCCTCCTGATTGTATACCTGAACCACCAGTCTGGCCTTGTTCCTTGTGATATTTCCTTATTCATCCAGCTTGTTTCTGAACACCCATCTGGTACCTATGAAAGTTTTGTTCTTTGGTCTTTGTACCAAGTGCCAGACCTTGCTTATCTCAAACTGATTTAGCTCCTCTTGTATGGCCATAATCCAGTCTGGATCTTTTAGGGATTCTTTGATGGTCTTAGGTTCAACATGTGAGAGAAATGCTGTGATTGCACATAGATTTCTTAGAGAAGATCTGGTTTGCACTCCTGTATTTGGATCAAAGATGATATTTTTAAGAGGATGTAAACTTTGATGCTTCCATGGTCTGATCTGTATACCCAGAGAAGATTCACCCAGGGAGTAACCCAAAGGAACAGGTTTAGTAGTGGTGGCTTCATCAGTCTGGTTGGCAGTTAGAGTAGTTCTTTATTCTTCTCATTCCTCATGATCACTATCAATTTCCTTGTGGTCTTCAGATCCATCTTCATACTGAGGTTCAGATTCCTTTGTAACTCCATCACCAGTGAGTCCTATGTCATAATCTTCATCCTGCAGACCTTTCTCAGCCAAATTGTTAGATTCATCAAAGATAACATGAATATTTTCTTCTATACACATAGTTATTTTATTAAAAACTTTATGGGCCTTACTATGTGAAAAGTAACCCAGGAAAATTCCCTCACCACTTTTGTCATCAAACTTACCTGGAGCTTCTTTTCCATTATTATGCACAAAATATTTGGACCCAAAGGCTCTCAGGTGAGTGAAGTTGGGTTTTCTTCCTCGAAGTAACTCATAGGGAGTTTTCTCAAGAATAGGTATGATCATGCATCTATTTAGCAGGTAACAGGCAGTCAATACTGCCTCAGTCTAGAAACTCTTAGGCAGTCCACTAGCAATCAACATGGTCCTCCCCATGTCTTCTAGGGATCTATTATTTCTTTTACAACCCCATTTTGTTGTGGAATTCTAGGTGCAGATAAATTATGGTCAATACCATGTGAGCTAAAGAACTCAAGGAACTTGGAATTTTCAAACTCAGTTCCATGGTCAGTTCTTATACTTAATACATTGTACCCCAGTTTTTGTTGAATCATTCTAACAAATACATAGAAAATATCAAAGGTTTCATCTTTAGATCCCAAACAAAGAGTTCATGTATACCTTGAGAAGTCATCAACAATCACAAAAATATACCTCTTACCTCCTCCGCTCCTTACTCTCATTGGTCCACATAGGTCCATGTGAAGGAGTTCCAGAGGTTTAGAGGTACTGACAACCTGTTTAGATTTAAAGGATGACCTCACATGTTTCCCTCTAACACAGGCATCACACACCTTGTCAGAGGAGAACTCAGCTTTTGGTAGACCAAGGACTAAGTCCTTTGCTGCCAACTTGTTGAGTTGGGAGCGACTAGCATGTCCTAGGCTTCTATACCATAACAGTAGATCATCTTCCACTACACTCAAGCATATGTGCTCACTCTGGGGAAGTGACATAATCGATATCTTGTAGAAATTTTTGTGTCTCTTACCCTTTAACACAATTTTATTAGTATCAAGCTTAGTGACAATGCAAATTTTGGAATTGAATTTTACCTCATTTCCTTTGTCGTACATTTGAGAGATACTAAGAAGATTGTGTTTAAGGATTACCACATAATACACATCTTCTATAGTATGAGAGAGTGACTTACCAACCTTGCCAATACCTGTTATCTGGCCCTTTTTCCCATTTCCAAATGGCACACTCCCTCATTGGAAGGCTGTCAGTGAGAGGAAGTTTTTCTTTTCTCTAGTCATATATCTTGAGCATCCACTGTCTAGATACCAGTCTTGATTGATCCCTTTAACTTTAGCCTGCACCAGAATTCACAAGTTAGTTTTGGGAACTGAGACAAGCTTGGGTCCCTTTTTGTTGGAAAAAGGATGAATTGAATCTCTTCTTGACCAGAATGGGAGAGGATTAGAAGCTATTTTCTTATTAACCTTAACCCACTTAGTATAGATACGAGGCTTGACTTTTGGCTCCTTTTCCTTCTTCACATTTTAGCAATACCAAAGGTATTTCTAAACTGAACATGAATTAAGGCAGGACAAGTGTCTCTAAAGTGTCCCACCTTTCCACAACGAGTGCACATGTTATTATCAGAAATTCCTACATAATTTGGGTCAAACTTAGGGACAGGTTTTATGTAGCCAATTCTGGATTTGTTAGAGCTACAATTTTCATTCAGCCAATTCAATGCATCAAAAGATCTATGCCATTTTCTTAATCTGGAGAGTTCATAATTAGCCTTTTCTAGATTTTCCTGCAGGATTGTATTCCTACATTCAGCATCACAAAGATTATCTTTAGCCTTTTTAATTCATTTTCAAGCTTATCCTGCAAATCACTCATTTTTCCCTTACCATGTATATCAGAAAACTTCTCATTTTCAGAAGTAAGCTCAAGAACCTGGTTCTTAAGGTCTTTGACCTGTTTCTCTAGATTAGCTCTGTCAGATTCAAGCTCTTTGAGATCATGTTTGAGACATGAAAGATTTCTTATTAGCTGATCATTTATAGTACTCATTTTATCCATTTCATTCATCAAGGTCACAATTATGACCATCAGTTGTTTTTTAGACATAGCATGAATGTTTTCTTTCAAGTTAGAGATACTTACCTGGTTTGTTTCATCTTCAGTTTCTGAATCATTCATGGCCATCATTCTTATCACTTCTTCCTCTGTTTGGGATTCTTCAATCACCATCAATGCCACTTCGATGTTTTCATCTCCAAAGTCAGCTTCCAAGGTCCTCTATATATCATGAGCAGAGATGCAAGAGGACACCCTGAAGAGAGTGTTTATGGACAAGCTTCTGTAGAGCAGGTCCTTTGCTTTAGCATTTTTCTAAACTAGCTTATGATCTTCCTCATCGTATTCCTCTTCTCTCTTGTTGCACTTGTTACCTTCACTATCTATTTTGGTAGGGAGAATTAGTCCATTACTGACAATTACCTATAGGTCAAAGTTAGTGGCCTGAAGAAATATTTCCATTCATAGCTTCCATTCATTATAGTGGTGTTCATCAAACAAAGGAGGTCTTCCAATGTGCATTCCAAGCTGTAGTGGGGGCTATGTCTTCACAGCCTGGTGTTCATCAATTACAACATAGAGACTTATAGCCTCATCCTCCTTTTCTTCCTTTTTATCACTTCTACCATCCTCATATGCTTCCAAGAAAGCATGTTTCATTGCTTCAATGAATCCTTTACTTAGGAATTTTTCTTTGTTGGAACTCTTTTCTCTCATCTTCTCCCGTTTCTCCTTTTCAGCTCTTTCTTTCCTCCACTCAATTTTTCACATTGGGCAATCCTTGACCATGTGATCTAGCTTGCTACACTTGTAGCACCCATCATAATTAGCTTTGTTGATCTGCTTAGGCTTATTGCTGGTCTCTCTCTTGGATGCACTTTTGGAGTTCTTCATGTAACCTCTGGAACTTGGCAAACATTGCTAAATCAGGGTCATCATTGTCAGATTCATCTTCCTCAGACGCTTTAAGAATTTGGTTCTTCCTTGCGCAATTCTATCTTTCTCATTTCTTGAGTGTTTAAGTTTTCAACCAACTCATCAAGTGAGATTTTGTCCAACTCCTTGGCTTCCTGGATTGCTGTGACTTTTGATTCCCATGAAGCTGGAAGGATCCTTAGAACTTTGCTGACCAACTCTTATGAGGTAAACACCTTTCCAAATGATGTCATTGGTTATTATAGTAAACCTAGTCATCATATCCTGGATGGGCTCAGACTCCTTCATGGAGAAGAGCTCATAGTTTCTCATAAGTAGCTCTGTTCTTGATCTTTTTACTTGGTTTGTTCCTTCATGAGCAGTTTGGAGTGCATCCCATATCTGGTTTGTATTAAAGCACGCAAAAATTCTATTGTACACATCAGGACCATGTCCACAGATAACGATTTTCTTAGCCTTTACATTCTTCTCCATCATTCTGAAATCTACTGCCACAAATTCAGAGGGGTCCTTAGGAACTGTTTCATTTTGTGTATTTTGTTTAGTGGGAGTTAATGGACCTTGATTCACTATGGTCCATAGTTCATAATCTTTAGCTGTCAGGAAGTATTCCATTCTTGCTTTCCACCAACTGTAATATTTTTCATTGAACAGGGGTGGTCTGGCAGTTGATTGTCCTTCATTAATTCCGGGTGGAGCACTCATCTTGCTTCTAGGATCTCTCTAGGTGTTAACCATATGTGTGAGAGAACCCGCTCTGATATCAATTGTTAGTTTGAGTGCCCGTATGATTCACTATAGAATTTGGTTCTTTACCGTGTTCCTTAAACTTGAAGTAAGGCAAACAGTAAAGTAAACACATCAGCTTTTACGTGGAAAATCACCCGGCTCAAAAGGTACAAAAATCATGACCCACTACGTAGGATTTTCAACTTCAACTCCTCTAGAATAATGAGCCAAAAATGTATCAATTACAAGACTGCAATTCAATACTCTCCAGTACTCCTACTACGACTATTTGATTTACAAGTTACTCTAACTTGTAAAGCAAACACTCACTCCAACTCAGTAATTATTTGTGACACTTGATTACAACCTGATTTCCTAAAATACCTTTGTTAGACTGACTCAAGAAGAATACAATACAAGTACTCGACTAGAGTGAACAACATATGACTCTTCAGTTGATGTGTAAAAGGATAAAATCAGAAGTCCAAAGTAGATAGTATTTAAACGCATGAGCTTGAGATCTTCTAGGAGTCCTATACATAGTCAGATTCTCCTTTGATAGGACTTCTACTGTTTCAAGGATTCCACAAGCTTTGGGACTCTTGTCTCTAACTAAATTATCTGTATCTTCTTGAGCAACAACCCTTATCTCATGTAGAAGCCTTCTTCCACCAAACTCGGACCTGGGTAACTTTGAGATAAAGTTACTGTCTTGTACAGACGTACAATCATCAACCTGAGGAGCTGGTCCTTTATCCTGAGGAGATGGTTCTTAGAACAATTAAGCAACTACGTTGAGGACCTGGTTCTTTGAATCATTTCATTTAGACATACTTTGTTAATCATTAAAACTTCAATACCCAATAAATAGCAGCTTATCTTAAGATATTTTGTCAGCGGATCCAGGTGAACATTATAGGTTCGAGTTCAAAATTCTACCATAATTTATTTTATTTATTGGGTTAAAAGTCTATTATTTATATTTGTAAGAAAAATAAGTAGAACAAGAAGGAAACAAAAATAACTTATCAAAAATACTGTGTCATGGCAAGCCACTGCCTTGAAAGTGATTTCGGCCCGACTGGGTGCAAATCGTTAAGACCGGTCGCTCCCCAAGGTTCCACAGCACCTCCAAACACGTGTACTCGTGGTTGAAAGTTTGCACAAAATAATTGCCCAGAAATCGGTTGAAGAAGAAGAGAAGATGAAGGTCTTTTTTTGTGTTTGAAAACTTCACAAAAGAGCTTCTAATATAGATAAGATGTTAGAGCTGTTACAAGAAGGAGAACTAAATTGGAGGTTATAAAAATAAAAGAGTTGTTACAGAATCCAAGTATGAGTTACAAGAATTCAAGTAGCAGTTCAATTCAAAGAGAATGAATTTGGACATAAGCTCAAAAAATGAAGAAATAATTTTAGCAAAACAAAACTTGGATTAGACCTCACGTATATCTCACGCGCAGGTGGGGTGGGGATGGGGGTGGGGGGGGGGTGAATTGACCCGTTTTGCATTTAGGACCAATTTCTCATGGGCGCAAGACCACTCCCTTTTACTAGCTCTTTACAAGCCCAACAAAGAGCAATTCAATATAAAGAGAAGAAAAAGACTTTCCACAACCAATGAGGGACACTTTGTCTTTCACAAAAGACAAAGAAGTAAAGAAGGAAAAGGGACCACAAAAAAATCTTTGACTTTGCATTACCAAGTATAAATAATACCAACAATATTTACTTAGTAAAATATTTAACACATATAAGGTATGAGCCGAAGTTACTAATTAAGTTCAGATTAACTCGTAACTAGCACATACATCAACCTCCAGATATTCAAGGTTATAATGAAGTGTATAAAAGGTCGACGATTGAGAAGTAAGCTACTTATATATTTAAGCAGATTATTCTAGTTAAGAGTATCTCTTTTTCTAAAAAAGTGGCCCTTTATTCTTGAAAACCTTATCGCGGAGGTGTCAAGTTAATATACTTACTATGACATAAAATCATAGGTAAAAGTTCAAATTGTCGAACAGAAAAGTTTATCGCATGATCTAGGAGAATTTGCAATTGCAATTCTATTAAAAAACTTGCCAAACTCTTTGTAACAAATATTATGTTTCCGTGGAATGTCTTCACTTAATTCTGGAAAAATGATTTGTTAATCGAACTCAGCTATGTTAGTTCCGCAATTTTGGCTTGTCGCGGTGCTCCTTTTTTCAGTTATAGAGCGGCGAGAGGAAGGCAACTGAAACTTTTAAAGTCGAGTTTACGCTCTTTCTTTCTCTTTCGATAAGCTTTTTATAGGCGGACCCTCCCTTCCCCGGTCCATTGTACTTGAGAAATTTGAGAAGAACGATTAGGTTCATATTCTATCCTTTCTACAGTGCCTATTGACAAAATAATTCGTTTTTGATCAATTAGGATATAAGACCAAGGATATTTTGTAGAGCCCCTTGTCCTCACGTACACTGTAGGTCTCAAATTCAGATAAAGCAAAATGAATACAAATGATTCACATAATGAAAACTTAACTAGTTTGGGATTGAATTATGTGTGATGATTGTTGGCACATGCTTATCTAGGTCAGAGTGTTTTTTTATACTATACTAAGCAATTTAACTTTAGTAGTTAGACTTTCATTTTGTAATGTATATCACTTAGTCATGGTTAAACAAAATAAATGTATGCATGCAAAGTACATGTTTTAAATTTATTGGTTTGATATAAATAACAAGTGTGAGTTGTTATCAATCTGTATTAACTATAATATTATGAAATAACAAATTTTCTATAACAGAAAACAAAAACATAAAATCAGAAGTAAAGCAGAATCTCGAAATAATCAAAACAGAATTTGAAAATAAATTTCGGAATGAAATCGAGTCTATTGAATGCACAATGTATCCTTAAGAAAATTATTCCCCTCAAGTACCCGAGGTTTTGGAATATTATCCTCCCAAGATAGAATGATTTAACTGACCAAAGTATCGGTACCTAAAATACTGATAAATTGCGAACCACTTAATGGCTGTAAATTACACTGAAATTTATTTGTTCAGAAGAAGAAGAAGAAGCAGAAGTTCAAAAAATTTCGTAAGGAAAATTTTTGGGATCAAAGCGAATTTTTAGCCATTTTCTGACACTGTTTCTAAAAAATTATAATATTTCAGAAATAACCATGGCTGTTGGAACAGGTAGGAACGTTTAAAATATTTCAGGAAAAGAATTTAAAATTATCCAGGGAAGAAAAAAGACCAGGTCGCGTCGCGCGCGGGTCCTGGTTTATTCTGTGTTGACTTTTTAATAATTAATTAAATTATTAATTAAATAATTGAAAGAAAATTTGTCCAAAAAATTAATCAATCAATCGATCTTTGACCAAATCCGAATCCGAAGCCGAGCCGAGCGAGTGACGACAACGACGGTGCGAGGCGTACCTTCTTTCCAACCCATTTAACACCAAGAGAAGTGCTTTCTTAATATAAGCACATTCTCTTTTATTTCCACTACCAATGAGGGACAATTGGTCTTTCCAAAGTATAAGGGAACAACTCACTTTCCCTTCACATTTCTTCCCTCCATTTCCCATTCACCAACTTCCAATCCCAACAATCCCCCATATGAATGGGGAATGGCTATAAGACAAAGGAATGCACAAACGAGTGTGTGATTTACAAGCAAGGATTAATTGCATCTGGATAAGTAGGTTTCCCTTTGAACTTTCCATAGTGAACTTATATCGGATATACTCGGTCAATCGGTAGATTTGATATCTTTGAATCGTCGAGCTTTGTTGTATACCTAGAAAACATAAGTCACACAATCGACCCTTAACCATATATGGTTCTCACGGTTGTGTTCGTTTCAGCCATGAGCACTGTCTGGTTTCATGAGTGCTTAGGGAGTGGCCTTTACTTTCATTCCCCTTGAAGCGGCTTACACTTCACACCCACATAGGTGATTTATAAACGTGTAGTCCTATAGACACACTATCTAGTCATTTCCTTCCAGACTTAGCAAATCATTAAGAAGTTTTAAGGTTTATTGACTCATCAAAAAGCCTTAATGCGCTACCCTGATTTCTAAACATTGTCTTCATCACGAGAATGGGTTGAGTTATTTGACAATGTTGAACTATCATTCATAACTTTGTTTGATCTCTTTGAACCTAGCTCTTGGGATCTCCAGTTTGCTAGGTAGAGTTACCTCTATGATGACTTGTCCTAGGCCTTAACCCCATTCTCTTCGATGAACTTTTAACTGCCTCTCTAGATAAGCCTTTTGTAAATGGATCTTACAAGTTATCTCTTGACTTTACGTAGTCAATCGTGATAATACCACTAGAGAGTTGTCTAACGATATTGTGTCTTCGTCGTATGTGACGAGATTTTTCGTTATACATAACGCTCCCTACCTTACCTATTGCTGCTTGACTATCACAATGTATACATATGGCGCCAAAGGTTTGGGCCAAAATGGAATATCTTCCAAGAAATTTCGGAGCCATTCAGCTTCTTCACCGACCCTGTCTAAAGCTATGAATTCAGATTCCATCGTAGAACGGGCGATGCACGTTTGTTTGAATGATTTCCAAGACACTACTCTACCCCCAATTTTGAAAATATATCCACTCGTGAATTTAACTTCAGATGATCCGGTGATCTAATTTGCATTGCTATATCCCTCAATCACGGAGGTATATTTGTTATAATACAAAGTATAGTCTTGGGTATGTTTTAGATACCCCAAAACTCGTTTCATTTCCATCCAATGTATTTGATTGGGATTACTTGTAAACTGACTCAGTTTGCTAGTAGCACATGCTATATCTGGTCGTGTACAATTCATGATATATATCAAACTTTCCAATACTCTTGCATAGTCCAGTTGTGAGTCACTTTCACTTTCATTCTTTTGAAGTGCATAACACACATCACTTGGAGTCTTGTCAATCTTGAAATCCAAATACTTGAAATTGTCAAGTACTTTTTCAATGTAGTGAGACTGTGATAATGCTAGACCTTGTGGAGTTTTGTGAATTCTGATTCCTAAGATCACATCAGCAACTCCGAAGTATTTCATGTCGAATTTTCTAGCTAGCATGCGCTTAGTAACATTTATATCTGCCATATCTTTGCTCATTATCAACATGTCATTAACATATAAACAAACAATGACTTCATGACCTGGAGTGTTTTTAATGTAAACACATTTGTCACACTCGTTGATTTTAAAATCATTTGCCAACATTGTTTTGTCAAATTTAGCCTGCTATTATTTTGGTGCTTGTTTAAGTCCATAAAGCGACTTAGCAAGTTTGCACACTTTCTTTTCTTTACCAGGAACCACAAAACCCTCAGGTTGTTCCATGTAAATTTCTTCCTCCAACTCTCCATTTAAGAAAGCTGTTTTAACATCCATTTGATAGATTTCAAGACCATACACGGCTGCAAGTGCTACTAACACCCTAATAGATGTTATCCCCATTACTGGCGAGTAAGTGTCAAAGTAATCAAGGCCTTCCTTTTGTCTATAACCTTTGACAACAAGTTTTGCCCTATATTTGTCAATAGTACCATCAACATTCATTTTCCTTTTAAAGATCCATTTTGAACCTAAAGGATTATTTTCTGGAGGAAGATCAACCAATTCCCATGTATGGTTATCCAAAATTAATTAAATCTCACTATTGACCGCCTCTTTCCAAAATGCTGAATCGGAAGATGACATAGCTACTTTGAAAGTTTGAGGCTCATTTTCAAGCAAGAATGTCACGAAATCTGGTCCAAAGGAAGTAAATGTTCTTTGACATTTGCTACGCCTTGGATCCTCTTCACTTGGATTATTTTCCTTTGGTTCTTCCCGTGGTTGTTTATATCTTTCACTTAACGACTCGCATTCAGTTTTATACGGATAAATGTTTTCAAAAAATTTAGCATTATCTGATTCAATTACCGTATTAACATGAATTTCGGGATTATCAGATTTATGAACCAAAAACCAACATGCTTTACTGTTCGTAGAATATCCAATGAAAATACAATCTACAGTTTTTGGTCCTATTTTTACCCTTTTGGGTAAATGTACTTGTACCTTTGCTAAACACCCCCACACTTTGAAATATTTCAAGTTGAATTTTTTCATTTCCATTTTTCATATGGAATAGATTGCCTTTTGCTGTGGGGTACTTTGTTAAGTATTCGGTTAGCTGTAAGAATAGCTTTCCCCCACAAGCTCTGCGGTAAGCCGGAACTTATTAATAAAGCATTCATCATTTTTTTAATGTCCGATTTTTTCTTATCGCAATTCCAGTGGATTGAGATGTGTAGGGGGCAATAGTTTGATGGATAATTCCATATTCCGAACATATCTCTGCAAAAGGAGATTCGTATTCTCCACCCCTATCACTTCTAATCATTTTATTCAATTGATTCTCCATTTCATTCTTATATTGCTTAAATGCTTCAATTGCTTCATCCTTAATATTAAGCAAATAAACATAACAATATCGAGTACAATCGTCAATAAAAGTTATAAAATACTTTTTTCCACCACGAGATAGTATTGACTTCATATCACAAATGTCAGTATGAATTAAGTCTAAAGGATTTGAATTCCTTTTAACAGACTTATAAGGATGTTTGACAAACTTAAATTCAACACATATTTGACATTTTAATTCATTACACTCGAATTTAGGCAATACTTCTAAATTAATTAACTTTTGCAAGGTTTTGTAATTGACATGTCCTAAACGAATATGCCATAAATCATTTGAATCCAATAAATAAGAAGAAGCTAAAATTTTATTAATAGTGTCAACAACCATTACATTGAGTTTGAAAAGGCCCTCTATGACGTAGCCCTTTCCAACATACATATTTTCTTTATTACAACAACTTTGTCAGATACAAATACGCATTTGAATCCATTCTTAACAAGTAAAGAAGTAGAAACTAAATTCTTTCTAATAGTAGGAACATAAAGAACGTTGTTGAGAGTTAATACCTTGCCGGAAGTCATGTTCAGGAATATCTTCCTAACCCTCAATCTTGGTTGTTGCAGTATTTTCCATGTAAAGCTCTTCTTCCGGACTAGCGGTAGAGTAAGTCACAAATACTTCTTTGATAGCACAAACATGTCGAGTGGCTCCAAAGTCAATCCTCCACTCCTTCGGATTTATAAATAAGTTACATTCCAAAAGCATTGCACATAGATCATCAATGTTATCATTCTTCTCCACTATGTTGGCCTTTCCCTTTTTCTTGTCCTTTTTTGGGGACGATGGTCAAGGGCTTTGTGACCATCTTTTCCACAATTATAGCAGTTGACCTTGAATTTTTTCTTGTTCTGCTCCTTAGTCTGTCCAGAAGACCTCTTCCTTTTCTTACTTTTTGGAGCAGCCTCTTCAATGATATTCGCTCCCATAGTCGTTGAATTTTCACGCGACTTCTTCTCGGCTATTTTGTTATCTTTCTGTAACGACCCGGTCGGTCATTTTAAGCTCTAGCATGTCGTTCAACAGTTTGAGGCCATGTGCAACTTCATTTCAGGTATTATGACAGGTACGCGTAGTCGAAATTGAAATTTCGGAAGTTCAGAGTTGATTTGAAAAGAAAATTCTCATTTCGGAAGCCTTAAGTTGGAAGAATGGCCTAAGGTTGGATTTTTGAGTAAATGATCTCGGAATCAGGATTTAAAGGTTCCAACAGATTCGTATGATGAATTTGGACTTGGGCGTATGTCCGAATCGGATTTTGGATGACCCGGGAGCGTTTCGGTGCCTATTGTGGAAGTTGGCATTTTGGAAGAATTTCATAAATTTGGGTTGAAGTTCATTTCAATGTTATCATTGTCCGTTTGGGATTCCGAGTCTGGGAATAGTTCTGTATGGTGATTCTGGTATTGGGAGAGGTCCGTAGGTCATTTTGGAGTCATTTGGCTAAAGTTAGAAATTTGAAGGTTTTTGAGAAGTTTGACTGGAAGTGGACTTTTTGATATCGGGGTCGGAATCCAATTTTAGAAGTTGGAGTAGGTCCGTAATGTCAAATGTGACTTGTGTGCAAAATTTGAGGACAATCGGACGTGATTTGATAGATTTCGGCATCGATTGTATAAGTTAAAGTTTCAAAGTTTATTAAGTTTGAATTGGGGTACGATTCATGATTTTGATATTGCTTGATGCGATTTGAGGTCTCGAGCAAGTTTGTGTTATATTATGGGACTGGTTGGTATGATTGGACGGGGTCCCGGGGGCCTCGGGTGTGCTTCGGGGTGGTTTCGAACTATTTCGGGTTGTTTTGGACTGCTGTTGCTGGTATCTGCTTTCCTTCATCGCGAACGCGAAGGAAATCCCACGTTTGCGAGGAAGAAATTTTGGTGGTGCTGGATTTGGCCTTCACGAATGCGAAGTGTGTAACGCGAACGCGAGGCAAGAACTGGTCAAGCTTTCGCGAACGCGACGCAGTGGTCCCGAATGCGAAAAAGGAATGGAGCTGGTCCTGGAAGTGCTTAGCCTTCGAGAATGCGAGAGTGGTACCGCGAACGTGAAGAGAAATTTGAGGCAGCTGGGTTTTTGGCCTTCGCGAACGCGAATCCGAGGTCGCAAACGCGAAGAAGGGCCTGGCCTGGGCAGATTGTTTTATAGACGGGGTTTGGCCATATTTCCTCAATTTTTCATTTGGTTGGGCGATTTTTGGAGCTCTTGGAAGGGAGATTTTCGTCATCTATGTCAAGGTTAGTGATTCCCACCTATTGCAAGTTAAATACTTGGATTTGATATGGATTTAGACATGAAAATTTATAGAAATTTGGGATTTTAAGAGGAAAACCTAGAATTTGGTATTTATGGATTTTGACCACGAATTTGGGCATGGAATTGGAAATGAACTATATATTTGAGTTCGTGAGGTTATGGGTAAAGTTTATCTTCAAAAAAATTTGGAATCCGGGTACGTGGGACCGAGGGTTGCTTTATTAATTTTTCGAGCGGAGTTAGAAATTGTTATAAATCGATTAATTATGAGTATTAGAGCATATTTTGATTGGGTTGCAACTTATTTGACTAGTTTCGGAGCGACGGGCGTCGATTTGAAGTGTTAGTAAGTCTTTGGAGCTGGTTATGAAATTTCGGAGCGAGATAAGTCTCCTTTCTAACCTTGTAAGAGGGAATTAACCCAATAGGCGAACTAAATTATTGTGTGTTTCTATTTGTGTGGGCTACGTACGCACGAGGTGACGAGAGTCCGTACGTAGCTACTAGCTATGCCTATGTCCGAGTAGTTTTAGGCTCATATCATGCCTTGTTGATATTGTTATTGATTTATGTTTATTGTCTGCCTTGAGAGGGAGCGAGATTGAGTTTGCTTATTAAATGTTGTTGAAAGGAGTTGAAATTGAAGGACGTAAGATTTAAAAGGGTTCGTTTGAACTTCGTAATTTCGAAAAGGATTGAGTAATGCTATAATAGCTTAAGAAATCTATGTATAACCGCGTCGCATGTATATTTCGCGAGCGGGGTAATTTCCTTAAAAAGCTACAAGCTGAATTTTCCTTATTTTAAAAAGAATCAAGAAAGAGATATGGTTTAATGTTAAATTTATATTTGACCGCGTCACAAGTATGATCCGTGAGCGGGGAGATTCCTTAAATTTATATTTGAACGCGTCGCACGTATGATTCGCGAGCAGGGTATTTCCTTCTACTACTCTTATGGGATTGGGTCGTTCGCCTCGACAGGATTTATGTACCACACTCTCATGGGAGCGGGCCGTTCGCCTCGGCAGGTTAATAGATGCATCTATGGTTCGTGTCATTCGACCCTCGGCAGTGCACAATTTACTTTTATGTTGGATCGGGCCGTATGCCTCGACATTTCCTATATATATTATCCTCATGGAATCGTACGTAACGTTTGGCAAGAAGTTAGTGTATCTGAGGGTTTTTCCCTGATTTGGATTATGACAACCTCTTTGATGAAATCCGTTATATCTATATATATGCTCCGGTTACGAAGGGAACTTGCTAGTTGAGAGCTTGAGTAAATTGTGAAGAAGAAAATTATACTACGTATTTTATACTTGTTTGTTTCATATATTTACTCTGTCTCATATTCATTCACTTCTTTACTGTACCTGATATTATTGCACCACTAGTAAGTGTCGAAGTCAATCCCTTGTCACTACTTCTTCGGGGTTAGGCAGGATACTTAGTGGGTACACGTTGATTTTCGTACTCATACTACACTTGCTGCACATTTTTGTGCAGGTACATATATGACTAGCAGCTTGGAAGGCGCAGAGGTGTGGTTAAATGCAGAGACTTAGGTGAGCTACATTCCCATCTATGATCCGCAGCCAGCAGAGTCCCCTTCAGAGTTACTTATGTATTTTCCTGTCTAATTTGTATTCTGGACAGGTGTTGTATTTTATTTTATCTTCCTAGTTAATACTCATGCACTTGTGACACCGGGATTTGGGGTGATTATGGGTTGTCTTGTATTGAAATTGTTGAAAATATTATTATTTACTTTGTAAACTCCATCTTTTGCTATTTAATTGAAGGAAAATATGATTTTAAAAGTAACAAAATGAGAACCTAATTAAGTATTTATTGTTGGCTTGCCTGACAGTGGAGTCCGGCGCCATCACAACCTTTATGCATTTTGTGTCGTGACACTTCCTCAATCTTGAGACGAATCACAAGATCTTCCAACTTCATTTCTTTGCGCTTGTGCTTTAGATAATTTTTGAAATCTCTCCACGAAGGAGGCAACTTTTCAATCGTTGCAGCCACTTGAAATGCTTTATTCACTATCATACCTTCAGTAATAAGGTCGTGAAAAATAAGTTGAAACTCTTGAACTTGGGTTCCAACAGTTTTGCTATCTATTATTTTATAGTCTAGAAACTTGGCAACCACAACTTTTTCAAGCACGCATCTTTAGTCTTGTACTTCTTCTCAAGTGCATCCCACAATTCTTTCGAAGTATTCATAGCACTGTAGACATTGTACAAATCATCCTCCAAAGCACTTATGATGTAGCATTTGCAAAGAAAAACTGCTTGTTTTCACGTCTCAACAATCATAAACTTTTCATTGTCTGGTATGTCGGCGGCATGCACTGGAGGGTCTTCACTGGTGAATTTATATATACCAAGCATGGTAAACCAAAAGAACATTCTTTGCTGCCATCCTTTGAAGTTGGCTCCAAAACATTCCCCCGGTTTTTCGGCCGATGGCACAACAGTTCGGCTTGACGAGGCTATTGTTGTTGTCGCAACAGTTGCAGAAGGATTTCTATTTTCAATTTCCATTTCTTACTGTCAACAACATAACAGTTCAATTAATGGAAGAAATAAAACAGTAAACAATACTGCAATTAATAATAAACAGTACGTTTAACAAACAAAAATCGAAGTTTTTATATACTGTTTCACAAGAAAACGATGAAAATTTTATGTGCTTCAAATCGTTTCTGAATTTTAATACTCTGATGAAGTTTTTATATCTTCAAATCATAAATAGAAAAATACAGAAAGAGTAAAAAACTACAATGGTTTTAATCTCAAGAAAAATAAAATACATATTAAAGTATAAATTTAATTTTCTTAAGATTGTTATCAATCTATATTAATTACAATATTATGAAACAATAAATTTTCTGTAATAGAAAACAAAAACAGAAAATCAGAAGTAAAGCAGAATCTCAAAATAATCAAAACATAATCTGAAAATAAATTTCAAAATAAAATCGAGCCCATTGAATGCACAATGTGTCCTTAAGAAAATTATTCCCTTTAAGTACCCGAGGTGTTGGAATATTATCCTCCCAGGATAGAACGATTTAGCTCACCAGAGTATCGGTACCTAAAACGCTGGTGAACTGCGAACCACTTAATGGTTTTAAATCATCCTGAAATTTATTTGTGCAGAAGAAAAAGAAGAAGTTCAGAAAATTTCATAAGTAAAAATTCTAGGATCAAAGCGAATTTATAGCCATTTTCTGGCACTGTTTCTGAAAAATTGCAACCTTTCAGAAACAACCATGGCTGTTGGAACAGGCGGGAAGCCGAAGCCGAGCGAGCGACGGCGCGAGGCTTACCTTCTTTCCAACCCATTTAACACCAAGAGAAGTGCTCTCTTAATATAAGTACATTCCCTTTTTTTTCTACTACCGATGAGGGACAATTGCTCTTTCCAAAGCATAAGGGAACAACTCACTTTCCCTTCACATTTCTTCCCTCCATATCCCATTCACCAACTTCCAATCCCAACATGAGTAAGCTTTTAGCATTGATCAATTATGGTATAATTAGTTTAATCGAAATGGAGAGAAATGTTTAATATAAAGAATAATACTTTTTGTCATAAATTATACTGCTAGCAGATATTTATTTAGAAGACCTAAACGATTAATGAAGAGAAATAAAAAAGAATAATAATATAACAATGTCTTCCTATTTATTCCTTGCACCTCAATATGCCTTGTCATGACAGCCCATCTTAAGGGAGGAGAAATTCTTTTAGTATATGAACCATCTACTTCAGTAAAACTAGATGAGGTAGGAAACAAAATACGTAGACTTATTTGATAATTATGCAACCAACGAGGTAAAAATTCAGCCGCATCAAATATTTACATCAAATTTATACATTAAGGTAAAATTGTGTATGAATTAATTAGGATTTGAGGCAGTTATATAATCTGTTGAATATTGTATACGGTCGAAATTGATTTCGGTTTTCGTACGTCTGATCGAGATGGAAATATAATGGATCGAAGAAAGTCTTCGTAATATCGAGATGGGATCCGAAGAAGGCAAAAATGAGCTTCGAGTTTCGGGAACGGGTCAAATACCGAGCTCGAAGTGTTTATCAAGCTCGGGTCCGAATCGAACTATGATGAGATATGATGGAATCGAGCTTAAGGGCCAGAGGTCAACCAATACCAAGCTCGAGTCATTACCGGACCCCGAGTCGGCATCAAGCTCAAACCCGCATCGAGCTCTAAAACTGGAAGTCGACCAATACTGAGTCCGATCAAGATCGAGCTCATAGACAAGAGCCGTTGCAGCCGCATTAAGGGAGAGAATCTCGGTGGGAATTAGGAAAAAACTGATTTATCATGGATTCTCCACTATGTATTTTAACTATATCTAAAGTAGGGTTCCTCCACTATAAAGGGGATGGCTATATTCTTGTAAAGGCATCAAGTTTTGGCATACAATGTAACTAAGATATCATAAACTCCTATATTGAAGAGTTATCCTTTTTAGCTCAATAGATTGATTCATTTTGCTTAATCCATAAATCATCTTCTTTCCGACTTTGCTTATTTTTCATTCTCCACGGTCAACACTCGATATTTCTATTTATTCTTACGATTTGTGTCAAGTTATACCACATACCCTTAAAACTACGTATAAATTCAACTCTATCCGTTTTTCGGGTAGACAAATATTCGATTCACACAATCATACAACGATATGTAATCCATGGGTTAGCAAATAGAAAAGAAAAAGTTGATAATTTGTAGTCTAGTCATTTATTAAAAAAGAAACTAAAAACCTCTCTAGAAAACTTAAGGTTTCTTATTTATCCTTCTCATTCTTTAAAGAGGGAGTCCGAATCAAGTTTCTTGGGAACTTTAGCATCCGTGAAACATAATCTTCTAATATTCTTAACACATATGCATAATCTTCTAATCAATATTCTTATAGCATAAAACCAAATATCTGAGGAGATATATTTTAGAAGGAAAACAAAATAATCCCATTTATGAAAATTGTCAAGCTAGTATCATGACAATCATTAATCGTTTAGGTCAATTACAATCGAACTTGTAGGGAGGAAACAATTGTAAATCCGATTTAGTAAAGTTTGACAATGTTACTGTGTGAAAGAATTTGAAGGTCCAGCCCAAACTTTAAGATAATGGGTGAATTAAAACTATTATAAATTACTTTAGAAACCCTTACACGATTAATGAAAGACAAATGATATGATATATTCTCTAATATCAATTATAACCTTTTATTTCTTTCTCTTATACTATGGTCTATGGATGATGTCCACAAAGCCTAAAAGTGAATCAAATAAAGAGTAGAGAATAAATATTACAAAATTTGGAAAATAATAAGTGAATATGTTGTGATAGAAAGTTAAAGAAATTGAAGGGAATTGAATCTTTTTCTGAAACTAAAATGGAAAATAGTAGTAAAAGCTTTGAAAGTGATTCTGGTGATAAGCTGACGTTCGTAGCTATCCGTGGTGCTCCAAAAAGTGAACCCTTTTAAAGAGCTATATGCATTCGAGAATTTATTCCTTCTATTCACATCGATTTTATTCGAATAATCGAATCAATTCCTTTATAACCCTTTTACAAAGGAATTTTGCAAATAATACATTAAAAGACAACTACAATTTGGTTTTATGTTGATACTAAAGCTCTCGAATAACCAACAAAGATTGTGATAGAGCATTAATTATTAGGTATCTGTATTACTATAATATATAACGAAACAGTAATCTTTCTGAAACAGTAAACAGAAACAAAAATTTAGCAGCAATTGGAAGTCGAAATAATATCTGAAAAAATTAATTTCAGAATAAATCGAGCCCACTGAATACACAGTGTGTCCTTAAGGAAATTATTCCCCTCAAGTACCCGAGGTACTGGAATATTATCCTCCTAGAATAGAACAATTTAACTCACCCGTGTATTGGTACCAAAAATCACGGTGCCAGCGAACTACTCAACGGTAGTAAATCACACTGAAATAGATTTGTGCAGAAGAAGAAGAAGTCTTTAAGTTCAGAAAATTCGTAAGGAAAAATCTGAGGAATCAAACGAATTTATAGCCAATGAAAGTACTATTTCTGAAAGTCCACAACTCTTCAGAACAGTCACTTAAAAGCGGGAGGAAAATTTAATAAAAATCTGGGAAGAAAGTGAATCGGGTCACGCACGGATCCGGTTCGGGTTGGATATTCAGCTAATTTAATTAATATTTTTTATTAAATAAATAAAGAAATTTTGTCCAAAAAAAATTAATCAATCAATCTTTGACCAAATCCAAAGCCGAAGCCGAAGCCGAGCCGAGCGAGCGACGACGACGGCGGCGCGAGGCTTGCCTTCTTCTTAACTCTTTAAGAGTTAGAAGAAAAGCAATTGCTTATATACCCATCAAAAGTCTTTTCTTCCTCCAATATGGGACAATGTCCCTTTGACAAGGAGGGAAATTCAAATATTTTATTTTTCTTCCATTTCCCATTCGCTCTTTATTTTAAGCTAACTAAGCTTAAACCCAATAATCCCACACATGAATGGGGAATGGCTATAAGACAAAAAAATGCACGGATGAGTGTGTGATTTACATGCAAGGATTAATTGCATCTGGATAAGTAGGTTTCCTTTTAAACTTTCCGTAGTGAACTTATATCGGATATACTCGGTCAATCGATAGATTTGATATCTTTGAACCGTCGAGCTTTGTTGTATACCTAGACAACATAAGTCACACAATTAACCCTTAACCGTCTATGGTTCTCACGGTTGTGTTCGTTTCAACCATGAACACCGCCTGGTTTCATGAGTTCTTAGAGAATGGGCCTTCACTTTCATTCCCACTTCAGTTTTATACGGATAGATGCTTTCAAAGAATTCAATATTATCTGATTCAATTACCGTATTAATATGAATTTTGATATTATCAGATTTATGAACCAAAAACCGGCATGCTTTACTGTTTGTAGCATATCCAATGAAAACGCAATCCACTATCTTTTGTCCGATTTTTACCCTTTTGGGTAAAGGTACTTGTACCTTTGCTAAACACCTCCACACTTTGAAATATTTCAAGTTGGATTTTCTTCCTTTCCATTTTTCATATGGAATATATTGTGTTTTGCTGTGGGGTACTCTGTTGAGTATTCAGTTAGCTGTAAGGATAGCTTCCCTCCACAAACTCTGCGGTAATCCGAAACTTATTAATAAAGAATTCATCATTTCCTTTAATGTCCGATTTTTTCTTTCCGCAATTCCGATGGATTGAGGTATATAGGGGTCAGTAGTTTGATGGATAATTCTATATTCTGAACATATTTCTGCAAACGGAGATTCATATTCTCCTCCTCTATCACTTCTAATCATTTTGATCTTTTTATTCAATTGATTCTCCACTTCATTTTTATATTGTTTAAATACTTCAATTGCTTCATCCTTACTATTAAGCAAATAAACATAACAATATCGAGTGCAATCGTCAATAAAAGTTATAAAATACTTTTTTCCACCTCGAGATGGTGTCGACTTCATATATCAAATATCGGTATGAATTAAGTCTAAAGAATTTGAATTCCTTTCAACAGACTTATAAGGATGTTTTACAAACTTAAATTCAACACATATTTGATATTTTGATTTATTACACTCGAATTTAGGCAATACATCTAAATTAATTAACTTCCGCAAGGTTATGTAATTGACATGTCCTAAAGGAATATGCCATTAATCATTTGACTCCAATAAATAAGAAGAAGATAAAATTTTATTCATACTGTCAATAACCATTGCATTGAGTTTGAAAAGACCCTTTGTGAGGTAGCCCTTTCCAACATATATTTAGCCCTTTCCAACATATATTTCATTCTTACTTACAACAACTTTGTTAGATACAAATACACATTTGAATCTATTCTTAACAAGTAAAGAAGTAGAAACTAAATTCTTCCTAATAGTAGGAACATGAATAACGTTGTTGAGCGTTAACACCTTGTCGGAAGTCATATTCAGGAATATCTTCCCATAACCCTTAATCTTGGTTGTTGTAGTATTTCCCATGGAAAGCTTTTCTTCAGGACCAACAGTAGAGTAAGTCGCAAATGCTTCTTTGACAACACAAATATGCCGAGTTGCTCCAGAGTCAATCCTCTGCTCCTTCGAATTTCTAACTAGGTTGCATTCCGAAAGCATTGCACATAGATCATCAATGTCATCATTCTTCTCCACTATGTTGGCATGTCCCGTTTTCTTATCCTTTTTTGAGAGACGACAATCAGGGGCTTTGTGACTAGCTTTTCCACAACTGTAGCAGTTTCCCTTGAATTATTTTTTGTTCTGCTCCTTAGTCTGTCCAGAAGACCTCTTCCTCTTCTTACTTTTTGGAGTAGTCTCCTCAACGATATTAGCTCCCATAATCGTTGAATTTCTACGAGACTTCTTCTCGGCTGTTTTGTTGTCTTCCTTAATCCTGAGACGAATCACAAGATCTTCCAATTTCATTTCTTTGCGCTTGTGCTTAAGATAGATTTTGAAATCTCTCCACGAAGGAGGCAATTTTTCAATCATTGCAGCCACTTGAAATGCTTCATTCACGACCATACCTTCAACAATAAGGCCGTGAAAAATAAGTTGAACTTCTTGAACTTGGGTTCCAACGGTTTTGTTGTCTATCATTTTATAGTCTAGAAACTTTACAACCACAAACTTCTTCAAGCATGCATCTTCGGTCTTGTACTTCTTCTCAAGTGCGTCCCATAATTATTTCGAAGTATTCATAGCACTGTAGACATTGTACAAGTCATCCTCCAAAGCACTTAGGATATAGCCTTTGCAAAAAAAATCTGCCTGTTTCCACACCTTAACAATCATAAATTTCTCGTTGTCTGGCATGTCCGCGACATGCACTGGAGGTTCTTCACTGGTGAATTTCTGCATACCAAGTGTGATAAGTCAGAACAACACCCTTTGTTGCCATCCTTTGAAGTTGGCTCGAGAAACTTTCCCCGATTTCTCGGCCGGTTGAACAACAGTTCGGCTTAACGAGACTATCGTCATTGCCGCAACAGCCGCAGAAGGATTATCAATTGCCATTTTTGACTGTCAAGAACAAAAGAGTTCAATTAATGTAAAAAAAAATATAACAGTAAACAGTACTGTAATTAACGATAAACAGTACGTTTTAATAAATAAAATCCGAAGATTTTATATACTATTTCAAAGAAAACGATAAAGTTTTTATGTTCTTCAAATCGTTTCTGAATTTTAATATTTCGATGAAGTTTTTATATCTTCAAATCAGAATAGAAAAATTCAGAAGGAGTAGAAAACCACACAGATTTTAATCTACAAAAAAACAGAATACAGATAAAAAATAAAAAATAATTTCCTTATGATTGTTAGGTATCTGTATTACTATAATAAATAACGAAACAATAATCTTTCTGAAATAGTAAACAGAAACAGAAAGTTGGCAGCAATTGAAAGTCGAAATAATATCTGAAAAAATTAATTCCGGAATAAATCGAGCCCACTGAATACACAGTGTGTCCTTAAGGAAATTATTCCCCTCAAGTACCCGAGGTGCTGGAATATTATCCTCCCAGGATAGAATGATTTAATTCACCGATGTATTGGTACCAAAAACTACGGTGTCAGCGAACCACTCAACGGTAGTAAATCACACTGAAATAGATTTATCCAGAAGAAGAAGAAGTCTTTAAGTTCAGAAAATCCATAAGGAAAAATTTGAGGAATCAAACGAATTTATAGCCAATGGGACTACTGTTTCTGAAAGTCCACAACTCTTCAGAACAGTCACTTAAAAGCGGGAGAGAAATTCAAATAAAAATCCGGGAAGAAAGTGAATCGGGTCGCGCACGGATCTGGTTCGGGTTCGATATTCAGCTAATTTAATTAATATTTTTTATTAAATAATTAAAGAACTTTTGTCCAAAAAAGATTAATCAATCAATCTTTGACCAAATCCGAAGCTAAAGCCAAGCAAGCGACGACGACGACGGCACGAAGTTTGCCTTCTTCTTAACTCTTTAAGAGTTAAAAGAAAAGCAATTGCTTATATACCCATCAAAAGTCTTTTCTTCCTCCAATATGGGACAATGCCCTTTTGACAAGGAGGAAAATTCAAATATTTCATTTTCCCTCAATTTCTCATTCACTCTTTAATTTAAGCTAACCAAGCTTAAACCCGACAGTAATTATTTCTTTATCCTTAATAGGTATCGGGTTCGAGATTTGAGTATGAAATCGCCTTTATTAGGAAACGTTTTATCCTTCAATGTGGGAGTTGTTGGTGCGAATCCGAACTGGTGTCGAGCCTCAATATGAGTATCGGGCACCAGGTAGAAATAGTAGCGGACCTAGAGTATTGAATATGGGTTTTTCGGAACCCAATAACTTTTGCATAGACCATATATTTATATTAAGAAATTTACTAAATATTTATAAATATCTAACTATTAAGCTAGTTAGTATTGCATATTAATTTGAGATTACGGTAGGAACCTAGTTAGTATCCACCTCTCGGTCGAAAACCAAAAAGAAAACTCTTCAATAATGAGACACATGTGACGCCATTTAACCGTCATTGATTTATAGAATCTTATACTACTGAGTATTATTTTTTATGAAGTCAATAAATAAATGGTAAAAAAAATGATGAGATAGTGGAAGGAAAAATAAAAAAGTGAATGTCGGTGTCCGACCCATTGACAATTATTAAATTGTAAAGCCTCTGATTTTAGGGAAAAACCCAGAATAGAAACATCAATATGTATATTAATCTAATCATTCACATACCACATTTTATCTTTATTAAGTTATTAATGAACGAATAAATTTGAGATAAACAAATCGGCTTTTATTTCACTTGTAATCATGCCAATATTGTCAAAAGAGGCAAAATTTTATCTACTTACACTTTTGTTGTTCACTGGTAATTTGTCAAAAAGTATATGCTTTTGGGTGTGTTTATGTCCTATGTATCGTGTGTTTTTCCATGGTTAATTGAATGAATTTATATTCATTACGTGTCTCTTATATGTTTTTGAAGGAAAGTTGATTAAAAATAAATGAATTAATGGGCGGTGGGAGCCAGCGCGTGAACTCAGACGCGACCTCAGCGAGTCCAAGCCAATCAAAATTTTTACCCGCCGTAGATTATATAATACCCCATGAAACTTTATATATTTTTGGAGGCAAGGAATGTGTAAGGAGGAAAAGAACAAGGATTCTGTAACGAGTTTATATTTTTCTTCTATTTATCCTTGTTTTTTATTTTATTTTATGAATTCTAACTATTGTTGTGAACACCGTATTATGAATGACTAAGTACTCTAGTTCTGGGATTGTATTTGATATGATTATTGATATTTTTTTATTGCAACTTTGTTAATAGGAATTATCATCATTGATTGTTTCTTTAATTTTAGATTTAACTTCTGAATTGTATGGCTACCAATTTTCGTATTATTTACGCTATGCTTGAGAAAGTCGTGTCTAGATAAAGTGAAATTAAAAAGGGCTTGTTTTGAACCCGTATCTCGAGAAAAAATTTCGCAATTAGAATAGAGATATTACCTAACAGTCTCGCTCAGTTGAATGTTGTATCATATTTGCTCATGATAAATTCAATATCATTGGGATATAAGATTAATATATTGTGAATAAGCGGGTAGTATATATTGCAGGAGCATGCTAGTCATATAAACAATGACGTCAACTAGCAATCATAGATAATTCGGATTAGCGGGTTTAATCATAAATACAATAGGATTAATAAACCGACAATAACCCTGAGATCTTCATCTCAATTGGTTAAAGTAAAAATTATAAATACTTGCGTTCTTGTTAGTTTAGCTAAGTAATTGTTAAATTTCTGCACTATTAGTTTAGTCAAAAGCACCAATATTTGATAACCTTGAACGGATAATAAATTTTTAGCTGCTTATTTATGTAGCGATTAATTTAAATCTATGTGAGTTTAATATCCGACTATTGAATCACTTTATTACTTGTGAACCGTGTATATTTGTGTGTGCTTTGAAACCAATATTCACGTTACGCTTCAACTATGACTTAAACAACATGATCAAGAAACATTATATTATAGCGATAAAGACCAAAACTTTATCTACTTCGATTTATAGCTGTTATATTGAATATATCTATAATACTAGAAATCTGCGGATCTTTTACATACATTCTCATCGTCAAAACATCATCCAGATTTCCGACGAAAATTCGCCAGAAACAATTTTCAACGAGCACATTTCTGTTGTCCCCTTTCATGAACCAAATATAATGCAAACAAATATGTGTTTTGACTCAAAACCTTCACCCAAAAAAAAGAAGAAGAAGATTTAGTGGTTCTATTAAATAAAAGTGAAAATAAATTAATTTTGGAGCGAATATCTGCTATGCCTTATATATTGGCCCCTCTATTGAAGCAAGTGAACAATTAGACAAAGACAGTGCTAACTTTTATTTACTTTTCGTACACATCATGACTCTTGAATTTATTATGATATATACGCAAAGAGAAAATATATAGTAACAGAATGTTTTTTTAATGAGTCACTTTTTGGCAATCGAGCAAGAAAGTTTAATTCCCTAAATACAGGGAAAAGCAAACTGGGAATGCTTGGACCCCTCTTTTACATAGTGGAGATTGTACAAGGACAAAAAGAAATTCGTATTCTTTGATTCCCTTCTCTCCACCATATCCTTTTCTTTTACAATAAAATGGAATAAAGTTAGATAAAGGTCTTAGAAACGAAAGTTTGTAACAAATATTCTCAGGAAGAAAAGATGAGAAAAGTAACTCTTGTTCATCTTCAAGTTGTTATGAAATTGGTGTTGGAAAACAATAGGAAACTTAATTGCAAAAAACTTAATTGCGTGTGGCGTTTACACCAAGTAAATAACTTCAAGACATTACACACCTTTATCATGCTTAAGTGATCTGTAACTTTTTAAGGTAAAATCCCTCAATTTGATTAATAAAAATTTAATCGAACTTTTTTCTTACTGATAGGCTATATGTACCTTATTATGTTTTACTGATCTAACAAACTTAATAACAAGAATCAGATAAGGAACCTGATATACATTCTCAAGTATGTGAAAACAACAAAACTTAAGCTGAAATTGTAAATCAACGCTTCAGGAGTCAAAGAATCAACAAGGGGAACAGATGGACATCAGTTCCCCTGGTGATCGTACCAGCCAACTCTCCAACAGTTGTAAAGCCGCTGCCTGCACACGCAACAGTACAAGCATAGTGCAGCAGTCAACTTCATTGGGAATGATCCTGTACCCAAGATGCTTACATGATTCAAGTGATCTCATCAATGTTATATTAACATTAAACCAAAGACAAAACATCACTTAAACACTGAGAGAATTTACTCAAGCACTCCACACAGTGATTGATCATCTGCCAAATGATTCTCAAGTGCATCAAGAACAAAGAACAACATAGCAACGGACCAGTTCCCTATATTGAGTTATTACGTGTCCTATGTTGTTCTTTGTTCTTGATGCACTTGAGAATCATTTGGCAGATGACACCTTTGGCAAAGTTCTCTACTTGCAATTCCTACTTAGCTTAGTTAGAAGCATTATGTAGGAAACCCTTTGTAAATCATAAACCCTTGTGTTTGTGTCTTAGCTAGAGTTAGTCGAGTTGTAAAGTCTTTGTAATAGAGTTATTACAAAGTGGCTTGTAATAGAGTTGTTACAAGTTAGTGAGGGATTAAGGGGTTAATTCCTAGGTTATAATAGGTTGTAATCTAAAGTTTGCTCAGTAGTGAAGTTGAAATCCTACAAGGGTAGGTCGTGATTTTTAATCCCGTGAGCTGGGAATTTTTCACGTAAAATTTCTCGGTGTCATTTATTTACTGCAGTGTGCGTGTGTTCTGTGGGAACTAATAGAGAACCTGGTTCTCTATATAGTTTGGTGGACCCTCGAATTCTATCAATTGATATCAGAGCAGGTTCTTTCTATCAGGATAACACCTAGAAAGGATCCTCATGGCTGCTCTACCAAACTTCGAAGAAGGTCAATCTACCTACAGGCCACCGAGATTCAATGGCCAATACTATGGATGGTGGAAGACTAGGATGCACGACTTCATCATGGCTGAAGACTCAGAGCTCTGGGACGTCATCTGCGATAGACCCTTTGTCCCCACAAAAACCAGTGGCGACCCAGCTATAACAATCCCCAAAACAAGAAAGGAGTTCAATGATGCTGAACAAAAAGCCATAGAAAAGAATTTTCATGCAAAGAAAATTCTTATTTGTGGCATTGGTCCTGATGAATATAAGAGGATATCGGCATGCCAATCACCTAAAAAAATCTGGGAAGCCCTCCAAACAGCTCATGAAGGAACAACACAAGTCAAGCAATCAAAGATTGACATGCTTACAACTGAATATGAGCTCTTCAGGATGAAAGATGATGAATCCATCTATGACATGCATACTCGGTTCACTTCTATCATCAATAAGCTACACTCTCTGGGAGAAATCATTCCAAGAAACAAACTCGTCAGGAAAATATTCAGTGTTTTGCCCAGTTCCTCAGAAAGCAAAGTGAATGTTATCACAGAGGCAAAGGACCTGCAGAAGCTAACCATTGATGAACTTGTTGGAAATCTAAAAACCTATGAAATGAAGAAAAAGGACAATGAGATAAGAGAGACCAAAAGGCAGAAGAACCTGGTCCTCAAGACGGACAACAATGATTCAGGTGGTGAGGATGGTGATATGGCTTACCTGACAAAAAGATTCTAGAAACTGGTCTATGGTCCTCAAGATGGAGGCTTTCTAAAAGGGGCAGTTCCAGCAAGCCCAAAAATTATGAACTTTGTCATAAGTGTGGTAAGCCAGGACATTTCATCAAGGACTGTCCTCTCCTCAAGCAAGATCAATACAAACACAACGCAGATAAAGCAGTTAAGAGGAACCTGGTTCCTAACAAATGCTTCAAGAGGAAAAAAGTCGCTAGCAATGTTGTAACTTGCTGCATGGGGAGACTCTTCCAGCGAATCTAAAGAAGACGATGATCAAGGTGACAACTCCATGATGGCAGTGGAAAGTGAAGCAACTGAGTACGACTCCATTTTTGCCTTGATGGCACAGTCCGATGATGATGAAGATGACGACGATGATGATGAAGGAACAGTTGGGAGCAGCCAACAATGGTACATGGATACCGGTTTCTCATAGCACATGACTGGAAGTACAAACAATTTCCTTTCACTGAAGGCCCTGCAAGGAGGGAGTGTATCCTTTGAAAATAGCAAGAAGGGATACATTCTGGGAGTTGGAAAGATTGGGAAGTCTCTCTCTCACTCTATTGAAAATGTGTACTATGTGAACGGATTGAAGTACAGTTTACTGAGTGTTTCCCAAATCTGTGACAAAGGAAACAAAGTGAAATTTGTGTCAAAGATGTGCACAGTCACAAATCTTGTGACTGGTGAAGTGGTGCTAGTGGCGAAAAGATATAAAAACATCTATGTTGCTGATTTTGAGTCCCTGCAGAGTGGTGATCTCAGTTGTCTAAGTTTTGTTGATGATGATGCTGAGTTATGGCATAGAAGACTTGGTCATGTAAGTTTCTCACTGCTGAACAAACTGGTCAAAAAGGACATGGTTCGTGGTCTACCCAAGTCCAAAAAGGAAGTTAGTACCTCAAGTCCACTTGATCTTCTCCATATGGATCTATATGGACCTATGAGAGTTCCAAGCAGAGGAGGAAAAAGGTACATCTTCGTCATTGTGGACGACTACTCCATATTCACCTGGACATTGTTTCTCAGAACCAAGGATGAAATCTTCCAAGTATTTATTGCATTTGTCAAGAAGATCCAAGTGAAGATGGGTAATAATGTAGTATGTATCAGGTCTGACCATGGGACAGAATTTGATAATGCCAAATTCGACAAATTCTGTGTTGAAAATACCATTACTCACAATTTTTCAGCTCCAAGAACACCACAACAAAATGGTGTTGTGGTGAGGAAGAATAGGACTCTTGAAGACATGGCAAGAACAATGTTGATTGATAGTAGTGTTGCAAAAGGTTTCTGGGCCGAGGCAGTCAACACTGCATTCTACCTGGTGAACAGGTGCATGATCAGGTCCCTCCTGAACAAAACCTCGTATGAACTGCTGAATGGGAGAAAACCTAAGCTAACACACTTGAGGACATTTGGTTGTAAATACTTTGTTCTCAACAATGGAAAGGAAGCTCTGGGAAAGTTTGATGCCAAGAGTGATGAAGGAATATTTCTTGGATATTCATCACAAAGCAAAGCTTACAAGGTATACAACAAAAGAACTCAATGTGTTGAGGAAAGCATACATGTGATCTTTAACAAAGCACAACACCCTCTTGGAAAAGCTGCACATGATAAGGCTGATCAAGATCGAGAGCTATCAAATGTCCCTGGTGAAGTTATTGACATGGCAAATGGAAAGGCTGACATGATGAGTCACGTCAAGGAATCCAATGAAGATGGTGCGACTATGTTTCCAACTAATGGAGATGAACCTGGTCCCACAATCATGACAACTGAAGCTGAGAACAGAGTTGCCGATACTGTCCAAGGCACCCCACATGGTGAGATGAGAAGCGGCCAAGAACCAGAGTCAGATATACCTAGATCTTCTATAAATGAGATTCAGGTACCAAACTGGAAGCACAAAGGTTCACACTCTCTTAAAAACATAATCACTCCTCTTGATTCAAGAATTCAAACCAGATCAAAGGCTAGAAACACACTTTCCTTCTCAGCCTTTATTTCTCAAATAGAGCCCAAAAATATCAAAGAAGTATTAAAAGATGCAGGCTAGATTACTGCCATGTAAGAAGAGCTCCATTAATTTGAGAGAAATAAGGTATGGCACCTGGTTCCACGACCTGTGGATCGTACCGTTATTGGAATCAGGTGGGTATTCAAGAACAAACTTGATGAGTTTTGAAACACCACAAGAAACAAAGCAAGGCTAGTTGTTCAAGGCTATAATCAGGACGAAGGGATTGATTATGATGAAACTTTCTCTCCAGTCGCTCGAATGGAGGCTATCAGAATTCTCATTGACTTTGCTTCACATATGGAATTCACATTGTTCCAAATGGATGTCAAAAGTACATTTATAAATGGCTTTCTAAAGGAAGAAGTCTTCGTCAAGCAACCACCTGGATTTGAGAATCATGAGCATTCTGAGCATGTCTTTAAACTTGACAAGGCTTTATATGGACTAAAGCAGGCTCCTCGCGCTTGGTATGAAAGGTTGTCAAAATTCCTTCTAGAAAATAACTTTACAAGAGGAAAAATTGACAACACCCTTTTTCTGAAGAAACGCGGGAGAAACCTACTCATTGTGCAAGTTTATGTTGATGACATTATTTTTGGAGCAACAACCGACTCTTTGTGTGAGGAATTTGCAAAACTCATGGGAAGTGAGTTTTGAATGAGCATGATGGGGGAATTGAATTTCTTCTTGGGTTTACAAGTGAAGAAATCACAAAAGGGGACTTTGATAAGTCTACAGAAGTGAATCAAGGAGTTGCGGAAGAGATTTGACATGGAAGCATCAAAAATCATTGACACTCCCATTGCTACAGCCACTCATCTAGACATGGATGAACCTGGTTCCCCTGTGAATCAGACCATGTATAGAGGTATCATAGGGTCACTCCTGTATCTTACAGCAAGCAAACTAGATATTGCCTTCAGTGTGGGACTCTGTGCCAGGTTTCAATCTAATCCAAAGGAATCTCATTTGAAGGCTGCCAAGAGAATCCTGAGATATCTCAAAGGAACACAGGACCTGGTTCTCTACTACCCCTCTGGAGATAACTTTGACTTAGTTGGGTATGCTGATGCTGATTATGCAGGGTATCTGGTGGATAGGAAGAGCACGTCTGGAATGGCACATTTTTTGGGTTCATGTCTAATTCCATGCGGTACAAGAAAACAACACTCAGTTGCCCTCTCCACTGCAGAAGTAGAATATGTGGCAGCTGCATCTTGCTGTGCTCAACTACTATGGATTAAGCAGCAACTGGAAGACTTTGGAGAATTCTCTGATTGTATGCCCTTGTTGTATGACAATACCAGTGCACTCAACATGGACAAGAATCTAGTCCAACATAAGAGAACAGCACATTGATATGCGTCACCACTTTCTCTGAGACAATGTTGAAAAAGGGCTCATATGTATAAAATTTTACAGCACAGAAGATCAAATTGCAGACATATTCACCAAAGCACTGAACAGAGAGCACTTTGAAGGAAATCGCTAGGCACTAGGGCTGATAAAACCAAGCTGAGAACCTGGTCCCTCGATGCTTGGCTATGAACGAAATGTACATGTAGTTTAGCTAAAAAGTGTTTTCTGGCAAAGTCTAACTCATTTCTATACCGTTACAGGTAAACACGCATGATGATTACAGAGCAAACAAGCAGCTAATGCATTGCACATTGGTCAAATGATGAAGCTTACATTTGCAACATCCGTCAGGGAACCTGGTTCCTTTGATACAAGTTAGTAGTTTCTCTGTACTCTCATTCAGAATTTTTAAACGGTTCAAACGGTGCTACGTCATCACATTGTCAGTTTCTTTTCTTTCCCGATTTTTGAACCCAAGCATCTCACCCGTCGACCCGACTACCTAAACTGCCGCCTTTCTTAACCGGCCCCTCATCCCTCTTAAATATATGCTTTCACCATCGCTTCCACCACTATTCACATCAAAAATCCAAAATTTCCCTTTTTTTTCCCTCTTTAAACCAAAATTATCTCTTCTTCAACTCACTGCTTCCCACCATGTATGAACACCAGGAAACTCAAAATGTTCCAAGTATCACCTCTACTGAGCCCTCACCTGTTGAAACGGCGATCATAGTACCCATACTCTCCACACCAACCAGTCCAAACCCTAAGTCAGAATCACTACCACCCTCGGCCTCCTCTCCTACCCAATCGAGTATTGGTTCTCATCAGAGTCGCAAAACTTTGACTCCTAAGAAGTTTGTGGCTACGACTTCTCCTTCTACCTCGCCGAAAAAACTGGTTGAAGCGGATACAGTCAAAAAAGAAGAAAAACAGGAAATCTCCAGTCTACCAATGGAAGAATACACTAATAAAGACCAAGTTGTTGGTCTTGTCCATGCTGAATCAACAATGACAGCCCCTAGTCTTGAGTCTATAGGTAAGATTCCTTCTTCTACTGAGTTTTCCATAGGGTTACAAGAAAAAGAAGCCATAGAAAATATATTGTCGATAGCTGTTGAGGGTGTTATTATTGAGTTTGGTGAGTGTGTGTCTGAGTCTCAGGGGGAAGAAAATAGGACTCTAGTGGAGAATAGGGAACTTGTGCCTGTTGCACCATCGGCACTGGTCAATACTACCGGGGCACCTACTAAGGGACCTGTTCCCTCCACAGAGGAGTCAACTCTTAGGTTCTCTCCCGAACCCCAGGTCAGTACTGATCCTGCTCCCTCTCCTCACTTCTACGCTGAACCTTTATCTATGGTTGTTCCTAAAATGAGATTTTTATCTAAAGAGGAGAATGAGGAAAGTGAAGATAATTATGATAATGTGGCTATTGCTAGTTTTATCAGGGCTAGAAGTGGGCAGGCCACTACTCAAGTGCCAACTCCTAAGCGACCTACCACTAGGTTACAAAATAAGGAGGCTCTTGAGTCTGTTATTAGAAAAAGCCAAGAATAACGAAAAATGAGAAGATTGGTAAAGGATGGGAAGATTGTGAATGAGAAAGCAGTGCGTGTTGTCAATGTTGATGATGAAGCGGACAGGGAACCCGGTTCCTTGACTCGCAAGTTCTCGCAGAAGAATTCTATCTTCAAGTCAAAAATGGGATCCTCTACGAGTGCTAAAAGTCGGAAGAAGAGTGAAGGTGATAACTCTGGTGAAAAGTTAGTAGAAAAATCTGGAGAAAAAGTGATGGAAAAATCAGTTGGAAAGGTGTCTGAGAAGCTAATGTCTGAGAAGTCAGCTGAGAAAGGAAAGAGTGCTCGCAAATCAGTGAAAAGGAAGGGTGATGCCGAAGAGGAACCTGGTTCTTCCAAGAAGGCAAAGGTTGATATACCCTGGCTTCTGGGAAAGAAAAATTGAAAAATAAAAAGGTATTGTGGGGCCGTACATTTGCCGCTGATATTCTGGATATGGCTGGAATGCGATAGTTGGTAGAGATCTATGAATTTCAACAGTGGACGCACTTGTTCACAGGTGACAGTCCCAAAGTGTATGAGGAAGAAGTGCACAGTTTCTATGATGGCTTCTTTACAGTTGAGGATGATCATATTTTCATGATGGTGAATGGGGTCGATTTTGTGATGGACTTTGTTGTGCTGGGATCTATTCTGGGTGTGTCTACTGAGGGCTTGCCGTTGATTCAAGGCTCCTGCCCTTCAAACTTTAGAAATGTTATCGTGAAGGATAAGGCAATTCAGCAGGGGGAACGAGTACACAAGAAGGCCCTTTTTCCAGTGTACCAATTGCTGTTTGAAATGGTGAACAAGGTTTTTCTCCCTCGTACTGAAAGAAGGTCAATTACATCTCGAGCAGACCTAGTTCTCATGGAAGCACTGGATGGCTACACCACCATCAACCTGCCTGGCATTATGATAGAACACATGAAAAATGTGATAGAGTTTAAGGATGGTAATCATGGTCTGCCTTATGGGTTCCTTCTCACCAAGGTGTTTGAGTTCTTCAAAGTCCCTCTGGGAAAAACTAAGGTGGATACTCGTAAGCAAACCTTTTCCAAGATCACTCTAGAAGAGTGTGAGTGCACTGATAAAGTTGGAGGGGTTGGCAACACTTTTACTATCTCCCAGTTGATCAACACACAAAACAGTGCCACTGATGAGATCACGAAGCTGAAGGCAAGTAATGCCATTCTTGAGGGTCAGCTAAGTCAGCTTCAGGAGGCACCTGATTCTAGTAGCTCTCAAAGCACAGAGGTTTCCCATGACCAAGGAGAATGCCGATCTCAAGAAATAGGTTGAGATCTGAAGGAGAAACTACTTAATGAGCTGATGTTCTCAAACAATCGAATGGACATCGTCCTCAAAACCCTTGCCTCTACCTCTAAGCCTTCCCCTTCCAGTGCTCCCTAGACAGTGTGCCCGTTCCAGTATGAAGTCCTAGTGTATGTTCCTTGTTTTCAGTTGTGATCATGTTTCTGACTCGTACTTTTGTTTTTTCTATTTTTCTTTTGTGGATGTGTTGGCAACAATGAAACTGCTCCCTGCTTAATATCCAAATATTAATGAAAGCTTCCTCCTTTTGCTGTGTATGCCTTGTTCATTTGCTCTGTTTTTAGTCATGATTGTGTGCACACATGTGGCGTGATTTAACCAAGCTAGACTTCTTTATGCTTATTGCTTGCTACTGATCTTTTTATGATGCCAAAAGGGGAAAAAATAATTGAGGGGGAACAGATTAAGGGAGAATATAGGATATGTGTGTATGTCATTCTGGTTCTTAGGGGGAACTTCAATTATAAGTTTGTCATCATCAAAAAGGAAAAAATTGATAGGCTATATGTACCTTGTTATGTTTTGCTGGTCTAACAAACTTAATGACAAGAACCAGATAAGGAACCTGATACATATTCTTAAGTATGTGAAAACAACAAGACTTAAGCTGGAATTGTAAATCAACGCTTCAGGAGTCAAAGAATCAACAAGGGGAACAGATGGACATCAGTTCCCCTGGTGATCGTACCAGTCAACTCTCCAACAGCTGTAAAGTTGATGCCTGCACACGCAACAGTACAAGCATAGTGCAGCAGTTAACTTCATTGGGAATGATCCTGTACCCAAGATGCTTACATCATTCAAGTGATGTCATCAATATTATATTAACATTAAACTAAAGACGAAACATCACTTGAACACTGAGAGAATTTACTCAAGCACTCTACACAGTGATTGGTCATCTGCCAAATGATTCTCAAGTGGATCAAGAACAAAGAACAACATAGCAACGGACCAGTTTCCTATATTGAGTTATTACATGTCCTATGTTGTTCTTTGTTCTCGATGCACTTGAGAATCATTTGGCAGATGACACCTTTGGCAAAGTTCTCTACTTGTAATTCCTACTTAGCTTAGTTAGAAGCATTGTGTAGGAAACCCTTTGTATATCATAAACCCTTGTGTTTGTGTCTTGGCTAGAATTAGTCGAGTTGTAAAGTTTTTGTAATAGAGTTATTACAAAGTGGCTTGTAATAGAGTTGTTACTAGTTAATGAGGGATTAAGGGGTTAATTCCTAGGTTACAATAGGTTGTAATCTAAAGTTTGCTCTGAAGTTGAAATCCTACAAGGGTAGGTCGTGGTTTTTAATCCCGTGAGCAGAGAATTTTTCACGTAAAATTTCTCTGTGTCATTTATTTACTGCAGTGTGCATGTGTTCTGTGGGAACTTATAGAGAACCTCATTCTCTATATAGTTTGGTGGACCCTCGAATTCTATCACTTACTTTATTGAGAATCAAATCGATTTAATGTGTGTGTATATGGATGTCCTAGACACATTGTAATTTTTAATCCTGCTAGTCTCCAGGTACACACATTACACGTATACGGTATACCCACCTCAAAAATATAATTTTATATAAAAAAAATAAATGTTATTAAATAATATCTTTAAGTTTTAAAATAAAAATTTAAAATATATAAGTTTTTGAAAATGATGAATGTCGATTCTATTTAGCTAGCTTAATACATGATAGATGAGAATGAAAAAGCCTAGATTAAAGCAATGGTGTTATTCATCAATATTAGAATTAGTTTCATATTCATCAAAGCAATAGTGTTATTGTTTGCCAATCTATCCTGAAAGACAAGTTGAAACAAAATTAATCAAAGAAGAAATAAATTGCATGAAGTGGCACTCTTTAGTAGGAGATTAAATTGTATAAGTATCATGGAGAATTCAGGTTAACGACAGTTCTAATTAATATCTTTTTGTATAGTGTTTAATTTCTAATCTGGAATATTGATTACACTTTTTCCCTTTTAATAGAGTGCCGATGTAACTCACGAAGATCATTGCAAAAACTATTTGGGAGGCGCGGTGTTAGTTTGTCTATTAAGGTAAAAGAAAGTTCTAGAAAAGTCAAAGTATTATACGTACTTATAATAGTGTTTTCCCGAAAAATGGATATAGTTGAATTTATACGCAGTTCCGAAGATATGTGGTACAACTTAATACATAATGCTAGGATAAATAAAAGGATGAATATAGGTTGGAGAAAACGTAATCCAGGCGAATCGATTATGAACAGTGAATTTAGGATTTTACAAAATAGAATCAATCTAAGAAATTAGAATGATCCCTCTTCCTTACAAAGGAAATAATACAGTTTTTGATTATTTAAGTCTCAAAAAAGATGCCTTCAAGAAATGGTAAACAAGCCCTTTTATAGTGAAAGGGTTTGGCTCCAAGTCTAATAAAATAAACATTCATTGGGAGACACATGATAAATCAACTTTTCTATAATTTCTGCCAAGATTCCCTCTAGTGGGATTACAACAGCCTTTGTCTGCGAGCTCAATCTTGCTTAGAATCCTCGATTTTGGTTCGAGCTTGATTTCGGCTCGAACTCGTGATCTTGGTTCGAGCCCGATCCTGATTCGAGCCCTCGGATGGATTCCAGGTCGATGTAAGTTGATTTTTGAATTATCAGCATGATAGATCTACCCGCGCCATGGTTCGATTCTTGTTCGAATTTGATTATGATATCGATCTCAATACGGACCGGCTTCCCCGGGATCTAGGTTAGTTCATTCCCCCCTTCGGGATCTTACTTCGATACACCACCCTTTGAACCGTACCGGACATGCCAAGGCTGATAACGAACCGCCGTCGCTTTGAACCTATAAAAACTCTCACCTTTATCTTTTACTATTTTTGCATCTTCTATCTTCTAAAATTTCTCAATTTCTTCTTTATACTCTCCAGCCTACCAAAAAGGCTGTGATTTCTTTCCGAAAAGACCCCTCAATTCTACCAAATCTCTATCACTTTCTTCTACTCCTTATTTTTGAATTCAAAAAATGGCGAAAACATCGCAAACCGTTCCTCAGAAAGAGAAAGCTTCATCTTCACATTGTGCCGCCGATGAGACACCGGTGGAGCCACGGCCAGAGGAGTGTGTCCTCGAGGCGTGCGTCCTTACTTCAGATTTTAAAGTTGATAAAGGTTCATCGGTCCTTGGCCGGTGTGAGCCGGTATCGGGGTACATGTGTTCGATTACTGAGAAGCACCTCGATCTGTTAAAGAAGGACTGCAATTGGGGGAAAAAAGAAGTGATAATACCTACCCCTGACGAAGACATCACTTCTCACGTGGAAGGGTTTTTGAACGTATATACTTACCCTTTGTATATATCGACTTCTGTCGATAATATTAGGTAACCTTAAGCCAGGTCCATCCTTCTTTGTGGCGGATTGTTATTCTGATCCGATATTTCGTGAGCAAAATCGATGGGATGTCGTTCACCCTCGATCATCTTATCCTACTATACCGTCCCCGACTTTTTCGGGGAGGGTTAATAAAACTCCAGTGTCGGGCTACCAAGCCTTTGTTCTCGAGTATTGGCGAGGACAGGGACCGGGGTTGGATGAGCAGGTTCGTTCGAGTAAGGACTTCGGACCTGATCCCGACTGAAAAGATGCCCTTTCCCGAGGAGTGGAATTTGAAACGTAAGTGTGATTTTTCTATTGCTTCTGTTTTGTTTTTTCATTTGTTCTCTTATCGACACTCCTCTTTTCGTGATGTAGCGGTTCCCTGGATGCCCGAAGCGGTTCCCGACCTCAAGAATTGGGTACGGGATCTTGTTTCGACTTTCACATACTCCGAACACTCATGGCGTGATTTGTCTAAGGGTCGGTGGAAGGCCAAAAATTACGGTAAGCTCATTTCTCGGACTCTAACGAGGCATTTCTCGATATTTTTTATAAGGTTTTCCATATGCAGGTTTGGGTAAGGTCGCATTCTTGAGACCTCTGTCTAATGAGGAGGATGTTTCGACCTTCGTTCCAAAGCTGGTGAAGGAAAATAAAAGGAAGAGAGCTTCGTTGCCTGAATATCCAAAACCGAAGAAGAGGACGGCTCATAAGCCGAACAAGAATGTTATTCCTTTGACCGTAGAATCCGTTTTGCGCCTAAGGGATGAGGAAGAAGAGGAAGAGGATAATGAGTCCATGCTGGCAGTCCGGACGAAGAGAGACACCGATGCTTCAACGCCGGCTGGATCGATGATGCCCTATGGGGCTCCGTCTCGATCTGAACATATACCGGAGAGAGGTTCTGGTAGAGTCCCCGAACTATCGGATGTTGAAGACGCCTCTCATCGGAACCAAACGTCAGGGGTTACAATCGAAGAGCCCTTCGAACCTCTCCAAGCCGAGGGGAATGCTCCGAGCGAGTCACTTGGGGCAGCAGCGATCGAGGACTCGCCTACCTTTCCTGCTTTTTCCGCAGGGGTGATTCGGGAAGCTCAAGCTCTGGGGGCCCTCGATCTAGACAGGCCTCACGATGAAGAGGATCCGTTTCGTGACCTATTTACTGGTATCGAGGATGTTGCCGGTGCCGGTGCTGGTGATGAATCAGATCTTTTTCACGGTTTTGCGGCAAGCTTTGAACCAGGTGAGTATTTCAAAAATCTTTTTGTTGGTATTGCCTTTATGTTTGTCTTTCATTAACTTCGCTTCTTGTTCCTTCGTACGCTGCGGCGGTCCATCGAGAACAATGTTCTCATTCCCAGAATGAGCTGCATCGATATGCAGCCGACCTGAAACGTGCTTCCGATAAGAGGAACTCTCTCAAACTTTCCTTAGGACAGAGAGAGGAGAAAATAAAAGATCTCCGAGCCGAGCTGGCCAAGGCTTATCGAGACCAGAATGATTTGTCTGAGCAGGTAATGGTGCTTTTGAAAGCCTATGGGTTCGATACCAGAATGGTAGCTAACATTTCGGTCTCACAGCTGCAGCAAAAAATCGAGATGATAGGGAAGCTGCGTGAGGAGGTCGATGTGATAAGGATAGAATCCTTGCGGTGCAAAGAAGGTATGGACCGCTTTGCTGTAGAAAAAGAGACTGCTCGAGCCCAGTTATCATCGTCTGAAACCCAACTTCAGAAAATGAAGGAAAAGGGCCTGGTTCAAGCAAGAAAAATTGAGGAGCTCGAGGCTCAGTTGGCCTCAGTACTCGCCAAGGCCGAATCCGATGCTAAAAAGGCAAAGACCTATGCGGATGCGCTCGTGGCCGTCTATCGGGCTGATGCTGAAGCCGCCCAAGTTCAGGCAAGAGAGGAAGCCGAATCCGCCAATGGTCAGGCGCATTGGGTCACCGAACTTGCTAAGTACCGATCCAGGAGAGAAACTCTCGAGGAGATTCATGCTCACGGCTTCGATCTCACAGAAGAGATAAAAAGGGCAAAAGAACTCGAAGCTGATGCTGAAGCTCTGGTTTCCGATGATGATGACAACGACGATGGGAGCAAAAGCGGATCCGAGAACGGGGGGAACCTGATAAAGAAGAGACCGCTCCTGTTTAAATTTTTTTTTGTAGCCACCTATGTAGATAAATTTTGTGTATAGGCATATCTCTATGATTTAAACCGCTTAATCAAACTTGAACCTCGTGGTCTCTGCAACCGAGCGAGCGTTTACTAAAACTTAGGGTAATATAGCCCTTTAGGCTTTTGATGGTCGAGCGAGTGTTTGCTTGTGCTTGAATTGATGTAGCCCATAGGCTTGATCGAGTGAATGATTCGAACTCGAATTAATGCAGCCCGTAGGCTATTTGGTCGAGTGGGTGTTTGCTCGAACTCGAAATGAAAAATAGCCCGTAGGCCTGGTCGAATGAATGATTCGAACCTGGATTGAGGCAGCCCGTAGGCTATTTGGTCGAGTAAGTGTTTGCTCGAACTCGAAATAAAAATAGCCCGTAGGCCTGGTCGATCGAATGATTCGAACTCGAATTGATGCCGCTCGTAGGCTATTTGGTCGAGTGAGTGTTTACTCGAACTCAAAATGAAAAATAGCCCGTAGGCCTAGTCGAGTAAATGATTCGAACTCGAACTGATGTTGCCCGTAGGCTATTTGGTCGAGTGAGTGTTTGCTTGAACTCGAAATGAAAAATAGCCCATAGGCCTAATGGTCGCATTATATCTTAATTATTCGCATGTTAATACACGTCCGGGTTCGGGCCAATTTATATGAGCATGGCTTGCTTCGACCATTTGGCTCTTTACAGTTTTCCTGTCGGGACCCTGTTGCTGTGAAGTAACTCTCTTACGAGGCCTCGGATATCATTATAAATGCTGCACGACCAGTGGTTGCCTCATTAAAAACCTTGCCGAAAAAATCATTTGGGATAAAACCGGTATAAGGAAAAAAGAGTGTAACGCGTGCTTTCTGATGAGAGATCCGTCCCTTGTTCGGACTTCTGCAGGGATCAGTTTTGAGATATAAACGAATATGGAAAGGTTGTACCTTAACAGTAGTACCATTTTAGATGTGATACATTCCAGTTGCTTGATAACTGTTTGCCGTTTATAACGTCGATCCTGTACAACCCCTTTCCGATATCCTCGAGTACCTGATATGGTCCTTCCCAATTCGGTCCTAGCTTCCCTTCATTCAGATTCCGGGTATTGATGGTAATTTTTCTCAACACTAAGTCCCCTGGCTTGAAATGGCAGAGCTTGGTTCTTCGATTATAATACCTTTCGATTCGCTGCTTTTGGGCGGCCATCCGGACGAGGGCAGTTTCTCGCCTTTTGTCCGATAGTTCGAGGCTTGTGTTCATAGCCTCGTTATTTGATTCTTCCGTCGAGAACCAAAATCTGGCACTGGGTTCACCAACCTCGACTGGTAGCAATGCTTCGGATCCATATACTAAGGAGAACGGGGTCGCCCCCGTACTGGATTTTGATGTTGTCCGATATGCCCAAAGGACTTCGGGTAGGATTTCTCTCCATCTCCCTTTAGCATCGTTCAATCTCTTCTTTAAGTTTTGAATGACAGTTTTATTCGTTGATTCGGCCTGCCCGTTCCTACTGGGGTGGTACGGCGTTGACAGTATCCTTCTTATCTTGTGGTCTTCGAGGAATCCTGTTACTTTGCCGCCAATGAATTGCTTTCCATTGTCACATACTATTTCGGCGGGTATCCCGACCTGGTATATGATATGATCCCATATAAAGTCTATAACTTCTTTCTCTCTTATTTTCTCGAACACCTGTGCTTCAACCCATTTAGAAAAATAGTCAGTCATAAACAAAATGAATTTGGCTTTACCTGGGGTTGATGGCAGAGGGCCGACGATATCCATTCCCCATTTCATGAAAGGCCATGGGGATAGGACCGAGTGGAGTTGTTCTCCGGGCTGGTGGATCATTGGTGCAAACCTTTGACATTTATCATATTTACGAACGGATTCCTTCGTATCTTTGCCCATATCGATCCAATAATACCCTGCTCTGATTATTTTTTGGGCTAATGTGTCGGCTCCAGAGTGATTCCCGCAAGTACCCTCATGCACTTCCCGTAGGACATAATCGACATTCCCCGGATCCAAGCATACCGCCAATGGTCCGTCGAACGTTCTTCGGTACAGTGTTCCATCTGAAGCCAGAGTGAATCGAGCAGCCTTGGTCCGTAGGGTTCTGGAATATTTAGGGTCCAATGGGAGTTTTCCGTTTTTCAAATATTCGATATACTTGTTTCTCCAATCCCAGGTTAAGCTTGTAGAATTTATTTCGGCGTGCCCTTCTTCGATTACCGATCTCAAAAGTTGAACTACATTCCCCGAGCCCATATCATCTACCTCGACCGATGACCCCAAATTTGCCAGTGCGTCGGCCTCATTATTCTGTTCCCGTGGCACATGTCGTAAAGTCCATCGTTTGAAATGGCGCAAAGTAATAAGCAGTTTATCTAAATACCTCTGCATTCTACCTTCTCGAACTTCAAAAGTTTTGTTTACTTGACTTACCACCAGCAAGGAGTTGCAGTTAGCTTCAACGATTTCTGCTCCCAAATTTCTAGCTAGCTCGAGACCTGCAATCATGGCTTCGTACTCGGCCTCGTTGTTAGTCAACCTGATAGTTTTAATAGATTGTCTAATAATGCCACCCGTGGGTGGTTTCAAAACTATGCCCAGCCCGGACCCCTTTACGTTTGAAGCCCCATCCGTAAAAAGGATCCATACCCCTGATGATGTACCTGATTTCAACAGTTCTTTTTCGGCTTCGGGTACGAGGGCTGGTGTGAAATCGGCCACGAAGTCTGCTAGGACTTGAGACTTGATGGCCGTGCAGGGTCGATATTCTATATTGTACCCACTGAGTTCGACGACCCATTTGGCCAGTCGGCCTGATAACTCGGATTTGTGCAAAATATTACGAAGTGGGTAAGTAGACAATACGCATATGGGGTGACATTGGAAGTATGGCCTTAACTTCCTTGAGGCGCTTATCAGTGCAAGCGCCAACCTTTCTAGGAGCGGATATCTAGTTTCCGCCTCTCCTAAGGTTCGACTTGTATAATAAACTAGGAATTGCGTACCTTGCTGTTCTCTAACTAAGACACCGCTTACGGCGACTTCCGATACTACCAAGTACAAACAAAGTTTCTCATCAGTTTTTGGAGTGTGAAGCAGTGGTGCGCTTGATAGATATCATTTTAGTCCTTCTAATGCTTATTGGCACTCCGGGGTCCAAGAAAAATCGTTCTTCTTTTTTAGTAGAGAAAAAAATTCATGACTTCGATCGGATGATCTCGATATGAATCGGCTTAGGGCGGCGATCCGACCCGTTAGTCTTTGCACGGCCTTCACGCTGTCTATGACGGTGATGTCTTTGACGGCCCTGATTTTGTCGGGGTTAATCTCTATTCCCCGATGTGATACCATAAAACTGAGGAACTTGCCCGAACCGACCCCCAAGGCACATTTTTCGGGGTTGAGCTTCATTTTGTATTTTCTCAGAATCTCGAACATTTCCTGCAAATGAATTAAATGGTCCTCTGCGCGCAAGGGATTTGACTAACATGTCATCAATATAAACCTCCATTGATTTTCCTATTTGTTCTTCGAACATTTTATTCACTAGGCGTTGGTAAGTGGCCCCTGCGTTTTTTAGCCCGAAGGGCATCACATTATAATAATACGTTCCATATTTGGTGACAAATGAGGTTTTTTCCTGGTCCTCCGGGTTCATCTGTATTTGATTATACCCGGAATAGGCATCGAGAAAAGTGAGGATCTCGTGGCCGGCCGTAGCATCAATCATGTGATCGATGCTGGACAACGGAAAAGAATCTTTGGGGCATGCTTTGTTCAAATCCTTATAGTCCACGTACATTCTAAGTTTGTCCCCTTTTTTAGGGACTACAACTACGTTGCTAGCCATTCGGGATATTTTACCTCCCGAATGGACCCTATTTTGAGAAGTTTGGTTACCTCGTCCTTTATGAAGGCGTTCTTTCTATCGGACTGGGGTCTTCTTTTTTGCTTCACCGGTCTGAACCTATGGTCCAAACTTAGCTGATGTGTCATTATGTCCGGCGGGATCCCTGTTATATCTAAATGGGACCAGGCGAAACAATTGATGTTATTGATAAGAAATTGAACGAGTTTCTTCCTGAGTTCGGGGCTCAACCCCGTTCCCAAGTATACCTTTTGCTCGGGCCGGCGCTCGATTAATACGACTTGCTCTAGATCCTCGATCGTCGATTTTGTGGCATCAGAGTCATCGGGAATTACGAAAGATCGAGGGACCCTTTGGTCCCCATCCTCTTTGACTTTCTGGTTGTTTGGCTGGGTTGAAGTCGCTGTCTGTGATTGCTATTTGGTGTCCCGTTCTCCTTCCGGGCCCGATCCTTTTATCGGCGAAAGTGAGGACATTGGTTTGGCTTCGTCGACGGCGAACATTTCTTTTGCGGCTGATATCTCTCCGTATACCATTTTGACATCTCCCGACGCCGGAAATTTGAGGACCTAGTGTATGGTCGAAGGCACGGCTCTCATGTTGTGGATCGATGGCCTTCCGAAAAGGGCGTTATACCTCATATCGCCTTCGATCACGTGAAACTTTATTTCCTGGACAGTTCCGGCCACGTTTATTGGTAAGGCTATCTCCCCTTTGGTGGTTTCGCATGCCATATTGAACCCGTTTAGGACCAGAGTTGCAGGTACGATCCGATCCTGCAGGCCGAGCTGCTCTACTACCTTCAATCGGATGATATTGGCCGAGCTACCTGGATCGATCAACACATGCTTAATTTTAGTTTTATTTACGAGTACGGATATTACCAGTGCGTCGTTGTGAGGTTGGATGACCCCCTCTGCATCTTCATCACCGAAGGACAAAGTCCCCATGGGTGCGTAGTCTTGAGTCCGAGATCGCTTTTCCCTCACCATCGATGTTTTGTCCCCGGGAGGGTATCGGTTCCGCCGATGATCATGTAGATAACGTGCTGTGGTTCTTCTTGCTCGTTCTGCTTGCTGAAATCCCTACTTCTAAAATGGCTCTTTGCCCTATCACTCAGAAACTCCCGAAGATGCCCTTTGTTAAATAGGTGAGCTATTTCCTCTCTTAGTTGCTTGCAATCTTCCGTTCTGTGGCCATGGGTACCATGATATTCACACGTTTGATTGGGATTTCTCTAGGCAGGATTGGTTTGCATTGGTCGAGGCCATTTAGTGTCTTCGATGCGTCCGATGGCCGACACGAGAGCGGATGCGCCAACGCTGAAGTTATATTCTGATAGTCGAGGTGCTTCTATAGGCTCAACATATTTGTTGAAGCCGCTCTTACTCATAAGCCCCCGAGAATTTTGTCCCCGATCAATTCTGTGACTGTTCGGAACTGCGTTGCGTGTTGAACCATTGTTTACTCGATCGGTGACGTACGGTCGATATCGGTCTCTATTTGACCTTTGCTCTCTGTCGATCTGCTTTTGATTAATAACTGTCCTGTTCTGACGAACAGGTCCGTACGGGGTCCCCGACTGATCATCCTCGACCCTAATTTTTGATTGATATCGGTTGTGCACATCTGCCCAAGTTACCGCCGGATACTCGATCAAATTTTGCTTCAGCCAATGTGATGCTGTCGAACTTAGCTCGTTCAACCCTTGGGTGAAAGCTTGTACGGCCCAGTCGTCGGTGACCAGGGGTAATTCCATGCGTTCCATTTGAAATCGGGATACGAATTCCCTCAGCATCTCTCCCTGCCTTTGCTTTACTTTGAAGAGGTCCGATTTTCTCGTTGCAACCTTTATGGCTCCAGCATGCGCTTTTACGAATGAATCTACTAACATGGCAAAAGAATCGATGGAATTTGGTGGTAAGTTGTAGTACCAAATCATGGCTCCTTTCGAGAGGGTCTCCCCGAACTTTTTCAATAGCACAGATTCGATCTCATCATCTTCCAAATCGTTGCCTTTTATGGCACACGTGTAAGAGGTGACATGTTCGTTAGGATCGGTAGTACCGTTATATTTGGGAATTTCGGGCATACTGAACTTTTTGGGGATTGGCTTCGGTGCCGCACTCGATGGAAAAGGCTTTTGTATGAATTTTTTTGAATCAAGCCCTTTTACCATTGGTGGAGCCCCCGGAATTTGATCGACCCTGGCATTATACGTTTCCACCCTTTTGTCGTTGGCTTCGACTCGTTTTGTGAGTTCCTCGAGCAATTTAGTAATTCCGGGAGTAGTCCCCGATTCCTGCTCGTTAGATTTTACTATGGCAAGTTCTGTTCTGGGGGTGACCTCTCGAAGTAACCCCTGCCGGACCTCTCGAAGTGGATTGGAAACCGGCCTGCTTTGTGCTTGAGTTTGGCCCTGTAGCCGAGCTATCGCTAATTGCTGGGCTTGCAGCATCTCGAAGATCATGCGTAAGCTGGCCCCGATCTCCTCTGGGTTTTGGGTGTCTTGGGCTACGGATCGAGCACCGCCCAGAATGCTTCTTTCCGGTTCAGAACGCTGGTTTGCTTCCAAAGTAATTTGTGAATTGACATCTAGTGGTATTTCGGCTCGAATCTCGGGTAGTGCTAAGTTGTTGGTTTCATCTTGAAGGCCAGCTTCGTAATCGGTCGGTGGAGCCATTCGGTCGGTGGTTATTCAAAGACCTGAATTGAAGGTGTTTTCGGAAATAAGTGACCACTGTTATCCTCGGCCCCACGGTGGGCGCCAAATTGTTTTCCCGAAAAATGGATATAGTTGAATTTATACGCAGTTCCGAAGATATGTGGTACAACTTAATATAGAATGCTAGGATAAATAAAAGGATGAATATAGGTTGGAGAAAACGTAATCCAGGCGAATCGATTATGAACAGTGAATTTAGGATTTTACAAAATAGAATCAATCTAAGAAACTAGAATGATCTCTCTTCCTTACAAAGGAAATAATACAGTTTTTGATCGTTTAAGTCTCAAAAAAGATGCCCTCAAGAAATGGTAAACAAGCCCTTTTATAGTGAAAGGGTTTGGCTCCAAGTATAATAAAATAAACATTCATTGGGAGACCCATGATAAATCAGCTTTTCCATAATTTCTGCCAAGATTCCCTCTAGTGAGATTACAACGGCCTTTATCTGCGAGCTCGATCTTGCTTAGAATCTTCAATTTTGGTTCGAGCTTGATTTCGGCTCGAACTCGTGATCTTGGTTCGAGCCCTCGGATGGATTCCAGGTCGATGTAGGTTGATTTTTGAATTATCAGCACGATAGATCTACCCGCGCCATGGTTCGATTCTTATTCGAATTTGATTATGATATCGATCTCAACACGGACCGGCTTCCCCGGGCTCTAGGTTAGTTCGTTCCCCCCTTCGGGATCTTACTTCGATACATCACCCTTTGAACCGTACCGGACATGCCAAGGCTGAAATCCATTTCGACCGTATACAAATAGACTTTTAAGTTCTATTAACAAAAAATGTCAAATAATAAATACCAAAAAGTAAGAAGTTTTTTAAAATTAGTTGTAATTCATGTTATCCAACACATAATACACTTATGAATGATAAAAAGGTCGACCAATATTTTGTGTCTAATTAAATTTCATGCTTTTATAAATAAAAAATAATATAGGAACAGAATAGATATAAATGAGAAACAACGCATAATTAAGCAAATAAATTTTAGAACTTCGAGTGATGCATAAAGGAGTACTTGAACCAACAAAACCAAGGAGAGCAGAAGCAGAAGCAGAAAGTCAATTAATACGTGAAAATACACTATAAAGTAAAAAATAAAGGAATTGCATGGTAAGTAATAGTACTATTTAATTATATATGAACATGACAATCTAGAGGTTTTAATAAAACGACCTCTAATTATAACAGACAAAATCACAGATGAGAATGATTTATTGAGAACTTTAACTGCGCATACAAAAATATAAAAATTGACATAATGAAATAAAAAGCAAAAAGATTGCCTACATGTATACTTAAGTCAACGACAGATTCTTGTTCGTCGATGAAAACACAAATATCAGATTGCGTTAAATACATAAAGGCATCACCCAATCATCTAAAGCGCGTTCAAGAAACAATAACACTAGCAAAATAATTAAACTATACGCAAAGGTAAAGTTTTATTGCTACCTAAACAAGAGCCAATGCAAGAGAAATGGTGTGATGTATGAACGCAAAAAACACAATGTGCATCTATAAACTAATGCCTAAATATTAGTACAATTTATATAAGAGTAAATATCCTAAAATCTGTCTAAACTATCATATTTTTGTAAGTTCCCTATTACTTAAACTATCGTCTGTCCTCAAAAATCCCCCGAACTATATCCTCCTTCGTATTAAAACTCATTCGCTATTTATGTGTGTAACAACTCGTGAAAGAGCGCGTGAAGGCTAGAAAAATCCATCAAAATGGCTCACAAGACAGTGTCTAACTACTAATTAGCCCTTATATTTTCTAAAATTTTGTATTTTTTTTTCACGTTTTCTTTATATTTCACTTTTCTTCTTCATTCTTTCACCTTTCTTCTCCATTTTTCACCTTTCTCCTCCATTTCTCCATCTGGTTTAATGTGAAATTCTCACTCTCTTGTTAAGAACAAGATATATGAAAATAATGGAGTTTTCAGAATGCAAGGAAGATAACCCACATAAAAATCCTATTATATATTTAAAAAGTACACTCGCTTATTTCCTTCGTGCAACTCTTTCTTCTGTCCTCGGGTGGAAAGGAGTGAATGAAGTTGGTGACTGTAATTAGTTTCGGTAGGATATGGAAGATATGGAACTGACAGGGAATACTAACAATAAGAGAGATTGAATGGCAAACAATAGTGACCGATTTTATACTAACAATTCAAATTGATTACTTTGCAGAAAGAAGATAATCATTGTCTTAATGGAAATAACCCAATAACCGTAACGACCCAATCGGTCGTTTTGAGAATTTAAGTCCCGTTCGGCGGCATAAGGTCTTGAGAAGTTTCGTATTATGTGCATTGACTTGCGTGCGTGGTTGAATTCAATTACCGGACGATTCAGAGTCAAATCGGAAGGAGGATTCAAGTTTTGGAAGCTTAAGCGGTAAGAGTTGACTGCAATTTGACTTTTATATAAACGGCTCTGAAATGGGTTTTGGATAATTCCAACAGGTTAGAATGGTGATTTTGTACTTAGGCGTGCGTCCGGATTTGGATTTGGAGGTCCGTAGGGTAATTTGGAGCAGTTCGGGGAAAGTTGAAAAAGTTGAAGTTTTAAAGGTTGATAGGTTTGACCAATAGTTGGCTTTGATGATATCGAGGTCAAAATAAAATTTTGAGAGTTGGAACAACTCTGTTATGTCATTTGGGACTTGCCTGCAAAATTTGACGTCATTCCGGGTTGATTTGTTAGGTTTCGGCGCGAGTTTTAGAAGTTGGAAGATTTGAAAGTTCATAAGTTTGATTCATGATGCGATTTGTAGTTTCGACGTTGTTTGATGTGATTTGAGACCTCGAGCGAGTCCATGTTAGGTTATGGAACTTGTTGGTGTATTTAGACGGGGTCCTGGGGGCCTCGGGTGAGTTTTGGTTGGGCTACGGTCCATTTCTTTAGGTTTTGGATTGCTGGTTTCTGGTTTCTGGTGTCCTACTTCGCGATCGCGAAGTGCCTTTTGCGTTCGCATAGGTTTCTGCTGACCTGCCACATTTTCCTTCTTCGCATTCGCGTAGTATGTCTCGCGATCGCGTAGCTCTGCACATCCTCTTCTTTGCGTTTGCATCCTCCTTTCCGCATTCGCGTAGTAAAAACTAGGCCCTGGGCACTGGTGGTCATTTACACTTCACGTTCGCGTGTCCCGTTACGCGTTCGCGTAGGTTCCTGTCCCTTGTTCTTCGTGTTCGCGTCCTTTCACTCGCGTTCATGAAGGGTCTTCTTGGCAGCCCTTATTTTTCTTCTTCGCGAACGTGATTCTTCTTCCGCATTCGCGATGCATAATCACCTGGGCAGCATAATATATTTTCCAAATCAAGGGTTAGGCCATTTTTATCATATCTTGACTTGTGGAGCTCGGTTTTGAGCGATTCTTTGTGGATTTTTCAAGCAAATCGATTGGTTAAGTGTTCTTCACCTAGAATTTATTATATTCCATGATTTTGTCTTTATTTTTATCATTTAATTTGTATTTTGAGTTGCCACGACCCGAAATTCCCACCTTCTGGACCGTGGTGGCGCCTAACATTTCACTTGCAAAGCAAGCCAACGTTAGAATAATATTATTTATTTTAAAATAATTTTTAAATTTATTAATAATAATAGAAACAAATGCGGAAGTAAGGTTTGAAATGTAGTGATTAACCCATACAAATAACGGTGTCTAAATATCATCCCAGAATTGGTGTCACAAGTGCACGAGCTTCTAGAATAATATAAATAAAGGTCTGAATAAAATAAAATTATCTGGAAACAAACACACAGCTAAAGTAAAGTAGACGGGGACTTCAAAACTGCGGATGCCGTATAGTTATACCTCAAGTCTCCTCTAGTAGCTTAAATCCGAACAAGTCTATGGTACGCCGCTGGGACCAACTCCAAAATTTACACAAGAAGTGGAGAGTGTAGTATCAGTACCACCGACCCATGTACTGGTAAGTGCTGAGCCTAACCTCGACGAAGTAGTGACGAGGCTAAGGTAGGTCACTTACATTAACATGTATGCAATATTAGTAACAACAACAAATAATAAAAATAAACTAGGTAACTTATTTATAATAGTTGAAGCCAACTCAGCAGTCATAACCAATTATTATTTCAATCAATTTCCGTTGCAGCGTGCAACTATCTCACACAACATATTCATTTTCAATCCTCCTATATATTTATTTTAATCAAGTATATGTAGACTTTTAAATAAGTCTGTTGCGGCGTGTAATCCGATCCCCCAATATAGACTTTTAAATAAGTCTGTTGCGGCGTGCAATCTGATCCCCCAATATATATAGATATACTTTCATTTACGTTGCGGCGTGCAACCCGTTCCACCAATATAACTTTAAACAACTCATAAATGTAATAAAAATTATTCCAATAAATACCACGTTCAATGAAAAACTATTAAGCATCAAGACACACAATAATTATAATTTATTTATGAACAAACAATGGCAATTAACAATTAATTGTGAAAATAGTGGAGAAAATAGGCAGTTAATATTTAGTATGCTAAATATCAAATAACAATTAAGACACATAAATTAAATAACATGTAACAATTATTGCAGGAATTCAAGAATTAATATTTGACAAAGAATAGGAGAGAAACAATTTTTATAACAATTAATTAATGATTTAAAACAATTTATGATTTTTCAAGTAATTAAGAAAAAAATTAATTTGACGACGTATAGACACTCGCCACCTCGCCTATACGTCGTTCACATATATTTCACATAACAAATAGTTTAAGGGTCCTATTCCCTCAAGTCAAGGTTAACCACGACACTTACCTCGCTTTGCAAATTCCAATCAATTACTCGACCATAACTTTTCCTTTTAAATTTGTCTCCAAAAGTTTCAAATCTATTCACAAACAATTCGATATACTCAATACGAATCATATGAATTAATTCCATATGAATTTACTAATTTTTCGGATAAAAAACCGAAATTCACTTTAAAAATTGACAGTGAGGCCCACATCTCAAATCTCGAAAAAACATACGAAATCCGAACACCCATTCCGAGACGAGTCCAACCATACAAAAATTATCAAATTCCGATGTCAAATGGACCCTCAAATCTTAAATTTTCGTTTTTGGAAGATTTTATAAAAATCTGATTTTTCTTCCATAAATTCACGAATTCATGATGTAAATGAGTATGGAATCATGAAATATAATCAATATATGATAAGTAATACTTAACCCAATGTTTTTTCGTGAAAATCGCCCAAGAATCGCCTTGCCCGAGCTCAAAAATAGAAAATGGTTGAAAATGGGACGAATCCCATTTTTCAGAACTTAAGTTCTGTTTCTGGAATTTTTACCCTTCGCGAACGCGGTCAGTGCCTCGCGTTCGCGAAGCACAAATTTGGGCTATCTAATTTTACCCTTAGCGAACGCGAGGGCTATCTCGCGAACGCAAAGCTTGCCTTGCTTGTTCTTCAGGAACGCGAGATTCCCTTCGCGAACGCGAAGGCAAATTACCTGGTTAGCCTCTTTCCCTTCGCGAACGCAAGTCTTCAATCGCGAACGCGAAGCTTCGCACCTCAACCCTTCACGAACGCATTCTCCCTGTCGCGAATGCGAAGCACAAAGTGTGCCAGTCCAATTTACTCTTCGCGTTCGCAAGAGTACCTTCGCCCACGGGAAGAAGAACACACCAGAAGCCTGAAGTCTGCAGAAAACCATATTTTCTAAGTCCGAAATCATACCGTAGCCTATCTGAAACTCACCTGAGCCCTCGGGGCTCCTAACAAAAAATGCAACCAAGTCCTAAAACATCATACAAACTTGTTCACGCGATCAAATCGTCAAAATAACACCTAGAACTACGAATCGAACCCCTAATCAAAGGAAATTTTCAATAAAACTTTGAAACTTATATTTTCACAACCGGACGTCCGAATCACATCAAATTAACTCCGTTTCTCACCAAATTCGGCAAACAAGTCATAAATATTATAGTGGACCTATACCGGGCTCTAGAACTAAAATACAGACCCGGTGTCAATAAATCCAACATCAGTAAATTCTTAAAATCATTAAGCTTTTAAACTTTTAGTTTTTCATCAAAATTCTATATCTCGGGTTAGGGACCTCGAAATTCGATTCCGGGCATACGCCCAAGTCCTAAATCACTATACGGACCTACTGGAGCTATCAAAATACTGATCCGAGTCAGTTTGCTCAAAATATTGACCAAAGACAACTCTGTTGAGTTTTAAAGCTCTATTTCACCTTTTAAATCTATTTTTCATATAAAAACTTTCCGAAAAATTTTACGGACTACGTACGCAAGTCGATGAGTGATAAATAGTACTTTTCAGGGTCTTAAAATACATAATTAATTATTAAATTTAAAGATAATATTTTGGGTCATCACATGAGTTAAGGAAAAATGGAGGTTTTTGAAGAAAATTTTCAAAATGAAAAATCATGATTTGAGGGAAGAATTGGTATCGAAAATTGATAATTTTAGTATGGTTGAACTCGTATCGGAATAGGTGTTCGAGTTTTGTAAAATTTGTCAGGTTTCGAGGTGCGGGTCTTGGGTTCGACTTTTAGGTCGATTTTTAGATTTTGATAAAGATTGAGGCTTTATGATCCAGAATAGTTTCTTATGAGTTTTATTTGTGCTTTGAAGTTATTTTGGTTTGATTTGAGCCTTCCGAAGGCCATTTCACCCCGAGAAGTTTATTTTTGAGTATCTGTATGTCTTCTTTGAGGTAAGTATCTTGCCTAACTTCGTGTGGGAGAACTACCCCTTAGGATTTAGTCTTCTATGCTAATTGTAGTCCGTGTACGCGAGGTGACGAGTACGTGCTCGGACTTATTTATGAAAAATTGGCCATTTAGGGTTCTTAGGCCCTTGTATTCACTGAATATGCAAGTGTTCTTGTTATGATTACGCTTCGTAATTACTAGTTTCACCTCTACCTGCTTAATTAGAATTAATTGCTTCATGATTCACTCTTACTGCTTATTTGATTCATATGTGCCTTAACTGAAATTGTTACCTTTCTATTGCCATGTTATCCTTTCCCTAACTGCTTATCTTTATTTGAAATTATTATTATCTCTTATGTAATTATTTAGCCTTAATTGAGGTTATGGTTATCTTTTCGCTGCTTCTTCTTAGCTGAATTTGTTGTATCTCTTTACTAATTTTCCAACCTTAAAAGAAGTTAGATATCCTATATTTTAGTTGACTTGTCCTTATTTGAAATTATTCGACTTGTGTTAGCTCCCTCGTTGTCGAACTGTATATTGTGGACCGTTGTTATATAGTATTTCCTTTCTTGTGAGCTGTTCTTATTATGACTAGCATTCCCGATTGTGGCTACTCCTTGTAAATTAGTTCCTCTGTTTCTTTGAGTTCTGGAATCTCTGAGTTGACTTATTTGTCATACCCTTGTATTATTGTCATTGTTGATGTCCTACTTGTTGTTGTGATGCACGAGGTTTTTTCCGTGCAATTGTTGTTATTGTGATGCACGAGGTTTCTGCCGTGCGGTTATTAGTATTGTGATACACGAGGTTTATGCCATGATAGTGTTATTGGGTTGCACGAAGTTTCTGCGTGCTATTGTTAATATTGATATTTGCACATGCGGCGTGATAAAATGGGCTACATATATGTGGGTTGCGCATGTGGCGAGACAAGGTAAAAATATTAATATGCACGTGTGGTGATACAAGACGGGCATTTACTTTATTATTGCACACATGGCGAGACAAGGTGGGCTGTATTAGGGATTGATTTGTAATGGCTTGTGATGGCCTCGGGGCATTCTTGTTGTTGATATTTGTGTAGTGGTACACTTACCTGTGTGAGCTTTATCTCGAAAAAAGTTGTGGAAAAATATTCTACGTGTTGTCCATTTCTTTTCTATACTTACTAGCTGGTATGAACTATTTTAGAACACTTGCACAAGCATATATGTAGTTAAGCACTCTTATCGGTTAAGAGGTTTTCTTAATATCGTTGAGTATAGATGTACACCCTTGTTTATTTTCCTTCTATGTGAAAGATGGCTCTATTTGGCACGTGAGTCGTCAGTACGGTTATAAATTGTAATGAGAGCACAGGATGCTAAGTGTTAGGGTTCAGGAATTTGGGACCCGTGAGTTGTGAATATTCTGAGGTTCGGTACCTCGTGGAAGTTATTGGCTAAAACCTGGTGTGAAAGAGGTCGTTTTGTTGAGTTGTTATTTGCCTTTCATTTATTTGTGATCATCGGATTTAGACTGTGTTTCCGTACGTCTACTGTGTCATTATTATGGTGTTTCGCTGTTAGCCATTATTTTCCCTTCTTACTGCAATTACCGTATTATTTGTCATTATGCGAGTCATTTCATAGATATCGTACTTTATTGTCTCTACCCTTATACTTATTCAGGTTATTTAGTCCAATAGGTTTCTTGACTGTTCCTCGTCACTACTCCGCTGAGATTATTTTTGATACTTGCTGGGTACCGCTGTGGTGTACTCATACTACACTTCTGTATATTTTTGTGCAGATCCAGGTATTTCGAAGTCAGTTGATCATTAGCTAGCTGCGCGGATTGTTGATGTGGAGACTCAAGGTAAATCTGCTGCTGCATTCGCGGGCTTCAGAGTCACCTTCTTATTTTGTATTCATATTGTTTACCTTATTTCCAAACAGTTGTATTTAGAAACTTTTAGCAAAACTCTGTAGAGCTTATGACTTGTACTACCGGTTTGGGAATTGTAAAATTTATAGAGATTTCTATTTCAAAAATTATTAGATATTATTTAATTATTGTTGTTATTCAGTAAATATTAGGTTTACCTAGTCCCTAAGACTAGGTGCCATCATGATACCAAATGTAAGGAAAATTGGATCGTAACAATAACCCAAATCGAGGGTTATTAGGAAAAAAAATAAAAGTCAGAACGAAACTTAATGGAGAAAATTGATAGTGAGAGAAAGAGAAGCCATTATCGGAAGATTGGAGAGGGAAGGAAATTTTAGTGCTTAATATTTTTTTGCCTTATACCTCTTATGTGTTTTAATCAGGTGAATAATATTTACTCACTTAATAGATTGGGATTGATATTTAAAATACGTAATTACGTTATTTTTTTATTAGGCTAATTAATATCCATGTGGAGTCCCATATGGCACATTTCTTACAAATTTACGAGAGTGTATCATACACACCATTAAAAATACGATGGGGGTATTTTAATATGAAGGAGAATATAGTTCAGGGGGGTTTCGGGGACCGGCAATAGTTTAGGTAGGAAAGTGGCAAAAAGGTGATAGTTTAGGCGAATTTTAGGGTATTTACTCTTTATACAAGATAATGTTTTATCAATATCAAAGTCCTTAAATTTAGGATTTTTTAGGAAATATCTAGTAAACAAAATTTTCATTTACATTGAAATTCTAAATATTGAAAAATAGTTAAATGGCAATATGAAATTTATATTTAAGGGTAAAAATTGAGAATTAATATTTCACATAGGTATTCGACCTTTTAATATAGTACAAATTAGGAAATTAACAAGGTTTAGTGAAGGAATTCTACTTAAAAATATAAATTCCTTAAAAATATTTTATAATGATAGCAATGCAATAGCAAGAATCACGGGTTTGACTGTGACAAAATATAGCACCGGATGAAGCTTAAATATCATGAAAAATTTACAAGACTAACAAAAGAAAGAGGGAATTAGAGAAGAATTAGTAGAAAGTAGAAAAAACACTAAGGGCCATTGGTTCATATACGTATTAGTTATTCGAGGATTATAGTACAAATATTATAATATAAAAATTATTATGCCATGATTAATAATGAGAAGATTGTTACATACGAATTACTTACTTTAAAATGTTATTTCATCTGTAAATAGTTTAATCCTCCCATTGTCAATATATATTTATTCTTATTCAAAATTTTATCAAGTATAAAATAATACATAAATTCACATATAACTTAATACATAAATCAAATGATAGCATTAGTTTATACAACGATCCTTTTTTTCTCTTTTAGAACCAATCTAATATTGTATTATTTTATGCAAAATTTTAGGTTGGTGATTGTCGTTTCGAGTTCTAGCATCCTATTTTATTATTTGAGACTTCTCGTAGGTATATTTGGTAATTTATGGCATGCGGGCATATCACAACCCAAAATTTCATCTGTGGGGCCGTGATGGCGCCTAACATTCACTTGCTAGGCAAGCCAACGTTAGCTATTTAATTAACCATTTTTAATAATTTAAAAGCAGAACGGTAATAATTCAAAACCGAAATAATCCGAAATATATGTGATAAAGACATAAGCAACGCAGTCTATACTATTCTCAGAAATCTGGAGTCACAAGTACATGAGCGACTAGAATACTACAAATATGGTCTGAAGAGAAGTGCAACTATTTGAAACTAGATAAACAGTAAAAATAGGATAGAAGGGGACTTCAAGGACTGCGAACGTCATGCAGCTCTACCTCGAGTCTCTAGTGAAGTCGAGTCCGAGCAATCTCCAGTACTCGCTGCTGGGACCAACACTGGGATCTGCAAAAGAAGTGCAGAAGTATAATATGAGTATAACCGACCCAATGTACTCTGTAAGTGTCGAGCCTAACCTCGACGAAGTAGTGACGAGGCTATAACAAGATACTCACTATAAACATGTACGAATATTAATAAAGGAAGGCAGAAATATAGATAAAGCAGTAAACTCATAAGAGGGACTTGAAGGTCAACTAACAGAGGGTCCTAGAATAACATCATCTCATAACAAGTAATGACCCGACTAGTCATTTTGAGCAATTGCGCTCCGTACAATTATTTGAAGTGTTGAGTAACTTTGTATAATGCATTGTGACTGTTTGAATCGTTGGTTTTGGTTTTCAGGTGTTTCGGAATTTGTTTGGAAGAATGAGTTTCATGATTTAAGGGTTAAGTTGGAGTAGTTGACTGAGTTGGACTTTTGCGTATTTGACCTCGAATCGGAGTTTTAAAGATTCTGTTAGGTCCGGATGGTGATTTTGGACTTGGGCGTATTGATAAGTGGGGATTTTGACTGCTTATTAGCACCTTTTAACTTTAGTTTTAGTCTAAAAGCATTGAATTGTATTCCTGAAACTAATGAGATTATGCAAAATTGTAGGATTCCTGGAAGTTGGTCGCGCGAGATGAAGTCCGACTTGAAAAGGAGTAGTCCGAAGCATAAGGCAATAAATGGCGCAGAAGCATAAATGTGCGATCCGCAGAAGGAATTCTGCGGCCGAAGAAGAAATTATGGATAGTAGAATTCCATCTGCGGCCGCAAACAAAGAGCAAAAATCTAGCAGATATTTGCGCAAAGTGCGGACCGTACATGAATTATGCGGCCGTAAAGCTAGGCTAAGAGTCGAAGATTAGAGAGTATGCAAAAAGACCAAGTCTAGGAGCTTCTGTGAATTGCGGACCACACAAAATTTGTACGGCCGCAGAAGAGTGCCTTGCGGCCGCAGTCCTAATTGTGCGGACCGCAGAAGTGTGGCCTTGCGGCCGCATTCCAAAAAAGTGTGTGTAACGACCTGGCTGGTCGTTTTGAGTATTACAACCTCGTTCTCCCTTTTACTGCTCAATTTGTGTTTTACAACTGTAATCTGACTTGCCGAGGTAATTGGTTCGGGTCCGATGAGGTTTTGAAATGAATTGAGACACTTAGTCTCCAAAATGAAAGCTTAAGTTGAAATAGTTGACCGGATATCGACTTATGTGTAAACCACCCCGGAATAAAATTTTGATGATTCCAATAGCTCCATATGGTGATTTTGGACTTAGGAGCGTGTCCGAAAAATTATTTGGAAGCCCGTAGCTAAATTAGGCTTGAAATGGCTAAAATAAAAATTTAAGTTTGGAAGTTTGATCGGCAAGTTGACTTTTTGATATCGGAGTCAGAATCCAGTTCTGAATATTTTTATAGCTCCGTTATGTCATTTATGACTTGTGTGCAAAATTTGAGGTCTATCGGAATTGAATTAATAGGTTTCAGCATCGAATGTAGAAGTTGGAATTCCTTAGTTTTCGTTAAGCATGAATTGGGGTGTGATTTGTGATTTTAGCGTTGTTTGATGTGATTTGAGGTTTCGACTAAGTTCGTATGATATTTTAGGACTTGTTGGTGTATTTGGTTGAGGTCCCGGGGGCCTCGAGTAGGTTTTGGATGGTTAACGGATCGAAATTTGGACTTAAACAGCTGCTGGAATTTTCTGATGCTTGTATCTAGTTTCCTTCATCGCATTCGCGAGGGGAGTCTCACGTTAGTGAAGAAGAAATTTGGACTGGCCTATTTTGTGATTCGTTTTCGTGACCGAGGGCACGTGTTCGCGAAGGGTCGAGAGGCAAGGCTACACATTCGCGATCGAGGCCTCACGTTCGCGAAAGTGAAAGCCGGCCTAGGGGAAATTGGTCTTCGCGTTCGCAAGATTAGGCTTGCGTTTGTGAAGGAGGAAATACGGGCAACACAATTTTGTGCTACGCGAACGCGAGGAAGCTTCCGCGTTCGCGGAGAAGAAACGCCTGGACAGAAACTTTAAGTTCTGAAAATGGGACGAATTCTCTTTTTGACGAATTGGAGCTCAGAAAGAGGCGATTTTTGGGAGATTTTCAAGGAAAAAATAGGGTAATTGTTCTTAACTCAATATTAGTCAAATTACCCGAATCCATAGTTTTTTTAATATTTAATGGGTGAATTAAGTTGTAAAATTTAGAAAATCCTCTTGGTTTAATTTGAAGATTTGAGGGTCGAGATGATATCAGAATTTGATAAAATTTATATGGTTGGACTCGTGGTTGAAGAAGCGTTCATATTTTGTAACTTTTGTCGGGTTCTAAGATGTGGTCCCCACAGGTAATTTTTGAGTAAAATTTCGGATTTTATTAGAAAATTAGTATTTTGATATGGAATTAAATCCTATAATTTGTGTGGACTGAATCAAATTAATTGTGACTAGATTCGAGCCCTTAAGAAGTTGATACGCGCAGAATGGAATTTCTGGAGCATTGTTTAGCTTGCTCGACATTGGATTCGTCTTGTTCGAGGTAACTAACACTTCTAAACTTGGTTCTGAGGGTATGAATCCCCGAATTTGGTGTTATATAAATTGTTTGGAGGTGACGCACATGATAGGTGACGAGCGTGTGGACGTGCACCAAAGAAATTGTGACTTGAATAAATCCTGTGAAGTTGTAAAACTAAAGCATCATGTTATTATTCGTATATTCTCCACGTGTTAGGAAATTGAGCTGAGACTTGTATTAAAGATCATGATTAGGCTACGTGCCGATATTTTGGGACCCATAGGGTCGTGTTGCTGTTGAATTTAATTATTTTAAAAATATATACTTCATACTCAGTCATGTTCATCTATTGTGAGGATATTTATGGGATCGGGGTTTCCCGCCTGCAGCAGGCCTTATAAGCTTTATCATTATATGTATCGGGGTTGTAGCAGGCCATATCGGTTTTATATCACGTCTGGGTTGAATGAGCCCCTCCGGAGTCTGCACCCCCCACAGTGAGCGTAGATAATTTATATATAGGATGGACTTCTTAGGGCACGGACTTACCTTACTTATTTATATTTGTAATGAATTTCCCTGGACATGGATCTTGTCCGAACCATTTACATTTGGGGATAAATTATCCCAGGGCTGGATTGGCCTTATACGGTACTAAGTGACTGACTGTCACTCGTTGCATCCATCCCATATATGTATATATATATATATATATATATATATATATATATATATATATATATATATATATATATATATATATACGGGATGGAATATCCCTAGGCTGGATTGGCCATAAACAATACCGAGAGACCGAGTGATTAGTGATTGTGAGTACACGAGGTTTTCCACTGAGATGTCATTTTCCTCATATCATGCAGTATGGGTATATTTTTCTTGTACGAGTTTAACTGTTAAACTTGAAATCATGCCTACCTTTCTGTACCATTATTTATGTACTGGACTGTACCTACGGAGCTCGTCACTACTTTCAGTCCAGAGGTTAGTCTTGTTACTTATTGAGTTAGTTGTACTCATACTATACTTTGCAACTCATGTGCAGATCGAGGTGCTTTCGGACACGGCGACTGTTAGATTTTAGAGTGTCATCAATCGGAGACTATCAAGGTAGCTGCCTAGCGTTCGCTGAACTTGACTCTCTTTCTTTCAGTTATTGTACTGTTATATATTTTCAGACAGTGTTTTCTTTAGTCAGACTTTATATTCATTTAGATGCTCATGTACTTAGTGACACCGAGTTTTGGGAGCAAATGAAACATCTGCAGCTTGTTTTCAGCTGTGTAATTCGGGTTTTGCTTCATTTTTTGATATTTTTGAAACCTAGGTCCGAGAGTGGGCGATTTTGAGAGAGAAATTTCATCTACAATCATTGGGTAAGTGTCCTTGATCAATTTTTATGTATACTTCATGATAAGAATATAGGATTTGGAGGTCGAGTTGATGTCAGAATTTGATAATTTTAGTATGGTTGGACTCATATCGGAATGGGTGTTCGAATTTCATGAATTTTGTCGGATTCCGAGACGTGGGCCCCACCGTTGACTTTTGGTTGACTTCAGGGTTGTATTTAAAAATTCGACCTTTATTATTTGGAATTGTTTCCTTAGGCATTAATTGATGTAATTGAGTTGCTTTTGGCTAGTTTCGAGCCGTTCGGAGGATGACTTGAGCAGGATGGCGCTCCCAGTGTATCAAATTAGCTTGTTTGAGGTAAGTGTTTTGCCTAACTTTGTTGAGGGAAATTTTCCTACTAATTACCATTGTTTGCTACATGCGGGGGTGACACATATATGAGGTGACGAGCATATATGCATGTACCAGGATTAATCATGCTCGGGGGTAAATTATACGACTTATTTTGCTTTGTAGAATTATGTGACACTCTGGTTTCATGTCTTCTTTGACTTCTAGATTTCTATGAATATGATATTAAATGCTAGAAACCATGATTTGACTTATTATAATTTGATTAAAACTTGACGCACTTTTGTGAAATAATTGATGTACTAAATTCGGTCGTTATTATACTTAATCACAAATGCGACGCTACAACCGTTATTCTTGAGATTATGAATTCTATACTTGAGTGGATTTTGAGACTTGTTGAAATACTTGAATAATAAAGTACTTGAGATTTATTGAATTGTTATTGACTTTAAAGCCGTGATTGATGTTCAATTGGAACATTCGTTTAAACACTCTCCTTGATGTTATTTATGCTTCCTACCTTGCTTGTTAATGATATACATATTCTTGGTAAGGAAGAGTGTAAAGCACGAAGGGTGATGCCGTACTATTTTATATACATTATCATGTGTGGGAGAGTTTTAAAGAACGAAGGGTGATGCCGTGCCATTCATATATATTATTATGCACGAAGGATAATACCATGCCATTTCATTTACATTATCATATGAGGATGAGAGTAAAAGCACGAAGGGTGATGTCGTGTCATTATTTTTATATTATCATATGTTTATAGCACGAAGAGTGTTTCCGTGTAGGCGAGGACAAGAGACATCCATTATATCGTGATATCTTTTCGTTGTGTATACATTCATGCCTTTATCTTGAGCTGTTATTGTGCACCTATATTTTCTATGTGACTTGTAGTCGTTGTTCTTTCTGTGTCCTCTACCCCAAGTGTTGCTGTGTTATCCATGCCTTCTATCTATTTATCTTGCAAATATGATGATTTTCTTCTTGTCTGTTATATTTGCATCTAAGCCTTCTACCATGCTAATTAGTAAAATTTATATTCTTCCTTCCTAATTGTTGTCCTAATTTCTATGCCCTTTTCCCAGTCTGTTTCCGTGGTCCATATGTACTGCTTTATTCGTTGTTGCTTTCTGTGTGCCTCCCACTTTGTTTTAATTGTTATTGGCATTTCTCCCACCTAATTGGTACTGTTATATGTATGCTCGGTGAGAAAGAGATAAATACACGAAGGGTGTTACCGTGCCAATTGATTTGATCTATATCTATATATATATATATATATATATATATATATATATATATATATATATATATATATATATATATATATATATATATATGGGTGAGAATGAGATAAGTGCACTAAGGTATTACCGTGCCATTTAATTTGATATCTTGAATATATTCCTCACGCCAGGAAAGTTATGAATTTAATGAGATAAATGCACAAAGGTGTTACCGTGTCATTCGATGTGATATCTTGAATATATTTCTCACACCAGGAAAAATTATGAATTTACTACTGTGACTTCTCCTAGTAATCATTTACTGCCTCGCATAGCTGTTTTATTGTAACCTTATCTGTTATGCTCTATAACTGTTTCTATTACTAGTCTGTTGTACATGTTATAACGGTGAGAATCTTTTAATTAAAAATTTTCGTCACTACTTCGACGAGGTTACACAATATACTTACTGGGTATATGGGGTCAGTTGTACTCATACTACACTTCTGCACCTTGCGTGCAGATTTTGGAGCAGGAGTCATTGTACGTGGGAAGATGTACCTGCATTCCGGTTATAGCTGCCACTTGTTTGTAGCTTTAGAATCTTTAATCTGTTCTCGTATATTTCAACAGATGATGTATTTTATTTCTTTCCAATTTTGAAAAAAAAATTCTAAATATTAGATGCTCATGATTTGTACTACCAATCCTTGGGAAAAGTAGAAAGGTTCAGTTATTTTATCATTTATTTTCCTTGATAAATCTAATTAAAGTGGAGTGTAGTTAAATGGCTTACCTAATGGGTTGGGTTAGGTGCCATCACGACTGGTCGGATTTTGGGTCGTGACAGATGGGTATTAGAGCCCTAGGTTCATAGGTTATATGAGTCATGATCAAGTGTCTAGTAGAGTCTTGCGGATCGGTATGATGACGTCTATACTTATCTTCGAGGGGCTACAGGGCATTTAGGATAAACTTGCCATCTTTCTTTCCTTATCATGCGACATTGATTCAGCTTGCAGTGTATGGCTTTGAAATTTCTTCCACTCTCTTGTATGCGTATCTGAATGCTCGGTATCAGCTGTGCATCGACGGCTTGTGATTTTATAAACAAAGTACGATAGGTGTTTTCTGTGTTTTGGTGATGGGTCTGTTTGGAGGACTTGAGGCCAGGTTTGGAGCACAACTTAAGCTCAGTAGTTGCAGTTGTGTGAGCCTATACCTTTAGACTTCTATGTCCAGTGGTGTCTCTATGAGTAGGACTGGTGGCTCGGTCAGTGGTTGGATGGCGTTATGATGAGTATGATGTGGCTGTAAAATGGTATAGAAAGATGCCAGTTTGAGGCTAAGCAGACGGGTTATCACCTGTGGGGTAATTTACGGATGTGTGATCCCTATAATATTGTGTGGAGAATTGTTTTCTACCAGCGGGTTGTATGTGTTGAGATTTGAATTTGAATTGGTTGAGAAAGTTGACCTGACCGTCACGAGGATGAATATGTGCTTAGCAGATGATTTGAGGTATTATATGGCGTGTGTCACATGAGCTTATGAAGGATTTAGTTGAATTTCGGTGCGGGATTATGGCAGTAATAGAGTATGGGTTTTGTGAGTTATCAGATATTTTACCCTATGGCTTTGAGCCAAGTGGGGGAGCCTGCTATTGATGATTTGATCACATGGTTATGTGGTAAATATTAGTTTTTGGTCTGAGGCATACTTGTGGATTAGTTATGACTTGCAGAGGTTGAGACCGAGGATGACTCGAGTAAAGTAATTTCTGGATACGAGTTATGTTGCACTTTATGAGTATATGAAAATCATGGAATTATTAAGTTTTTATTTGTGAAGGATGTAGTGCGCATGGAGTATGAAATTGATCGGTTGCGTTAAGGTGGGATTTACTTCTTTAGGTGTTGTTGTGCTAATGGGGCACAAGTCGTTTGGTCGCTTGGGCGATGCAATTGAGATTTGAGTAGAGTGGATGACTCTCGAGAGAGTTCTAATGGATTCAAAATGTATATGTGGCAATTGAAAATTTTTCGGATTTGTACATCGCTAGAATCAGTTATATACATTGGATGGTGCCGGGACTTGCGGTAATTCTGTATGACTATGAATTCTACATTTCAGTATAAGAAAGGTAAAAAGAATAATTTTAAATACACATAAGGTCTTTTCAGAGTGGGTGTCTTGCTTGTGGAATTTATGGGGGTAATTATGATGTAGTGAGGCTCTACAGATGTTTTGGTGGCAATATTCTTGGGTTTGTGATCTGCGTGGCTTGGTCAAGTTAAAGGAATTAAGTTCTGATAGCTTGGTTATGTGCAAATGGATTTCAAAGTATTCTTGATGGTTTCTACCACGGTTTGAGATGGATATTTCCTACCAACGTGAGGAGCATGCTGTGTATTTTGATTTTCTACTGGATGAGATCATGTGAAAGGTTCCTGGATCATTGAGTATCTTATTTAAACTTGGTTGAGTCACTAGTTGCCTGAATTATTATGATAGCCACACGCTATGGGTGATGTCATGCCCCGACCTCGGGGAGCGTGACCGGCGCTCAACAGAGATACCCCGGTTAAGCAAGCCTACTAGATGCCTTCTACCCAACCTTGCCCATTAACAATACAAGAATCAGTACAAGTGATAGACATGAGAAGAGTAAAGTGTTCCACATTCTTTTTCCATTACTAAAGGATATCCATTTATGATTTCCACAATATTACAAGTTTATAGATATGATTAAAAACATGTTTGCCCAAATACCAACACTTACTAGTTTAATTCCCAACATCAAACACCACCCACAACCTGTCTACGGAGCTTCTAAGTATAACAGAAGAGAAGAATGAAAGTGCCGGCGACAAGGCCCCGGCTATACCTCAAAGCTCAAAATACAATATCAAATGACACAAGGCCCGAAACAAAGTAGGGCTCACCAAAACCTGCTGAATAGAGAGTGACTGTTAAATAGGACCAAAGCTGCCCGCTGATGAACCACCTGCATCCATTAAAGATGCAGCGCCCCCGCCAAAAAGGACGTTAGAACATGTGGAATAGTACTAGTATGAAAACCAAAACACCTATTCAAGGACTTGGAAATACAACATGGATATGATGAATCATGGTAACAAATAAAGGGCTTAGATAGTTATTTAAGTCAAAGCAAATTTATCAAGAGCTTCCAACAACATTTATAAATTTTAAGTCGGGGATCCTCTGTACCCACCTTTACACAAAGCAGCCCTTCCGCCTCACCCCAATGTATGCGGGTGGAGGTGTAATCACAATACCATAAACTCTACACAAAGCGGCCCTGCCGCCTCACCCCAATGTATGCGTGTAGAGGTGTAATCACAATGCTATAAACTTTACACAAAGCGACCCTTCCGCCTCACCCCAATGAATACAGGTGGAGGTGTAATCACAATAACACAACTCTTCACAAAGTGGCCCTACCGCCTCAGCCCAATGTATACGGGTGGAGGTGTAATCACAATACCACAACTCTAGAATTCAAAAATGATAATAGTTTGTACAAAGGGTTCTCTTCCAATCAACTGTTTGGCACGTTTGGCCTTAGCAAGAGTAGGTTCATAAGGTTTCATCATATGAGAAATTAGTGTTTGATTACATTGATTTCATACAAGGTTTTCTTCCAAAAAAGGGGTATAACATAATTAAGTCACAATAGAAAATCTTTAACACATCATTCATTCTTGAAATACTTTTTCCCAAAAGGGCAATACACAATTTTAACTCATGAATATATAAGAGCTCTAAACACTTTGGAAATACTTACAAAGCATAGCATTAGTTAAAACAGCCACATTTGGGCATGACCTGAGTACATAAGCTTTTAAGCACATCTATTTTCCAAGTCAATTTGGAAAAGTTGAATCAAGACTCATTTCATTACCTTTATCACATCATTTCATTTCCTTGGCACTATTGGCCACAAGTATAATTTTCATTCTTGGCACATTGGCCACACTTTATATCTCCAACCCACTTCTTTAACTTTCAAGCATCCTTATAGATTATAAAAAACAAGACATTTCAAATCAAGACTTTAGGTACACATATAAGCAATTGGAGTTTTAGGCGCATGGAGTATTCTTTCTAAGTTAAGCATAATGGACTTTCATTTGAAACATGACTCAAGACGTAACATTTTAAAACACATATCATTCTTGAACACATTCCCGAAAGATAACATAATGTGATAGGAACATTCGAAACACATCTTGAATACATAATTCTCGACACTTGCTTACTTGGGACAATCGAATTTATTGGGAATAACTCGTATCATGGGAATAAGGAACTTAAGCCAACCATACTTGAAACTTATGGGAGCATCATGGAATTAAATTCTATCAAAGTAGTTTAGCCTACATACCTGAAATTCGCCCCTTAATAATACTACGACGTTCCACCACACTAAACAACTTCAATCTACAACAATGCAACACAATTACACCAATATTAGCAAGATTTCTGTACTTTAAGACATTTAGACTTTTTACCAAACATCTAATGTGCATATCTTTCTACAACCTCCTTCAACGGAATTTCTTCACCTAACAACCACCTTCCACACCAATGATTCACTTCACAGTCACCTCTAGGCCATCCACAACTTCCATTAGCACATGCATGCCTAACAATTCACTCCCAAACCATCAATCTCCTCAATTAAACCATTTTACAATCTCTACAATACCAACACAACCAAGGTTAGGCACATGTGGCTTCCACTCACTATCCCACGAGTCCTAACACATATTTCATACATAAATAATCACCATGAATTAGTTAGAGATGATGGACATACCTCTTGTAGTGAGACTCTTGAAAATCCCAACTTATAGTGTTCTTGACCAATTTGGGGATTTGCATGGAAATCTATGGATCTTCAGGATTAATCCTAGTTAATATAAGTGTTTAGGAGTAGTAATCAACTCAAAATTACTCCAAAAATATTACCTTGGTACATGGGAGGGAAGTGTTGGACGAATTCCCCTTGATATGCAAGCCCTAGCTCAAAGAAATGACTTAGCCCCTCTCTCTACCCGGCCTTGGGGGTATTTATAGGGCTCCTATATGCGCGTCCGCGCACCTGGGCAAGTGATCGCGCATCTGGCCGCGCACACGAGGTAGAAACCCCCCTTATATGCATGGCCGCGCATCTGAGCGCGCATATGGCATAGGTCTGGTAAAATGGCCATAACCTTCATATATATATATATATATATATATATATATATATATATATATATATATATATATATATCCAAATGACAAATGGTTTGATGTATTGGAAACTAAACTCAAAGGGCTTTAGTTTGATAGGTATATCACCACCTAAGTCATTATATTTTTGGAGTGGCATTTGTTTGAAGTCGGGTCCGATGCTAATTGAGACATACTTTCCACTCAATGTATCCAACTTATTCCACACAAATTCTTGCCATTCACAAAACTTCTTAGTGCGTTCCAACACACCTTAAACATATATTTTCATTTCAAAATGATGTAGCTCTATCCCATAGGTCTCCTTTAATACTCAAAAACGTTATTCCCAAATACCGCTGGCAATTTTTAAAATCTTAAGTCATTAGAAACTTTTTACGGGGCCTTACATTCTCCCCCGCTTAGGATCATTCGTCCTCTAATGAGGAGTAGAGTCCGCACCGAACACCTAACATAACTCGACTCTTCTTTCAAACATTTCAAGCCCCCAAATTTGACTAACTCCTAAATTTTTCAGAAATTTCGGCAGAGTCTCCCCTGTAATTAGGCCCATCCACCTGCCAGAGTAACACCAAAACCACCCTAACAACACCTCCATAACGCAACAAAACATTACAGTATATATATCAATAACAATAATATTAATATTACATGCTTTACACCATCTACAGTGGTATCCTGACATGAACTGTACATATTTTAAGTCATAACACATAGAATGTACCTTTCAAACCACTACCATTTGGCTATACAAACAAGTTAGAATATATTATTTCCACAACACTCTCGGCCTTCGAGGTGACCTCCTTGACTCACAGACTTGGCCATAGCACTTTGACAGAGGCAATCTCAACTTCCAGACTTATCTAACAAAAATGACAATTAGGTACCTCTCATAAGACAATTACCTATTAAATTTACCTTCCATAGCTTCCACCAGAACGATAGACAAACGATTCCCAACTACCCTTTCGGGCATAGACACATGAAACACTAGGTGCATGGAGAACAACGATAGGCGACATCATACGCATAGCTCGGCCTATTTCCCTCAAGATTCCATAATGCCCAATGCTTACTACACCTTTATTTTTTTTACCTTTATTAGCAATTCATATAACATCTTCATGATGAAAATCTTGAGAATAACCCGTTCACTTCTTTCCACTCTAAATCTCTACGCTGAAAATCCAAACTAAACCTTTGGCGACTTTCAACAATTATTCTATGATGTGCTAAAATAAATATGACTATACAGTTCCTACCCAATATGTTCGATCATGGAATGATGCTTATTCTTTGACATGTTTGAACCTACAACTCTTGATAGATTTACTACAAACAGGAACAACGAGGTTCGATATTGGATTGGAGTTATTCAAGAATCCATCAATGTACTGAGAGGGGAATTTTAGGAGATTATATCCTAAGAAACATAAAGGTTACTACCAATAGCGCTGACATGGTTAATCATCATAATGACATCATTGGTTAAAAAGGTTCTAATGGGTGATATGATGCTCCGGGGAGAAAGACAATTAACTCCTATCCACCCAGGGATGTGGAACATTAAGGATAGTAAATTCTCCGCACATGACTATGACATAGTCAATGATTCTAGAAGTTGAGTGTTTAAAGATAACAGAACCCACGGAGATACTATAAAGTAATCATGGAAGGTATAGAGATGTTCATAATGAGTTCGCTATGGATTTTATGATCTGAAAAGTACCCAGATGCTAATGAAAGATAGGAAAACATGAGAAGCAGACGTGATGTTATGATAACCCCAAATGAGCATTTGGTCTTGACGGAGAGCCTATTAAGGACCCTTATGAAAAAAGAAGTGTTACAGCAACATATGGAAGGATGTGATCCCTCATGTTTATCCAACAAATGTCAGGAAACTAGCACAATGAATTCACTAACTAAGGAACATAGTTAATACATGTTTAGAGGTGTAAAGAGAAAATGAACATTTGTTATGAGCTGGACATGTTTCTACTATATTAACTCCCAAACTACAATACAAGGACACGCCATGGGCAACTACAATACTAGGAACAAAGTGAGCTACTTACTGCGGAATGTCCTAAGTGGACACGAAAGTTATACTAAGATGGGCGACACATGATCTTCCAATGATGGAGGTGTGATGATCTCAAATTTCAGAGAGACTTCATGCAAACAAGTGACCATTTCGATTGACATGTACACATATGATAGGTGCTGAGATATGCTCTTATGTTACTAAATAGTGAAGGAGGTTTAAGATAATGTTCACAAAGGGAGTAGAGTGATTGTTCAAACCATATGAGCCACATACACAGGAAGGGAGAGTGGCTCAAGAAGGACCTTAAAACTAGGCTGCTTTACATTAGATTTGATACCACGTAGGTAAACATTATGATGGTGCATGCATAAGCACAAGTGAGCAGATGCTATCCATTTGAATCAGAAGGTTCTATAAGAAATTCATCAGGTATAGTACTTTGTTGAGAATTTGGGGAAGCAAGTGGGAATTATTAACCTAGAGTTGTGACTCAATTCAAAGAAATCATTATAGAACTTAATTCCTCAAGAGGTTGTAAGTAAGATAATGGTCATAAAGAGGATTCACAAATAATGAGTCTCGTTCAATGAGTGGATACATGCAATGTTTTGTGATTCAGATTCTTGTTAAGACCATATCTATGCAGGCTCTCAATATAGATGAACATATACAAGAAGGAAAAGTATGTAGTGTTCAGAATGATGTACTAAGGAGTGACATACTTGGTAATTTTAGATTGATGGGGCAGTACCTTAACTGATGCCCCCTGACTCCACATCTGTAACATAAATTGGTACCATAGTGACATACCCCCGAATGACATCTCCTACACTTCACGCAATGAGGATGAGGTCCACTAAACTGACTCGCCCCACTAACCTAATATTTACCTTTTTTGCACACATTATAAGCATCCCACTCATCCTTTTTCCAAGGCTTCATGGCAGGAGTAACAATCTCTGTACCGGCTTATTATGCAGACCTTTGGAATTGCCCAAATCTACCACCCCTAACACATTGGTGATCATACTCACAACACGACGCCAAATGTTCCCGCCCGCATATCGGGAAAATCGGCCTAGCTGTACCCAACCTAGGACATTTGTTCTTCATGTGCCCCCTTTTTCCACAACTATAGAATATTTCAAGTGTCATCCATCATCTCCCCAAGTGGCTCTTCTTACAACTCAAACAATCTGGCTCATTGGTACCAAAAACCCTCTTTTGTTTCTTAGGTGATCTCACTATATGATCCAGTGGTGCGGTTACATTGATAGGAACAAGGACATTTCCCCTAGAAACAAGTTCTTCCAATCCCTCCACGACTCGACACATTCTCCCGATGAACTCTCGTGCAATCTCCCCCAAATTCAATAGCGAGGTTATTCCCTCATTGCTGCTTTGAACTCGTGGATTACTCATCTAGAAAATGAGACATGATGAGAAAATTAGCTTTCTATCTTGAGCTCTATCGCACGATCTGGAGTATCAAAGAAGGGTGAAATTCCTAAATGCCCAAGCAGCCTCCTCATTATAGATGTGGTCGACAACACATCGATAAGAAAGACTCTACTAAACACGGCTCCGAGATATCCTAATTCCTAGTACACTTTAAAACCTTAGGCTCTGATACCAAGCCTGGTTAAGCAAGCCTGCTAGATGCCTTCTACCCAACTTTACCCATTAACAACATAAGAATCAGTACAAGTGATAGACATGCGAAGAGTCAAGTGTTCCACATTCTTTTTCCATTACTAAAGGATATCCATTTATGATTTCCACAATATTACAAGTTTAAAGATATGATGAAAAACATGTTTGACCAAATACCAACACTTACTAGTTTAATTCCCAACATCAAACACCACTCACAACCTGTCTACGGAGCCTCTAAGTACAACAGAAGAGACGAATGGAAGTGCCGGCGACAAGGCCCTGACTATACCTCAAAGCTCAAAATACAACGGCAAATGACACAAGGCCTGAAACAAAGTAGGGCTCACCAAAACCTGCTGAATAGAAAGTGACTGCTAATGAGGACCAAAGCTACCCACTGATGAATCACCTCCATCCATTAAAGATGTAGCGCCCCCGGCAAAAGGGGCATTAGTACATGTGGAATAGTACTAGTATGAAAACCAAAACACATATTCAAGGACTTGGAAATACAACATGGATATGATGAATCATGGTAACAAATAAAGGGTTTAGATAGATGTTAAAGTCAAAGCAAATTTATCAAGAGCTTCCAACAACATTTATAAATTTTAAGTCGGGGATCCTTTTACCCACCTTTACACAAAGCGACCATGTCGCCTCACCCCAATGTATGCGGGTGGAGGTGCAACCACATTACTATAAACTCTACACAAAGCGGCCCTGTCGCCTCACCCCAATGTATGCGGGTGGAGGTGTAATCACAATACCACAACTCTACACAAAGAGGCCCTACCGCCTCACCCCAATGTATGTGAGTGGAGGTGTAATCACAATACCATAAACTATACACAAAGAGGCCCTGCCGCCTCACCCCAATGTATGCGGGTAGAGGTGTAATCACAATACCATAAATTCTACACAAAGCGGCCCTGCCGCCTCATACCAATGTATGCGGGTGGAGGTGTAATCACATTACCACAACTCTGCGCAAAGCGGCCATGCCACCTCTCCCCATTGTATGCGGGTGGAGGTGTAATCACAATACCACAACTCTAGATTTCCAAAACGATAATAGTTTGTACAAGGGGTTTTCTTCCAATCAACCGTTTGGCACGTTTGGCCTTAGCAAGTGTAGGTTCATAAGTTTTCATCATATAAGAAATAAGTGTTTGATTACATTGATTTCATGCAAGGTTTTCATCCCAAAAAGGGGATAACATAATTAAGTCACAACAGAAAATCTTTAACACATCATTCATTCTTGAAATACTTTTTCCCAAAAGGGCAATACACAATTTCAACTCATGAATATGTTAGAGCTCAAAACATTTTGGAAATACTTACAAAGTATAGCATTAGTTGAAAATGACACATTTCGGCATGACCTGAGTACATAAGCTTTTAGGCACATCTATTTTCCAACTCAATTTAGAACAGTTGAATCAAGGTTCATTTCATAACCTTTCTCACATCATTTCATTTCCTTGGCACTATTGGCCACAAGTATAATTTTCATTCTTGGTACATTGGGAACACTTTATATATCCAACCCACTTCTTTCACTTTCAAACATCCTTATAGATTATCAAAGACAAGGCATTTCAAATCAAGACTTTAGGTTCACATATAAGCAATTGGAGATTTAGACGCGTGGAGTATTCTTTCCAAGTTAAGCATAATGGACTTTCATTTGAAACACGACTCAAGCCATAACATTTTAAAACACATATCATTCTTGAAAATATTCCCGAAGGATAACATAATGTGATAGAAACATTCGAAACACATCTTGAATACATAATTCTCGACACTTGCTTACTCTGGACAATCAAATTTATTGGGAACAACTCGGAACGTGGGAATAAGGAACTTGAGTCAACCATACTTGAAACTTATGGGAGCATCATGGAATTAAATTCTATCAAAGTAGTTTAGCCTACATACCTGAAATTCGCCCCTTAATAATACTACGACGTTCCACCACACTAAACAACTTCAATCTACAACAATGCAACACAATTACACCAATATTAGCAAGATTTCTATACTTTAAGACATTTAGACTTTTTACCAAACATCTAATGTGCATATCTTTCTACAACCTCCTTCAACGGAATTTCTTCACCTAACAACCACCTTCCACACCAATGATTCACTTCACAACCACCTCTAGGCCATCCACAACTTCCATTAGCACATGCATGCCCAACAATTCACTCCCAAATCATCAATCTCATCAATTAAACCATTTTACAATCTCTACAATACCAACACAACCTAGGTTAGGCACTTGTGACTTCCAATCACCATCCTATAAGTCCTAACACATATTTTATACATATATAATCACCATGAATTAGTTAGAGATTGTGGACATACCTCTTGTAGTAAGACTCTTGAAAATCTCAACTTGTAGTGTTCTTGACTAATTTGGGGATTTGAATGGAAATATATGGATCTTCAGGATTAATCCTAGTTAATATAAGTGTTTAAGAGTAGTAATCAACTCAAAACTACTCCAAAAACATTACCTTGTTTCATGAAAGGGAAATGTTAGATGGATTCCCCTTGATATGCAAGCCCTAGCTCAAATAAATGACTTAGCCCCTCTCTCTACCCGGCCTTGGGGGTATTTATCGGTCTCCTACGTGTACGGCCGTGTATCTGGTCTAGTGATCGCACATCTGGCCATGCACACGAGGCAAAAAACCCACTTATATGCGCGGTCGCGCATCTAGGCGTGCATATGGCATAGGTATGATAAAATGGCCGTAACCTTCTATGTACATATCCAAATGACAAACGGTTTGATGCGTTGGAAACTAGACTCAAAGAGATTTAATTTAATAGGTATATCGCCACCTAAATCGTTATAATTTAGGAGTGGCATTTGTTTGAATTCGGGTTCGATGCTAATTGAGACACCCTTTCCACTCAATGTATCCAACTTATTCCACACAAATTCTTGACATTCACAAAACTGCTTAGTACATTCCAACACACCTTAAATATAAATTTTCTTTTCAAAGTGATGTGGCTCTATCCCATAGGTCTCCTTTAATACTCGAATACGTTATTTCCAAATACCGCTGGCGCACTTTAAAATCTTAAGTCATTAGGAAATTTTTACGGGGTCTTACAGGTGCACATATGTGTGGGGCCTGAGCCCATGTGCCAGCACCAAGGTATTTATTCATGCTCGGGAAATGCTCAGGCTATGATATGCCTAGAGTTGACTGTAAGCTTAAAGCTATAATATTTTCTCATAATTGTACCGTTGTTGTGAACTTTTTGAGCCATACTTGAGGTTATGAAGAGGTTAACTCCCTGAATAAAATTTGGTAATTAAAAAATTCTGCGGTAACTTGCCGAGTTGAGCTATGATAGCACACATTGCACATGACTACACTTTAGCATGTCATTTATACAAGTCCAGGAGCATGAGAATCTTATTTCATTTATCACATACATGATACTTGATTAACTGCTCATGTATGATATGTTCGGACTAGAGGCCTTTGACTATGTCGGGCGGATTATGTTATTATAGCACGTGAGTTGTCCGTGCGGATCTGGATATTGTACTATAGGACATGAGTTGTTCGTGCAACACGTGAGTTGTCTGTATGGTTGATATTGATGTGATCTCTGGGAGAGCCGGGTACAGTTATTGGATCGGGTTGCGCGCTGCAACTGTACTATGATGAGATGTAATTCCTTATGCTTATTTCATATGTTTTGCTCTTACTTATATGAAACTAGTTCATAGGAAAATGTTAAAATTTTCCCTGATTGCTTAGCTTGCTTAGTAGCCTTCTTATTAATTTTCTTACTATTATCTATCATGTCTGAATTAGTACTTGTTTGGTGTACGGGATCGCATTATGTGGGGGATTTATATGACTTTTGGTGTGACTTGTCAATTGGGCTGCTTATTGGGCGAGTGAACTTCTCGGATTAGTGATTGGGCGAGTGAACTTCTCGGATTATTGATCAGATAAGGAGTTAAGAGATTGTGCATGTTTCCTTCATCATCGACAGTGTACGAAGATTTTATTTGATATAAGGATTACTACTGGTATCAGATTTGCTTTGGGCTAAGCTTTGGTAGTCAACAGGTATTGTTATGAGTATTTGAGCAATGTGGTGTATCATGTGATTACATATTGAGTCATGGTTATGGCTTGGCACGACCTGTTCAGACTTATACAGTATGTAAATGAGAGATTCGGGTCTTGTAAAGAATTTCGTATGTTAGAAATTGGGTTCCAAGGTTTATTGGCTAAGGGTAAATTGGTGATTTTAAATTATGTGGTGTTGTCAGGCCTATATGGAAGAGGGTGGCATGGGATCACCCCGGGTATGTGCGTGGTAAGGTGGCACAGTGATTTGAAGGCTTAGGGATAACTCTTGGCACGTTTGAGGACGAACGTATGTTTAAGTGGGGGGAGAATGTAACGTTCTGACTGATCGTTATGAGAAATTACGCTCTGTACAGTTATTTGAAATGTTGAGTAGCTTCGTATAATGCATTGTGACTGTTTGAATTGTTGGTTTTGATTTTCAGGTGTTTCAGAATTTGTTTCGGAGAACAAGTTTCATGATTTAAGCGTTAAGTATGAGTAGTTGAGCAAGTTAGACTTTTGCAAATTTGACCTCGGATGAGAAAGTTGGACTTGGGCGTATGTCCGGAATTTCATTTGGATATTTCTAGATGGTTTCGACGATAATTGGTGAAAGTTGGAAATTTGAATAATTGGAATATTCATAAGTTTGACCGAGAGTTGACTTTGATGATATCGGGTTCGGATTGTGGTTCCGAAAATTTCAATAGCTTCATTATGTGATTTGGAACTTGTACGCAAAATTTGAGTTCATTCAGAGTTGAATTGATATTGTTCGGACGCTTGGTTGCGATTCTAGAAATTTTTGAAGTTCATTGTGATTCTCATGTGTTTTGGCATCCGATTCGTGCTTCTAGAAGTTATTTTGGTGTTTCGATCGTGCGAGCGATTTCGTGTTATCTTTTTGGACTGGTGTGGGTGTTTGGTTTGGAGCCTTGGGGGCTCGGGTGAGTTTCGGATAGGCTTAGGTTGTGTTGCACTTGTTTTTGATATTTCGACGTCGTTTCTTCAAGACTAAATGGTACAACATTAAGAAAATGAGCTCCAAATTCAGTTTGGATTGAAGAATTAGATCCATATTGTAAGTATGGAGCCATAGTAAACGGAATCGTCCAATTTAGACATCGTATGAGAGAGTTATGTCCATTTCTGTATAGGGAAAGATTGCTAGTTTCTAGTGAAGTACTGTTCAGTTCGCAATTGCGAAAATTTTTGCACTTTTCAACTTCGCAATTGCAAAGAAATATTGGCATTTGTGAAGGTTTCGCAATTGCAAACCCTAGATCGCAAATGCGACATCTGCAGTTTGTTTTCAGCTGTGTTATTCGGGTTTTCTTCATTTTTTGATATTTTTGAACCCTAGGTCCGAGAGTGGACGATTTTTAGAGAGGAATTTAATCTACAATCATTGGGTAAGTGTCCTTGTTCAATTTCTATGTATACTTCATGATTATATTTGAGTTTTAACATCAAAATGGTTAGAATCAAAGTGAAGAAATTGAGAAATTTATAAAATCTTTCAAAAATAAGAATTTAGGATTTGGAGGTCGAGATGATGTCGGAATTTGATAATTTTGGTATAGTTGGACTCGTATCGGAATGGGAGTTCAGATATTGTGAATTTTGTCTGATTCCGAGATATGGCCCCCCAGCGTTGACCTTTGGTTGACTTCGGGGTTGTATTTATAAATTCGACCTTTATTATTTGAAATTGTTTCCTTAGGCGTTAATTGATTTAATTGAGTTGCTTTTGGCTAGTTTCGAGCCGTTCGGAGGATGACTTGAGCGAGATGGCGCTCCAGTGTATCGTATTGGCTTGTTTGAGATAAATGTTTTGCCTAACTTTGTTAAGAGAATTCTTCCTACTAATTGCCATTGTTTGCTATATGCGGGGGTGATACATATATGAGGTGACGAGCATATATGCATGTGTCAGGGTTAATCATGCTCGGAGGTAAGTTATACGACTTATTGTTCTTTGTAGAATTATTTGACAGTCTGTTTTAATGTCTTGTTTGACTTCTAGATTTTTATGAATATGATATTAATTGCTAGAAACCATGATTTGGCTTATTATAATTAGATTAAAACTTGACGCACTTTTGTGAAATAATTGATGTACGAAATACGGTCGTATTAAAACTTGACGCACTTATTAAAACCATATTGTATATATTATCATGTGAGGAAAAATATAAAGCACGAAGGGTGATGCCGTGCCATTCATATACATTATTATGCACGAAGGATAATTGCCATTTCATTTACATTATCATGTGAGGATGAAAGTAAAAGCATGAATGGTGATGCTGTGCCATTATTTTTATATTATCATATGTTCATGGCACGAAGGGTGTTACCGTGCAGGCGAGGACAGGAGACATACATTATATTGTGATATCTTTTCGTTGTGTATACATTCATGCCTTTATCTTGAGTTGTTATTGTGCACCTATATTTTCTATGTGACTTGTAGTCGTTGTTCTTTCTGTGTCCTCTACCCCAAGTGTTGTTGTGTTATCCATGCCTTCTATCTGTTTAACTTGCAAATATTATGATTTTCTTCTTGTTTATTATATTTGCATCTAAGCCTTCTACCATGCTAATCAGTGAAATTTATATTCTTCCTTCCTAATCGCTGTCATAATTTCTATGCCATTTTTCCTAGTATGCTTCCGTAGTCCATATTTACTACTTTGTTCGTTATTGCTTCCTGTGTGCCTCCTACTTTATTTTTTATTATTATTGGCATTTCTCCCACCTAGTTAGTACTGTTATATGTATGCTCGGTGAGAAAGAGATAAATGCACGAAGGGTGTTACCGTGCCAATTGATTTGATCTAAATATATATATATTGGGTGAGAATGAGATAAGTGCACTAAGGTATTGTCGTGCCATTCAATTTGATATCTTGAATATATTCCTTACACCAGGAAAGTTATGAATTTAATGAGATAAATGCTGGTGTTACCGTACCATTCGATGTAATATCTTGAATATATTTCTCATACAGGAAAAATTATGAATTTACTACTATGACATCTCATAGTAATCATTGACTACCTCACATAGCTGTTTTATTATACCCTTATCTAGTATGCTTTATAACTGTTTCTATTACTAGTCTGTTGGATAGGTTATAACGGTGAGTATATTTTAACTAAAAATTCTCGTCACTACTTCGACGAGGTTAGACAATATACTTACTGGGTACATGGGGTTGGTTTTACTCATACTAAACTTCTGCACCTTGCGTGCAGATTTTGGAGCAGGAGTCGTTGTACGTGGAGGGAGCTGACATTGAAGATGTACCTGCATTCCTATTATAGCTGCCACTTGTTCTTGGTAGCTTTAGAATCTTTAATCTGTTCTCGTGTATTTCAACAGATGATGTATTTTATTTCTTACCTATTTTGAAAAAAAAATTTTAAATCTTAGATGCTCATGATTTGTACTACCAGTCCTTGGGAAAAGTAGAAATGTTCAGTTATTTTATTATTTATTTTCCTCGATAAATCTAATTAAAGTGGACTGTAGTTTAATGGATTACTAACGGGTTGGGTTAGGTGCCATCACGACTGGTCGGATTTTGGATCGTTTTAGATTGGTATCAGAGCTCTAGGTTCATAGGTTATACGAGTCATGATCAAGTATCTAGTAGAGTCTTGCGGATCGGTATGATGGCGTCCATACTTATCTTCGAGAGGCTACAACCCTAGGCCTTTTACCCATTAGGAAAAACCCTAAAAATAGTTATCTCTAGTCTATTTTCTTTATCTTGCAATCATTAGATTAACAGTAGAAATAGAAAACAAATCCTTGTTGTGGAAGTGCAATCTAGATAATCCAGCTTCTCAATTGAAATATATACCCCTAACTCCCATCCTAGTTCCCAGTGGATTCGACCATGACTCCTTGTTGGGTATTTATTATTGCATACGACCAATTCATATCTCTATTGAGGTATGCTTTGGATGTGATTAATTTTTGGCACCATTGCCGGGGAGTTAAAAATGGTGTTAGCTATATATTTGGGTGTGTTTTTGGAATATCTTCTTCTCCTTCTGTGTTATTAACTTGTTTGAGAAATCGTAGGTACAACCATGAAGAACAATAAGCTCGAAAATTTGCCTTTGGGGGATGTGGACGTCGAGGATGACCAAGTTGATGAGGTTCCTCTTGAACTTCAAGTCAAAAGAATAGGCTGAGTGCCTCATGATAATGTCCCCGCTCCACCTCCACCTCCACCAAGAGCGGCTCTACATCGGGTGTTACCCAATGAAGGATATGCTAGTACAATAGTCCCTCCCCGTATTAGTACGGGCAACTTTCAAATCACTAATGTGATGCTCACTTTCTAGAGCAACGAGGTTTCTTCACCGGTGCTCCAAGTCAAAATGCATACAAGCATTTGAAGGGGTTTGTGGACACGTGTTGGGAGAGCAAACAAACAAATATCTTCGAGGATGCGTTGAGTCTAAGGCCTTTTCTCTTCTCTCTACGAGGAAAAGCTTTAGATTGGTTGGAATGTTTGCCGAACTATTCCATTCACACTTGGGATGAGTTGGCGGAAAAGTTTATTTCTAAGTTCTTCTCTCTGGGGCACATGGCTACACTTAGGGATGAGATTTTGGCATTCAAGAAATAGCCAAATGAACCAATACACGAGATATGGAAACGTTATAGAATAATGGTTAAAGAATGTCCCAACAATGATATGACGGAGAATATAATTCAATAAACTTTCTATCATGGGATTAACACAACCAACCAATATGTAGTGAATCAACTTGCTGGTGGGAACTTCATGAATATGCCTTACGCGGAGGCGTGTGAGATTTTAGATAAAATGGCGGAAACATCATCGGCGTGGCAATCCCGGGCTAATGTTCCATAAAGTGATCCGAACGTGATCCACCTTCACAAAGAGTTACATGACCTTGGGCAAGCGATTGCTGAATTGACTAATACCATGAATCAATTAGCAAAGGTTCAACTTCAATAAGTGTAAAATCCTAAGCAAGTTAATGCCATGGAGGGAGTGAACATGATGGTGAACAAAAGACGGACCAAGGGTCCACAAGTGCAACATCGAGTAGAGAATTATGTACAAGAAGATAGTGGTTTTGAACAAGATGATTATTACAATGAACAAGAAGAGGAGGTGCAATATGTGAACAACTTTCAAGAGCAACGAAATAACTTCCAAGGCCCAAACCAACAACAATGGCGACCTCAAAACAATTGGAATTCTAACAACCAAGGAAATAGGAGTGGCAACAATCAAGGGAATTGACATAACAACAGCAATCAACTTCATGCCTCTATGCCGTTGCCATGTCAAAATTTGCAAAACCTAGATAGAAAAACTGATTGTTCATAGTTTTGACTTCTGCGGCCCCACTGAAATTGTGCAGTCCGCAGATAGTATATTTAGAGCAAAATAGTGAAAGAAGGGATCTGCAGTCGCAATATAATATGTGCGAACAGTAGATTTTCCATCGCGGTCGCAAGACAACCCTTTTACTATCATCAAAGAGTCTACACTATTTGACTCAATTGTGAGGCCGCATGTTTAATTGTGCGGACCGCAGAAAATAGGTTGCTGCCGCAGATCAGCCAATTCTCTGTCATCAGGGAGTTGGCACTTTTTGGGATTCAGAGGTGCGGCTGCAAGTGAAATTGTGCGGACCGCACTTCACTTTTGCGAATGCAAATCAAATTTGTGCGGTCCGCAAGGCCTCATCTGGGGCCGCAAGAAAATTATGCGGACCGCAGATCCTTTTGCTTCAAGCATGCTTTAACTGTGAACCTCATTATGTTTCTTGGTGCATACTTGCATATTTCCTGGTACGTGTGAACATTGAATTGCAACTAATAATTGCCTTTGCTTGATACAGATAATGGTTCGATCTAGAGGTAGAGGCGACACTTCTAAAGGGGGGAGGGGTGAACCTTCTAGGGGTTGAGGCAAGAGTGCCTTACCCCTCGACCAACAAAGAACAATAACAAAGAAAGCGACAACCGGTAGAGGGAGAGGTGCAAATCTCTCTGAGACGAGCTTTTATGTCCTGTCTAGGGAAGCATCAGAGGGCAACTCAGCCTCTGTTCAAGAGCATCCGGCCATACAGTCAAGGCCGCAAGGAAGATACCAACTCAGGGATGAGTCGTCCTCATCTCATAGCACTTCCGAGGGATCAAAAAGTGTTATTCGGGCTTCTGAGCCATCGGCTACACCTATTTCTGAGGCACAAGATACACCAGTTCAAGATATCCCCGATGATGGCAGAGGGGGTGATGCTATAATTGTCGGCCTTGAAATGTTGAAGAAGAAAGAAGTTTGGGAGGACTGTTTTGTCAGCTTGGCCACTTTCACCAGCTTTCGTACATGGTGGCCAGTAAGGTTGCTTACTCTTGAGCGACAGTTTCAGCTGAAAGATTTGGAGAGGTACAACCCAGCAAGTTGAGACAGTTCGAGGAGTGCAAGGGGTGGATGTGGTTCACCCAGAGTGTCATGGATTCCAAAGAGTACCTCGTCCGTGAATTCTATGCCAATGTGGTGCATATCCAAAAGGGGACAAAGGTCACCAAAGTTCGTAACCTCAAAGTGAGATTTGATTAGAATACACTCAACACATACTTGGGTTTTGAAGATGTTGAACCAAAGGAATATTTGGAGAAGCTTGAGATGGGAGATGCAGCCCGGCCTTGGTTAGCAGAGATTGTAGCAGCACCAGGCCCACTACCACCATGGATTACCACTGGGGTTCCTATCCACAGGAGCACACTAAGTTTTGAGGGGGGGGGGGGACCTTTGTCTGCAGTAGACTGGACCCGTCCCAGAATGAGACTTACATTCTGATTCCTCTTGCAGTCTTGGTTGCTTCTATTATGATCGGGTACCCTATCAATGTGGGGGTCGTGATGTCGGCCAACATCTCAGTGATTTCTCGGCAAGATGACTCGTTCTATTCGTATCCCAACACTATCACAGAATACCTCACATATGCAAGGGTAGAGACGAGGGATTATGACACAAAGATGAGTCCGAAGAAGCCTTTTACTTGGTATTCACTGATGGATGCGAACAACCCGAAGAAGAAAGTTCATCCTCCTACCACTGCGGGCCAGTCTGATGAGCCAGCTATGGTAGATGTTGATGCAGTTGTTGTTCCATCCACTTTGGCTGAGCCTTCCTCCAGTGCCACAGCTATGCCTCTGCCATTATCCACAGCCCCTTCTGCAGTTCCTGCTACAGCTTCCACTTTGGCTTTGAAGTCGGTGCCCATGCCTACTGCCCCACTTTCTGCGCTGTGGGTCTCCCAGACATTGGCAAGCCTCAACAACTGGATGCAGATAGCAACTTCAAAGCTGTATGACTTATCCAGTACTATTGCAGCATAGTCTACTGCTCAAGCACCTCAGTTTCCCCCGATAGTCGAGGAGATATTGAAGAAGATCCAAGAAAACCAGAACACCATTATGGCGACCTTGGTGTAGCAAGGGTCAGTGATCGAAGAGCTCGGAAAAGAAGTAAAGAAGATGAGAAAGTCCCAAGACAGCAAGAAGCCAGTGGACAAGCTCCGGAGATAGGTGACCAGGCTTGCTACAGTCGAAGATCTTCCATTTGACATGCTGATTAACCTACACTATTCAGGCCCAGATCCTACAACACCAACAGCACCGGTGGCACCAGCTGGCCAGTCTGAGGAGCCAAACCTTGCTGCCGACACTGCCGAGGTAGTGCATCAGATGTTCACCAACCCAGCCACACCCAGAGTTGAGGATGATGAGATACAGTTGGATGAGGCTGAGGGCGGTGACATTGCTGGGGACACAGAGATATCCAAGGAGCCATAGAGAGTTTTCTTCATTCTTTACACTTTTTAAATCTTGTTTTGTTAAGCATTGGGGACAATGCTTATCTTTATTCAGGGGGTGGAGTTTATTGATCACATTTGATACATTCTAAGACACTTGGCCTATAATAACTTGATATTATTCTCTTTTTTTCTTATTATGTATATATTCTCTCTCTTTCTCTCATTATGTACATTCATTCTATCTTCAGTAGTTTTTGCTTAGTAGCTTCTTTATTTTTGTTTCTTTGTTTGATTTAGTAGCTTCTTTGTTTGATTTAGTAGTTTCTTTCTATGTTATAGTAGATAAGAAGCCTTTGGTTTTCTTAATGCCACATTTCTTTTCGAAGGTAGTTGTTGTGTGAACCGGGTGATCATCCCAACGATGGATGGTGTGACAACCTTCTTAAGAGAATGTGCCAGTTTTTGGTATTTAGATAATAATAGTAGTAGTAATGAATACAAAGTCCCAATTAAGTCATGCTCGAAAAGTCAAACATGCTTCAATTGGTACCAACACACTTAACTACGTGCTTATGGCTAAAAATAATATTTTTGAAAGAAATAGCTCTAGTTAGTGACTTCGTGACTCTTGCGCTGACTTTGGCAATCATCGAGTGGTTTAATTGTATCATAGTGATTTTAAAACTTGAATGTGGTCGTAGTGGGCCCTCGACTCTGTCCTCTTTAACAATCCGGTTGCGTGAGCAGTGAGATGAATTGTTGCTTAGTCCAAGTATCCATGCGAAGAGTCTAGAACTTAACCCAAATATGTTTCAAGGTAAAATCCTAAGTTTGATTGGTTTGAAAAGTGATTGTAGGCCCAACTCGGCCCGTTTGAGTTTTCTATTGCTAACCAATGTCATTATCCCAAGTCAACCCCTTTGATCCTCTAGCCTTTCTCATTTCATAACCATGTTATAAGCCTTTACCCGTTTTGTCGTGACCCACTCTTGGCAGCCGAGCTTTCCTTAACACTCTTGTGTAATAAATGGCTAAAAACATCAGTTTAGGGGAGAGAAGAGGAACTTAAAAAAGATATCAAGGCACAAAAAGAGAAGAAATGGTCTCAATGAGAAGAGAAGGCAAGAAAAGAAAAGAACAAAAAGAAAAATGCAAAAAGTGAATAAGTGAAAGAGTTGAAGGGATTCAAAAAGAGGTAATGATCCCAAACATGGAGAAATCAACAAGGTAAAAAAGAATGAAATGATCAAGAAAGATAATGTTAAGTCTATCTAGTCCCCAATGAAAAGAAAGTGCCTCTAAGAATTGGCAAAGTGCGAGCTGAGAAATGAAAAAAAATGAAGTGCTTAAGGAAAGGTGTAACCACTCACCCATACTGTATCCAACCCTAATCTAAAAGCCTTCATTACATACCGAAAGAAGTCCTACTTGATTTCAAGCCGAGTGAGCTTACATTTGTAGCGATCTACATGAGGGGCAAGCCTATGTTACTTGAAGCCGTACTTGCAACATTCTCTTAAGAGAGATGAGTGAACCTTTCATAAATCTTTGGATTGAGTGCTAAACTCTTTAAGTGAGCTAGGCAAATGGAAAGTAGAGGAAGAAGAGTTTGGAGTCCACCATGACCTACATGATAGAGCAAGAGTCCTTGATGAGTAAAGTTAATTCTTGAAGCTCGAATGTCACATTAGAACTATATGTGCATGAATGTTTAACTTGTCGCCTTGTTGATAATACATGAGTAGTGTGGGTAATTGTTGGTCCCAACTGATGTGTGGATAGCTCGCCTTTGACTCGCTGAAATGACCATTAACTTTTGGAGGTGGGAACTAATTTATTTGCTGGACAAGCAAATATTTAAGATTGGGGGAGTTGATAATTGGGGATTTTTATTACTTATTAGTGCCCTTTAGCTTATGTTTTAGTCCAAAAGCAATTGAATTATGTTCCCAAAACTAATGAAATTGTGCAAAATTGCAGGAATGCTGGAAGTTTGGTCTCCCGAGATGAATCCGACTCAAAAAGGAGTGTTCCGAAATACAAGGCAGTAAAGGGCGCAAAAGCACAAATGTGCGGTCCGTAGAAGGAATTCTGCGGTCGTAGAAGAAATTGTGGACCGCAGAATTCCATCTGCAGCCGCAAACCAAGGAGAGAGGTTTAGCAGAACTTTGTGCAAAGTGCGAATCCCACATGAATTGTGCAGCCACAAAACTGGGCTATGAGTCGAAGATCAGAGATTATGCAAAAAGACCAAGTTAAGAAGCCTCTGTGAATTGCGTACCGCACAAGAAATGTGCGGCCACAGAAGAGTTGCCTTGCGGTCCAGTCCAAAAATGTGCGGCCGCAGAACTCCACTTCCTGCCATATGAAAAAATCTGCGGTCCGCACATGGAATTGTGCGACCGCAGAACCTACTGAGGGGTATTTTTATTAGATATTTTCAGCCTTGTATAAATAGACGAGTTTCACAAAATTAGGTTAAGTTTGAACATTTGAAGTTGTTGTAGCCGTTTTTCTTTACTACTTTAGGAAGTTTTACATTGCTTTATTGTATTTACATTTGATTTAATCATCCTCCACTTAAAAATATGTTCATCCTCGAACGTGCCAAGATTCATTCCAAAGCTATCAAATAATGGTATAACTCATCATACACTTCACCATGGGTGATATCACGTCACCTCAATCCATATAAGCCCGTCAACACAATCCTAATTGAAAATTCTTCCTTTAACCTTAGCTTACAATCCTTGGAACCAAATCCCAACTTTCGAAACTCCCTCTAAGTTCTAATTCTTACATATATACATTGTATCAATCTCAAGAAGTCGTATTAAGGTTACATATATACATTGTATCAATCTCAACAAGCTGCATTAAGCCATCAATATACTGCCAAGATCTAACCACACGATGTACCGCATGAATCATATACTCATAACAATAACTTCCAACCATAATAGTTGCTCATTACCAAACCCGATACTGGAAATATACCTCATACCAAATAGAAACTTGTTCTAAATCTTCATAACACTGCTAATGATGAAAAAAACATGTGTAAACTCTTAACCACCTATCTACAGTAAGTCGTAGAGTTCTCTCGCCCCGCAAGGACCATTCCAAATTCTAAGCTGACTAATGATATTATTCTTCCAAACATACCTTATCCCAATCCGATTGCGCAAATTCTAGGTCTAATAACCTCGTCTCACCTAGTACAAGCTGCTCGACCAACAATTCATATTAAATGCCATCTAGAACCTCATACTACGTGATCCGTGCGCCAAACAAGCGAGCACTCAAATGTAACCAAGGATGGAGAGAGGATACAAATAAGAGAGCTATACAACAAGTTCAACAGATACGACCACAAAATCATAAAACTATGAACCCATCCCATAAGAGAGAAACATAATACATTATATAAGCACAAGGAGTCATATCCCAACATAGCACCGTTACGACGTGCAACCTGATCCTACATCATACTGTTGCGGTATGCAATCCTATCCAAACATACCAATCCACATAAGAATACTCATGCAGTCATAATCCGCATGATCACCAAACATACATGTATCAACATCAAGTACACAAAGTGAATAAATATAACCATTGGGAAACGGATAACATAATGAGCTACGAAGGAAAAAAGCATAACTACAGTGCGATAAGCAAATCAACATCTCATGAGCCATCTCACTCATATATCACCACAAGGCCTATATAGGACCACGACATGCGTGTGAATAATCAAGTAATATCACAACCCATCATAGCATAAGAAAGAAGCACATAACACAGATCAGGGCAAGAATAACATTTATTTTGCCCAATGACACTCCCAAAGTAAATGTTGCACATGAATAAGCAAATCCAATCTTGTATAAAATACACACTCATATTAGGCCTACCAATTGGCCCCCAAACCATTTCAAACAATTCTGAATTAGGTAAATAGCCTTAAAGAGGTCCATAACGACCTACCAACAACACACACAATCAACCGTCTAGTTCTCAACACAATTTCACAATCCGCAACTAAAGGAATAATCTACCTCTAAGAACATCTAGTCTTTAAACCTCAAGAATACAGGAATATCCATACCTGATCTCTAACTCCCTCACTAAATGACTGACACATCATGCATTCGCAATCCCATCATGCAAAATACTTCCATAAATCTTTCGCATCAAGTAGCAAAAGTTGAACAACAACGGTTACCAACCATACGATTTCTGTAGTACTAGTCAAGCAATCACACTCAATACTCAATGTGTCTTCTACAACATACATCTTTCTCAGGCGATACAAGATGGTGCTAGCATTCTCTTAAACATCTGAAATCCCTTACACTGCATAGAACTCGTGACCTTCCTTTCAAAACAAAACTACAACCTTGTTCATTCATTACCAATGCCTCACGCTCCTCTCCGCATCTACCATGCTACAATACAAAAATATGAGAATCTCATCATCAACTTTGGATAGCGAGTAGGATAAACACTCCATCTATTAGAAACCTTCTACGTAACTCACCCCAGGAGAACATCACAACACACAACAAACTTCCTATACCCGCAAGAGACATCAACCTCGAATCATGGTCAAAACCATCATAAACTCTTTGAAACCCATTAGTACATAGCCAAGCCATCAAAGCTGAATCTATCTAAATTAACCAAGTCACGCAGACTGACAAACCCAAAAGCAATTCAAACCAAAATGCTCGTTTTGAAGAGACCTTCTGCAAATTTGAAGTTGTTTCTTCCAACTCTCTAATACTACCATGTAGAATCAATAATGATATAGAATACCGTAAGTCTTGGTACCATCCAAGGGAAATCTCAAATCCTTAGCCACACAGCGAAATTTGACAAATCTTTAAGATACCACATATTAATCTTGAACCCATTAATGCCTCCTTGAGAGTCAACCACTCTAATCTAACTTAAATTCACAGCCAACACGCATCGAGCGACTTGTGCTCCATTAGCACATAAATACTTTAAAATGCAACCTCATCCTTTATCAACCAAGTAAATCCTTTCTTCTTGCACACAATCTCCATAATGAATACTAAACCTTAGCTACTCCTCAACCTCCATATATCCATACGATGTAATATATCATGCATCTAGTAAATTTCTTGCTCAAATAATCCTCGATGACACCCTTATCAAACCATATCCAATCCACAAGTGCATCCAAGTCTAGAAACTACAGCAACACATGTCCAAATGACCCAATCGTCGATGGTAGACTCCCCCACTGGGCTTGAAGCCATAAACACATCATTTGATAACCCATAGTACCCTTCCTACCTAACTTGCCATGACCTCACGCTATTATCCAGCTGAATCTCCTCATAAGCTCACATAGCGCTAGTCAAAACACACTCCAGTCATCTGTTGAGTGCATACTCATCCTCGTAACAGTCGAGCCAGCTTCCTCAAGTGCTCCAAAATATTAGTATATGCATTCCACTAGATAGAAGTCTCTTAAGAATCATACAACCTCAAACCTCTCACAGGAGATAACCCACTTGTTTGCCTCAAATCGACATCTTCCTCTGACCCTACCATGGTCATAACCACTAAACAATCAATTAAAGTTCCTAAGCCTACACTTGTCAATAAGATATAAGAATCTACTTCATTCCACAAATGAACAACTTAAAGATCCACCAGAACGTCCATATTTTAAGACTCTACAACACATCAGGACGATAGTCAAGCATCCATAGCCTTTCGCATCCCATCCGCAACATTACAAGCCATCGGTGCATAGCTGATACCGAGTACTCAATATCACATATGAATCAAAGAGAAAGAACTTAAAGATTTAGACTTCAAGCTGAAACAAAGTCGCACGATAAGGAAAGAAAGGAAGTTTCCTAGATGTCCTATAGTCTCTTGAAGATAAGTATGGACGACATCATGCCGATATGTAGGACTCTACTAGAAACTCGATCATTACTCGTAAAACCTATGAACCTAGAGCTCCCATAGCAAATTGTCATGACTCAACATCCCACCAAGTCGTGATGGCACCTAACCCAACCTGCTCGATAAGAAAAATAATAAAAGATTCAACTATAATGAGAAATCATCAATAAATAATAAATAAAATGGTTGAACTCCATACAATATCCCTGTGATGACCCGATAGCTCGTTTTGAGCACTAGCCTTAATTTTCGTGTTCTGAGACCTCCCATAGCTTCCGTTAATATTTTTTTTATTTGCGTGTGTGGTCTGTCTCATTTTTTTAGAAAGTTTTTACGTAAAATTTTAAAAATATGTGATTTTTGGCCTAAAATGAGACTTGAGTTGAGCACGTTCAACAGTATTGATAAACGACCTCGGATCAGTATTTTGATGATTTCAGTAGATTCGTATGACGTTTTTGGACTTGTACGCACATTTGATTGGGGTCCGGGGTGACCCAAGCGCATTTCGGCGCGTTATCTGAAAATGCATTTTCAGGTTGAAATCTTGAGTTTTGAGGATTGATTCTTCTTATTTGATGTTATTTTGATGATTTGAGGTAGTGAGCAAGTTTGTATGATGTTATTACACTTGTGTGCATGTTTGATTTGGAGCCTGAGGGGCTCAGGTGAGTTCGGGTGTATATCGGATGAGTTTTGGATGGTTCGAAGATAGCTGGTGCATTTCATTTGTTGGTGTCCAGTTGCAGATCTCACATTTTCGAGGTCTAGCTTGCAATTGCAAGCCTCACTTCTGCGGTCAAGTGATCGCATTTGCGATCATGGGTTGGGGATAGGTCTTCACATTTGCGAAGAATAAGTCGCTTTTGTGAAGTTCACTATGTCCGCTTTTGAGACTATAGCATCGCATTTGCGATGAAGTGTGATGTTGGTCAGCTTCACATTTGCGAAGCTTGGCTCGCATATGCGAAGGGGGTGTCCTTCGCAAATGCGAAGTGTTTGTCGCATTTGCGACTTCTGCAAGACTGATGCACTTGTCGCTTTTCCGATCAGTGTTTTGCAAATGCGGTCTTCATAATTGCGAACAAGATTTTGCAATTGCGATACTTGAAGGTAGGTAAAAGAGGGAAAAATAGGAATTAGCTCACTTCACTCTATTTTTCAACCCTAAACACTCTAGAGGCAATTTTCTTGAGAGCTTTTCTTCCCAAAATCATTCGTAAGAAACTTTATCTAGTTTTCAATCAATTCCCATTACTTTTCATGCATTTGTAACATCAAATCTAGGATTTTTATGGTAAATTTGGGGTTTTGAGTAGAATTTAGGGATTTTATAAAATTGAGATTTAGACCTCAAATTGAGGTCGGATTTCGAAACAAATTACATAATCGGGCTTGGGGTGAATGGGTAATCGAATTTTAGTCCGGATCTCGAATTTTTACCAATCGAGCCCAGGGTTGAATTTTATTGACTTCTTCAATTTCATCAAAGATTGAACCTTTTTCATTTGTGGGTAGTTTCTAAAGTTTATTTTGAGTTGTTTGAACGATATTTGGCTAGATTCGATTTTAGTTTGGAGGCTTGCTCTAAAGGAACAACCGTGGTTGAGTATTGATTTGGTTGCGAAATGTAAGTGTCGTGTTTAACCTTGACTTGAGGAAAATATGACTTGTTTGGTCTATTTACTATGTGAATTATATGTGGAGACAGCATATATGCGAGGTGACGAGTGTAAATGCGTTGTCAGGGTTAAAACATGCGGGTTGGGCTATTTACCTTTACGTTGTTACTTATTCCATGTTATATTTCGTTACATTCTTTGATTGCTACATGTCCTTACTTGCTATCCATGCCTTACTTGTCATATGTTATTTAAATGTTATTTGTTTCTATTTATTCATTCTTTCACTCAATACCTAATCACCTTCTATATGTTCCTGCCTGTTTTAATTGTATATCTTCATTGTCTCTTATTTTTACTTATTTTTTATGTCTTTACATTACTTGTTTCATTATGTTATTCCGATTATGAGAGGTTTCGTAATGAAAAGATGGCAGAACAAGATTGGTGGAGAAGAGATGGCATGGATTGCCAAACAGGAAAAGCTAGTGTGGGCTTGGACGAATCAGATATATTTTGGACTGGTGTTTGGTCCAAGTTGATTGGGTACTGGAAGAAGTAGGCTGAAAATGAAATCAATCTCATGTCCACTTTAATTAAAATCCACCAATTACAATTGTAGTCTATTTTAAATCTTAACCCATTTTTATAATTAAATTAATTAAACGCATTTAATCCTAATAAAAAATAATAAAGTTTAATTAATGAATGTATTATTAATTAATTATCAAAATAGTTAAAAAATCAAAATAATTAAAATATTCACTAAAATTAGAAAAGCCAATTATTATTAAATTAAAATAATAAAATTGGGATAATTATAATTATTTAAGACCAAATTATTACTATATAATTATAGGCATATAACCATTATCTCTACTATACTTATTATTATCTATTTTTTCAGAAAAATAGATAATTTGAATAATAATTGTAAAGTTGATCAATAAGCGTAAAATTTTAATAGAAAAAGGGAGGGTCAAAATTGGTCATCAACACCAATTATTAGAAAAATTTCTCTCAACCAAAGTTAGGCAAGACACTTACCTCATTCAGACTAGTCTTCAACCTCAAACTGTATCAAAATCTCGTTCTAGCCCTCCAGTCACACTAAATCAAGCCAAATATTGTCCGAGATAGTCAAACAATGCTATAGGAAGTGATCCTAATCCGAAAAGTTTCGATCTTTGATGAACTCTAAAAAGTCAAAAAGTCAACCCAGGCCCGCGTGCCCAAAATTTAAAATCAATACCAAAATTTAATGATTCATAACCTGCCGAGTCCAAATATAAAATTAGTTTCTAAAATCGAGTCAAAATCGGTAGTCAAATCTTTAAAATATACTCTCTTGAAATGTAGTCAAAAACCTCAAGTTCCACTTTGGAATTTCATATTTTTGGTATAGAAATCCATGTAGATTCATAGAAATATAAACACAAATAAGTAGAAATCACTTACCCTCTTGCCTTATGTGAAATCTCCATGAAAAATCGTCCCTCTCCAAGTCTAGGTTCAAAATGTGAGAGAATGATCAAAAATCCCGAAATTCCAATTAATATCCCAACTGCAGATGTCGTATTTGCAACCAATAGTTCGCAATTGCGGAGTTTACAATTGCGACTACAGGTTCACAATTGCATCCGCGACTAGAAGTTTGCAAATGTGGAGTACGCAATTGCAACCAAAAGTTCGCAATTGCAAAGTAGCAGCACCAGCAATGCCAAACTCAACTGAAATGGTCTCAAACCACATCGAATCTTATTTGAAACCTCCCAGACACAAACCATATATGAATTTCAATCATAAAAACATGCTATGAACCTGCTCGCGCACTCAAAGCACCAAAAATAGATCGTCTTGACCATTTGTTGACAGTGGTCAATTCTAAATCCTTAACTTAATTAGTCTCTCAACCAATGACCCAAAATATATCCGAACCCCTCAGGACCCCATTCAGTCATACCAACAAGATACCTTATTATAACTTGTCCAAAGTCTAAAAAAAATGAACAAAAACATCAAAACCTACTTCGAAGTTCAAATCCATCTCTTGACTTTCAAACATTTAAACTTCGTTGAATGTGTCTGAATCACATATAGACATTATGGATAACAACCAAAATTTATGCACAAGTTCATAACAACCACTAGGACATATCATAGGTCTCAAAACCACAATAGAAGTCTGATAGTACCGAAGTCAACTCCCGAAAAAACCTATGAACTCTCCAATTCTTCAAATTGCTAACTTTTGATAAATAGTGCCAAAACCTTCTAGGAACATCCAAATTCGAATATATGCCTTAGTCCAAAATTACCATACGAACCTATTAAAACTATCAAATTCTGATTCTGGTCTTGTTTACTCAAACGTCAAACCTTAGTGAACTCTTCCAACTTAAAGCTTCCAAATTGAGAATCACTCTATCAAATCCATCTCGAACCACTCAAAAATAAAACCAACGATACACGCTTGTCATAATACACCATTTAAATCCACTCGAAGTCTCAAATCACATAATAAAATACTGAAATTCAAAATAACCTATCGGATCGTTACAATAAGGTTGTAGCAGGTCATGTGTGACTTGTGTAGTTGGGGAAATATAAAAGAAAAAAGGTTACACGAGGTTTCGTTTTGTTACTTGAGTTGATAACTTATCAAGAAATCAATAACTGAGGATGGAAGTTAGAAGCCTACTTGGATGCCTATGAGTGAAAGTTAGAACGGGTCACTTTGAACTTTTCGAAAACTTATTACCTATTTTGAAAAAAAAAATTGAATCGGTTTGGGTGTCTATTATCTTTTTAAGAATGTGTATTTTATGTTGAATCAGGTTTGCTTACATAATGCAGCATTTACTATAGACGTTAACCTGGAAGGATTTTATGTTATCTAGAAGGTTTTATGTTGCATAAGGTACTTGTTCCATCATATTTGATAGAGTGATAGCTCACCGTGTGATTATGATAATTATGTTAATTGGTTTGGGTGCACAGGCTGAGTTGGGTTGAGTTTTCTTATCCACTGGAAAACGGACAGATGGAGTAGGTGATATAAATACTTAGAGACTTATTGAGAGTTATGCCATTGACTCGGGGAGTTGGTTGAGGTGATTCATGGTTTTCTATAGATTTGGCATGTAAATCCAATGACTAGTATTGTGTATAAACCATATCGTTTGAGGATTAGTGTAAAAATTTGTAATGGTTGTTGGATGAGTAGCTTGTACTCGACATGAAGAAGTTAAAGGATTCGAATTAGCATAATTGGACTTGATTAAGATAGATTTGGAAAATAATACTTTGAAGTAACCTAGAATAGACAAAGATTATTATCGGATAAGAGGAGTCCATAAGTTAGACTTACAGAAGGTGGATATCTGTTTCTAAGGATTTTGTTTATGACTAGTTATGTTGTGAATACTTGGAATAAGAATCTATTTGAATTGGGGTATTTTATATGTAACGACCCGAATGGTCGTTTACCGGTCGTTTTATTTTTTAGAACCCCGTTCCCCTAAATAAGACTTCTCGTACGTGCTTTTACTATTTTATGACTTGCGGGTATGGTTAGTTCGGGATTTGAAAGAGTTCGTATTGAAATCGGAACACTTGGTCCCTTAAGGTTGGCTAAGAAGGCTAAGTTTGACTTCGATCAATGTTTTGAGTAAACGACCTCAGAATCGAGATTTGACGGTTCCAATAGGTTCGTATGATGATTTCGCACTTGGGCGTATGTTCGGATCGAGTTTTGGATGACCCGGGAGCATTTCGGCGCTTAATAGTGAAAGTTTGTTCTTGGAAGGTTTTGAAGTTCTTTAAATTTGGTTTGGAGTAGGTTTTTGTGATATCGAGGTCCAAATGGGATTCCGAGATCGGGAATAGTTCCGTAATGTCATTTAAGACTTGTACACAAAATTTGGTGTCATTCCGAGTAGTCTAAGCATGATTCGGCGCGCTCGGAGCAATTTGGAAACTTGGAATTCATATTTTGATTCAATTCGGTTTTGGGGTGTGATTCTTGGTTTTGTTGTTGTTTTACGTGTTTCGAGAGTTGAACATGTCTGTATTATGTTTATAGACTTGTTGGTGTAGTTGGACAGGGTCCCGAGGGGTTCAGGTGTGTTTCTGTAACAATCTGACCGGTCGTTTTGAGCTTTAGCGCGTCGTTCGGCGGTTTGAGGCCTTGAGTAGTTTTACTTCAGGTATTATGACTTGTACGCGTGGTCGGAATTTAATTTCGGGAAGTTCGGAGTTGATTTGGAAAGAAAATTCTAGTTTCGGAAGCTTTAAGTTGAAGGATTTGACTAAGGTGTGATTTTTGAGTAAACGATCTCGGAATCGGGATTTGAAGGTTCTAATGGGTTCGTATGATGATTTTGGACTTGGGCGTATGTCCGGATCAGGTTTTGGATGACCCGGGAGCGTTTCGACGCTATTGTGGAAAGCTGGCATATTTGGAAGAATTTCATAAATTTAGGTTGAAGTGAATTTCAATGGTATCGATGTCAGTGGGATTCCGAGTTTGGGAATAGCTCCGTAAGGTTATTCTGGTCTTGGGAGCGCGTCCGGATGTGGAGTTGGAGGTCTGTAGGTCATTTTGGGATCATTTGGCGAAAGTTAGAAATTTGAAGGTTTTTGAGAAGTTTGACGGGGAGTGGAGTTTTTGTTATCGGGGTCGGATTCTGATTCCGGAAATTGGAGTAGGTCTGTAATATTAATTATGACTTGTGTGCAAAGTTTGAGGTCAATCGGACGTGATTTGATAGGTTTCGGCATCGAATGTAGAAGTTTGAAGTTTTAAAGTTCATTAAGCTTCAATTGGGATGTGATTCATGGTTTTAGCGTTGTTTGATGTGATTCGAAGGCTCGACTAAGTTCGTAATGTATTTTGGGACGTGTTAGTATAATTGGTTAAGGCCCCGGGGACCTCGGGTGGATTCCGGAAGGTTAACAGATCGATTTTTGGACTTAAGAATATTTGAAGCTTAATGCTTCTGGTGTAATCGCACCTGCGTGACTTTGGCCGCAGGTGCGAGATCGCGAGTGCGGCGAATTTGCTCACAGAAGCAAGAATGGACTGGAGCTGGGGGGGCCGCAGAAGCAGGCTAGAGAAGCGCACCTGCGAGTGCACAGGAGCGAGGCAATTGCCGCTGGTGCGTAAAATTTCGCAGATACGCGAGAGCAGGTCGCACCTGCGATGCCCGCAGAAGTGAAGAGACTTTCACAGGTGCGAGTTCTTGGTTGGACAGTGAGGACCGCAAAAGCGGAATTTGGACTTCACCTACGGAGCCGCATGAGTGGCTATTGGACCGCAGGTGCGAAGGTCTGGCTGGGCAGAATATTTTTAAAGAGGGGTTTGGGTTCATTTCACCCACTTTTCACACGGCCTGGGCAGTGTTTGGAGCTTTTGAAGAGGGGATTTCATCATCAAGCATAAGATAAGTGATTTCTACTAGTTGTGAGTTACATACAAGGTTTATACATGGATTTATGCATGAAAATTTGTAGAAATTTGGGATTTTGGTAAAAAACCTAGAAATGAATATTTTTGGATTTTGACCACGAATTTAGGCATGAAATTGAGAATAAATTATATATTTGAGTTCGTGGGGTTATGGATAATATTTATCTTCGAAAATTTTGAAATCCGGGCACGTGAGCTCGAGGGTGATTTTTATCAACTTTTCGAGCGGAGTTGGAAATTATTGTAAATTAAATTATAATGAGTATTAAAGTACATATTTATGGATTTGCACCCTTATTGACTAGTTTTGCAGCGATGGGCATTGGTTTGAGTTGTTGGAAAGGCTTTGGAGCCGGTTATGAAATTTTGGAGTGAGGTAAGTCTCCTTTCTAACCTTGTAAGAGGGAATTTAACCCCATAGGTGAATCAAATTATTATGTGCTTCTATTTGTGAGGGGCTACGTACGCACGAGGTAACGAGAGTCCGTACGTAGCTACTATTATGCTTATGTCCGGGTAGTCTAGGACCCATGTCATGTTGTACTTACAATGTTTGCCCCCTACTTCTTAATTTAATTGTTTTAAACATTTAGAAACTCGATAAGGGAATTGTAAAAAGGTTAAACTTCATTTACTTGACCGTTAAATGAGAATTTGAAATTTCTTGGAATAATTGCCCCTTAATAAATCTTGAATTGGTTGTTTAATGTGTTTTTCTCTTTTGTGGAGCGGGTCGAACGCCTCGGTAGCAGATAGATGCATCTATGGTTCGTGTCGTTTGACCCTCGGCAGTGCACAGTTTAAATATTATGTAGGATCGGGCCGTACGACCTCGGCATAATTTGCGCATGATAAATCTTTGGAACCAATTATAATTGATATTGGTTCTTTGGCTTGAGATATAAATTGTTAAATGACGAGAATAAGTTTGGAAAGATTTCCTATTAATAAAAGAATTATCCACTCACTTCTTGTTATTGAGTTTACAGCTATTTCATACAATCCATGCTTAAGTATAATATCGGTATTTACTGTTAGCCCATAGTAAGTGTTAGGGTCGACCCCTCGTCACTACTTCTTCGAGATTAGATGGGATACTTACTGGGTACGCGTTGATTTACGCACTCATACTACACTTGCTGTACATTTTTGTGCAGGTACATATATGTCTAGTGGCCTTGTAGGCGCGGAGGCGCGATTATTGCGGGGACTTAGGTGAGCTGCATTCTATACTACGATCCGCAGCCAGCAGAGTCTCCTTCAGAGTATTTATATTTCTCCTGTCCAAATTTGTATTCCGGACAGATGTTGTATTTTATTTTACATTCCTAGTTGAGGCTCATGCACTTGTGACACTGGGTTTTGGGGTGATTTTGGGTTGTCATGTATTGAAATTGTTAAAAATATTATTATTTACTCTGTAAATTCCATCTTTTACTATTTAATTGAAGGAAATATGATTTCAAAAATATTAAAAATAAGAACCAAATTAAGTATTTATTTTTGGCTTGCCAGACATCGGTGTCCAGCGCCATCAAGACATTTAATAAATTTTGGGTCATGACAGTTTCGGACCGCCCGGAGTTAAGTTGAAAATACTAGATTTTCTATTCTGGTTTCCTTCTTCGCGAACGCGGATAGATCCTCGCGTTCGCGGTGAAGGATTTGGGGATTGGAGGTTTTTACCCTTCGTGTTCGCATACGCAGGGACGCGTTCGCGGAGGCCTAGGCCCTTTGGCCTTTGCGTTCGCATGAGCAGGCCGCGTTTGCGTAGAAACCTGGGCCTGGGCCTTGGCAACCCTGTTGCCTTATGCGTTCGTGTGTTGGGCCCCGCATTCGTGAGGAGTAGGCGGCCCAGTGCATCTCGTTCGCATAGGTCATCTCGCATTCGCGTAGAGCCTTTTCCTGGGCTCTTCAGTTTAGCCATCGCAATCGCGAGAGCTTGGCCGCGATCGCGTATAAGGACCCTTGGGCAGAATCATCTTTTAAAAATGGGACTTAGGCTATTTTGGCTCATTTTATTTCATTGTTGGGCGATTCTTGGAGCTCTTAGAGAGGGGATTTCACCTAGCACATCGACGTAAGTAATTTCCACACAATGTGAGTTTAATACATAGTTCATGGGTAGATTATAACATGTAAATTAGTGAAAATTATGGGTTTAGGTGAATACCTAGATTTTTGACAAAAATGAGATTTAACTACGGAATTTATTATGGAATTCAGTAAAAATCATATATTTGAGTTCATGAGATTATGGGTAACAATTTTCTTTGAAACTTTATGGAATCCGGGCACGTGGGACCGGGGGTGAATTTTGGGAATTCTTCAATTGGGGTTGGGTAATCGTTTTAATAGTTAGAATACGAACTTTTGAGCATGTATTGATTAGTTTATATACTATTTGATTAGTTTTGGTTTTATTTGGCACTGAATTAATGGTGTGAGCACATTCTTGGACAGGGAAGTAGGCCTTGAAATGAGGTAAGTCTTTTTTCTAACCTTGTAAGAGGGAATTAACCCCATAGGTGAATTTAATCATTATGTACTTCTATTTGTGGGGGCTACGTACGTATGAAGTGACGAGAGTCCGTGCGTATCTACTTTTCATGCTTATGTCCGGGTAGATTTAGGCTTATACCATATTTTTATTGATACCGTTGCTTGTTTATGCTTATTAATTGTTTGGATTAAAGCGGATGTTGAGGATTTCAATATTTTAAAGGTTCCTAGCTGAATTTCTTAATTTGAAAAAGAATTGAGAAATATTATGATAACCTGAGAAAATCTATATTCAACTGCTTCGCAAGTATATTCCGCGAGCGGGGTAAATTTTCACTACTCTCATGGGAGCGGGTCGTTCGCCTCGGCAGGTTAATTGATGTATTTATGGTTCGAGTTGTTCAACCCTCGGTAGTACAAAATATATTTATATGTATATTTGAATCAGGTCATACGTCCTCTGCATAATTTGTGCGTAAAGATATTGGAACCCCTTTATATTTAATATTGTTCCATGGACTTGAAAGGTGAAAGGATTAGACGAGAGAAATGACTTGGTTCTTACCTGAAATGGAAGGATTGTTTACTTATTTTTTTTGCTCTGAGTTCTATTATCATTTTATATATCATGTTTAATTAGAACTTCATACTATATATTTTTGGCCCATAGTAAGTGTCGAAGTCGACCCCTCGTCACTACTTCTTCGAGGTTAGACTATGGTATATGTTGTTTATGTACTCACGCTACACTTCTGCACTTGATGTGTAGGATCTGAGGCAGGTGCATCTGGTTATCAGTCCGGCACGCACACTTGACTTCTGGTCCGAGACCACACGGTGAGCTGCCCTTCCGAGCCATTCAGCAGCAGTCGGAGTCTCTCTTTTGATTTATTTTCTGTCTATTCTATTTCAGACAGTAGAGTAGAGATCTTTTGTATATTCTACTAGTAGCATACACACTTGTGACACCAGATCTTGGCACACACTAGTAGACTTGTGATTTTGATTTTATTCATATGGCCATAAATACATTCAGCTGCTTTCGTTTTATTAATTTAAATCTGTTTCTTACTAAACCTATTAAATTAAGGAAAGTTATTTACTTGGCAAAAACTTATTAAAATAGGAAAATCACTAGATTGTTCACTGTTGGCTTGCCTAGCAACCGTGTTAGTGCCATCACGGCTTAAAATGGAATTAGGTCGAGACAACATGGTATCAGAGCACTAGGTTCACGTAGGTCTCACAAGTTATGGACAGGCCTAATAGAGTCTTGCGAATCGTTGCGGAGACGTATGTACTTATCTTCGAGAGGCTATAGGGTATTAGGAAACTACTCTTTATTCATATCCTATCATGCAGTTGATGGTGTACTAAGTTTCTTCTCTTACTCTCTCACAGATGGTGAGAACGCGCGCAGCAGATGTTCTGGACCCGGGAGGAGCTGCTCTCCCTATTGCTAGAGGCTGAGGCTGAGGCCGGGGGAGGGTACCGGCCTGAGGTAGGGGATGAGGACGTCCCAGAGTTTCCCCAGTTGCACCACCAGCCGATCCAGTGGAGGATCTCATTGATGAGGAGCAGGGCGATATGCCCACAGCAGAGCCAGCCCCGGTTGATTTCATGTTAGCACCGGGCTTTCAAGAGGTCATGGGTCGTATACTGCAGTTCATGGATTCTATGACCCATTTTGGTTTATTTTCAGCATACCGAGCCACATCTCAGGCGGGAGGGGGAGCACAGACCCCTACTGCTCAGGCTCCTGGGCATGCAGCTACAGTATATCAGACCCCGGGCACACTACCCGTCGGCGAAGCCCAGCCAGTTACAGCAGCTTTACCTGAGCCCGAACCAGCTGCGGCCGGCGAGTCGCAGAAGCTACTGGATAGATGGACCAGGATTCACCCTCCGGTCTTTAGAGGTGAGCAACATGAGGATCCCCAGGACTTCATTGATAGGTTCAGGGATAGACTGCATAACATTAGCATATTGGAGTCTCACGGGGTGGATTTCACTACCTTTCAGTTAGAGGGCAGATCACGTAGGTGGTGGAAGTCGTATCTCCTTGGCAGACCAGCAGGTTCTTCTCCCATGACTTAGGACCAGTTTACACGCCTATTCTTGGAAAGGTATATTCCACCCTCTCAGAGGGAAGAGTTGCGGCTTCAGTTTGAGCAGCTCTAGAAGGATCAGCTGTCAGTGACTGATTATGAGGCGAGATTCTCTGAGTTGTCTCGCCATGCACTTATGATACTTCCTACTGAGGCGAAGCAAGTGCGGAGGTTTGTTGCGGGGTTGCACTCTAATATTTAGGCTAGTATGGCTCGGGAGGTTGAGATAGAGACTTCTTATCAGTTGGTAGTGGAGATTGCTCGGAGGATTGAGGGTTACCGTCAGAGGGGTAGAGAACAGATGCAGCGGGAAAAGAGGTCCCGTTTTTATGGAGAGTTCAAAGGTCCCCCACCTAGGGGCAGAGGTCATTTTGGGAGGGGTCAGCCCAGCAGGTCCCCATATTCAGCAACACCACCTCCTCAGGATGTTTCAACGTGACCCTACTTCAGTGCTATTCCGGAGAGTTCTTACCGCCCACCATCTATTCAGGGCTCTTCCAGTGGGTACTCCGGTCATTAGGGTTCTTCCAGTGCCTATTTCAGTGCCATGCCAGAGTGTTCATACCGCCCACCCACTCTTCAGGGTTCTCCCGGTGGGTATTCGGGCCATCAGGGTCAGACTTCAGGGCAGCAGTCCACCGCTCTAAGAGTTTATTATGAATGTGGGGATCCTAGTCACATGAAGAGACATTGCCCCAGACTACGGGGCAAGGCGGTGCAGCAAAGTCAGCAGCCCGTGATTTCAGCACCAGTAGCCACAGCAACCGTCCGGCCCCCCAGAGGCGGAGGGCAGGTGGGTAGGGGTCGTCCCAGAGGTGGAGGTCAGGCAGGCGGGGGCCAGCCAGATGGCGCTCTAGCCAGATTCTATATTTTTCCATCCAGACTAGATGTAGTGACCTCAGATGTCGTGATCACATGTATTATTTCTGTCTGCGGTAGGGGAGCTTCAGTACTATTTGATCCAAGGTTTACCTATTCGTATGTGTCATCTTTATTTGCTCATTTTCTAGATATTCCTTGTGACTTCTTGGGTACTCACGTTTATGTGTCCACTCCTGTGAGCAATTCTGTTGTTGTGGATCGGATCTATCGGTCATGTGTGGTCAAATTCTGTGGATACAAGACTAGAGTAGGATCTTTTTTTGCTTGATATGACCGACTTTGAGGTCATCCTGGGCATGTACTGGCTATCCCCATGCCAAGACTGTTACCTTAGTGATGCCAGAGTTACCTAGATTGGAGTGGAAGGGTTCGTCTGTCAGTACATCTAGTCAGGTTATCTTTTTTATAAAGGCTTGACACATGGTCTAGGAGGGTTGTTTGGCTTATCTAGCCTATGTTTGGGATACTACTGTAGAGTCTCCGGCGATTGATTCAGTACCAGTAGTCCGGGAGTTCTTCGATGTGTTTCCCTCCGATCTTCCAAGCATGCCACCAGATCGTGATATCGACTTCTGTATTGACTTTGCTCCAGGTACCCCGCCTATATCTATCCCACCGTACCGTATGGCTCCGAAAGAGTTGAAGGGGTTTGTCAGGCTAAGTGTATCACCTTGGGGTGCCCCAGTGCTATTTGTGAAGAATAAAGATGGGACTATGCGGATGTACATTGATTACCGCCAGTCGAACAAAGTTAACATCAAGAACAAGTACTTGTTGCCGCGTATTGATGATTTGTTTGACCAGTTGCAGGGTGCTAGGGTATGCTCTAAGATCGACTTGAGGTAGGGGTACCATCAGTTGAAGATTCGGGACTCGGATGTTCCGAAGACTGCTTTCCGTACTAGATATGGCCATTATGAGTTTCTGGTGATGTCCTTCGGCTTGACTAACACCCCAACAGCGTTTATGGACTTGATAAATAGGGTTTTCATGCCTTATATTGATTCATTTGTCATTGTCTTCACTGATGACATTTTGATTTACTCACGTAGCATGGAGGAGCACAAGCAGCACTTGAGAGTGGTGCTTCAGACCTTGAGGGAACAGAAGCTATATGCTAAGTTCTCCAAGTGTGATTTTTGGTTAGATTCTGTGGCATTCTTGGGGCATGTTGTATCAAGCGAGGGTATTAAGGTGGATCCTAAGAAGATTGAGGCAGTTCAGAGTTCGCCTTGTCCTACTTCGGCGACTGAGATAAGGAGCTTCTCGGGGTTAGCAGGTTATTATCTCCGGTTCGTGGAGGGCTTCTCATCTATTGCAGCACCTTTGACTAGATTGACCCAGAAGGGTGCTCAGTTTCGTTGGTCCAATGATTATGAGACGAGCTTCCAGAAGCCCAAGACGGCTTTGACTACAGCACCAGTCCTAGTGTTGCCTTCCGGTTTGGGGATGTATACTGTGTATTACGCCACTTCATGCATTGGCTTGGGTTTTGTATTGATGTAGGAGGGGCGAGTTATTGCATATGTTTCACGCCAGCTGAAGCCCCATGAGAAGAATTATCTTATGCACGATTTGGAGTTGGCCGCGATTGTCCATGCTCTTAAGATCTGGAGGCATTATCTTTTTGTTCAAGCAAAGGGATCTCAATTTGAGGCAGCGTAGGTGGCTTGAGTTACTAAAAGACTATGACATCACCATTCTCTATCATCTGGGCAAGGCGAATGTGGTCGCGGATGCTTTGAGCAGGAAGGCAGAGAGTATGGGTAGCTTGGCATTCATTTCAGCGGAGGAGAGACCACTAGCCTTGGATATTCAGTCTTTGGCTAACAGACTTGTGAGGTTGGATATTTTAGAGCCCAGTCGAGTTCTTGCATGCGTCGTTGCCCAGTCTTCACTATTGGAGCAGATCAAGGCTCGACAGTTTGATGATCCGCAATTGACGAATCTCAGAGAGACGGTACTGTAGGGTAGTGCCAAGGAGGTTTCTATCGGCAAGGATGGTGTTCTGCGACTCCAGGGTCGTCTATGTGTTCCAAATATTGATGGCTTGAGGGAGAGGATTCTAGAGGAGGCACACAGCTCTCGATATTCCATTCATCCAGGTGCTACGAAGATGTACCGTGACCTGAGGCAGCATTATTGGTGGCGGCGGATGAAGAAAGACATAGTTGAGTATGCAGCCAGATGCCTAAATTGCCAGCAGGTTAAGTATGAGCACCAGAGGCCAGGAGGCCTACTCCAGTAGATGACTATACCTGAGTGGAAGTGGGAGCGCATTACTATGAACTTCGTAGTTGGGTTGCCGCGGACCTTGCGGAAGTTTGATGCAGTTTGGGTCATTGTAGACCGATTGACCAAGTCGGCACATTTCATTCCTATGATGACTCGTATACTTCAGGGAGATTGTCCCAGATTTATATCCATGAGATAGTTCAGCTGCATGGTGTGCCTGTTTCCATCATATCATCCAGAGGTCCTCAATTTACTTCGCATTTCTGGAGAGCAGTACAGAGTGAGTTGGGGATCCGTGTAGAGCTCAGCACAGCACTTCATTCACAGACCGGCGGGCAGTTGGAGCAGATAGTTCAGATCTTGGAGGACATGCTCAGGGCATGTGTGATTGACTTTGGGGGATAGTGGGATCAGTTCTTGCCTTTGGCCGAGTTTGCTTACAATAACAGTTATCAGTCCAATATCGATATGGCTCCATTTGAGGCTTTATATGGTCGGCGATGTCATTCTCCCATCGGGTGGTTTGAGCCCGGCGAGGCTAAGTTATATGGTACTGATTTGGTAAAGGATGCCTTGGAAAAGGTAAAGTTGATTCAGGAGCGACTTCGCATAGCATAGTCCAGATAGAAAAGTTACGCGGATTAGAGTTACGGGAGTTCATCCGGTTTTCCATGTGTCTATACTCCAGAGGTATCATGCCGACTTGTCACGTGTGTTAAACTTCAGCACGATTCAGTTATATGAGAGCCTGGGTTATAAGGAGGAGCCAGTTGCCATTGTGGATAGGCAGGTTTGCCAGTTGAGGTCCAAAACGATCTCTACGGTAAAAGTCCAGTGGAGGGGCCAACCAGTCGAGGGGGCGACTTGGGAGTATGAGGAGGACATATGGAGCAGATATCCACACTTATTCAACACTCCAGGTATGATTCTGAACCTGTTCGAGGACGAACGTTTATTTAAGAAGTGGAGAATGTAATGACCCGACAGGTCGTTTTGCTTTCTAGAACCTCGTTCCCATAAATAAGACTTCTCGTACGTGCTTTTTTTTGTTTTATAACTTACGAGGATGGTTAGTTCGGGATTTGGAAGAGTTCGGATTGAAATCGGAACACTTGGTTCCTTAAGGTTGGCTAAGAAGGCTAAGTTTGACTTCGGTCAACGCTTTAAGTAAACGACCTCAGAATCAAGATTTAATGATTCCAATAGGTTCGTATGATAATTTCGGACTTGAGCGTATGTTCAGATCTGGTTTTGGATGACCCGGGAGCATTTTGGCGCTTAATAGTGAAAGTTTGTTCTTGGAAGGTTTTGAAGTTCTTTAAATTTGGTTAGGAGTAGGTTTTTGTCATATCGAGGTCCAAATGGTATTCCAATATCGGGAATAGTTCCGTAATTTCATTTAAGACTTGCACGTAAAATTTGGTGTCATTCCAAGTAATCTAAGCATGATCGGTGCGCTTGGAGCAATTTGAAAACTTGGAATTCATATTTTGATTCAATTCGGTTTTGGGGTGTGATTCTTGGTTTTTTTGTTGTTTTACGCATTTCGAGAGTTCGAGCAAGTCTGTATTATGTTTATGGACATATTGGTGTAGTTGGACGGGGTCCCGATGGGCTCGGGTGTGCTTCGGACCGCCCGGAGTTAAGTTGAAAACATCAGATTTTCTTTTCTGGTTTCCTTCTTCGCGAATGCGGACAGATCCTCGCATTTGCGGTGAAGGATTTGGGGACTAGATTTTTTGCCTTTCGTGTTCGCATACGCAGGGACACGTTCACGAAGGCCTGGGCCCTTTGGCCCTCGCGTTCGCATTTGAGCAGGCTGCGTTCGCGTAGAAGCCTGGGCCTAGGCCTTGGCAACCCAGTTGCTTTACGTGTTCGCGAGGAGTAGGCGGCCCAGTGCATCGCGTTCGCATAGGTCCTCTCGCGTTCGCATAGAGCCTTTTCCTGGGCTCTTCAGTTTAGCCATCGCGATCGCGAGAGCTTGGCCACGATCGCATATAAGGACCCCTGGGTAGAATCATCTTTTAAAAACAGGACTTAGGCTATTTTGGCTCATTTTCTTTCATTGTTGGGCGATTCTTGGAGCTCTTAGAGAGGGGATTTCACCTATCACTTTGAGGTAAGTAATTTTCACACAATGTGAGTTTAATACATAGTTCATGGGTAGATTATAACATGTAAATTAGTGAAAATTATGGGTTTAGATGAAAACCTAAGTTTTTGACAAAAATGAGATTTAACCACGGAATTTATTATGGAATTTAATAAAAATTATATATTTGAGTTCATGAGGTTATGGGTAACAATTTTCTTTGAAAATTTCCACCGGGTAAATTTTAGGAATTCTTCAATTGGGGTTGGGTAATCGCTTTAATAGTTAGAATACGAACTTTTGAGCATGTATTGATTAGTTTATATACTATTTGATTAGTTTTGGGTTGATTCGGCGCCGAATTGAGGGTGTGAGCACATTCATAGACCGGGAAGTAGGTCTTGAAGCTAAGTCTCTTTTCTAACCTTGTAAGAGGAAATTAACCCTATAGGTGAATTTAATCATTATGTACTTTTATTTGTGGGGGCTACGTACGTACAAAGTGACGAGAGTCCGTGCATAGCTACTATTCATGCTTATGTCCGGGTAAATTTAGGCTTACACTATATTTTTGTTGATATCGTTGCTTGTTTATGCTTACTAATTGTTTGGATTAAAGCGGAGGTTGAGGATTTCAATATTTTAAAGGGTCCTAGCTGAATTTCTTATTTTGAAAAAGAATTGAGAAATATTATGATAACTTGAGAAAATCTATATTCAACCGCTTCGCAAGTATATTCCGCGAGTGGAGTAAATTTTCACTACTCTCATGGGAGCGGGTCGTTCGCCTCGTTAGGTTAATTGATGTATTTATGGTTCGGGCCGTTCGACCCTCGGCAGTGCACAGTATATTAATATGTATATTTGGATCGAGTCGTACGTCCTCGGTATAATTCGTGCGTAAAGATATTGGAACCCCTTTATATTTAATGTTGTTCCATGGACTTGAAAGGTGAAAGGATTAGACAAGAGAAATGAATTTGTTCTTACTTGAAATGGAAGGATTGTTTACTTATTTTTCCTGCTCTGAGTTCTATTATCATTTTATATATCATATTTAATTAGAACTTCATACTATTATATTTTTGGCCCATAGTAAGTGTCGAAATCGACCCCTCGTCACTACTTCTTCGAGGTTAGACTAGATACTTACTGGGTACATGTTGTTTATGTACTCACGCTACACTTTTGCACTTGATGTGCAGGATCTGAGGCAGGTGCATCTGGTTATCAGTCCGGCGCGCACGCTTGACTTCTGGTCCGAGACCACACGGTGAGTTGCCCTTCCGAGCCGTTCAGCAGCAGCCGGAGTCTCTCTTTTGATTATTTTCTGTCTATTCTATTTCAGACAGTAGAGTAGAGATCTTTTGTATATTCTACTAGTAGCCCAAACACTTGTGATTTTGGTTTTGTTCCTATGGCCATAAATACATTCAGCTGCTTTCGTTTTATTAATTTAAATCTGTTTCTTACTAAAACTAGTAAATTAAGGAAAGTTATTTACTTGGAAAAAACTTATTAAAATGGGAAAATTACTAGATTGTTCACTCTTGGCTTGCCTAGCAACGGTGTTGGGCACCATCACGGCCTAAAATAAAATTGGATCGTGACATTATCGGTACCGAATATGGTAATATGGAATTATTATGACAAAGAAATATTCTTGTGGATATAAAAGAGGTAGGATATATCATATGATTACATTCTGATAGCTCATTTGTGATAGGTTATTCAAATTGAATTAATGAATATCTACGATAATTGAATTTTTTGGGAAGTTCCAAGTGTTAAAGATGGGTTTATGAGTTAAGGATGAGGAAAAAATCCTCAATTGAGATGTACTAATAATATTACCTTTACAGAGGTGACATAACATCACCAGCGAGAATAGGTATAATTATTTTTCGCAATTGCTTGACGGTTTTTAAAAGATACTTGGCATATTTGAGGAGGAACATATTTTTAAGTGGGGAAGAATGTAACGATTCAACCTGTTGTTTTGAGTTTTTCCATCTCATTTTCTTATTTATGATATTTACTAGGTTTATTTGGTGATTTATGACTTGTGAATATAGATTGCATGGGCCCCGAGGGGTTCGAAAGTATTTTGGAATACTTGAACTTGAACTAGAAGCTTATAATGCCTAGAGTTGACCAAAATCAACATTTTGAGTAAACGGATTCAGATTCATGATTCGAAGGTTCCTATAGGTTCGTATGATGATTTTGGACTTGTATTTATGTCACATTTAGCACCTAAGGGTCTCGGGTGTGATTCGGTATTATTGTGAGAAAGTTAGAACTTGAAGGTTTCTTAAAGTTCTTAAGAATGATTTGCACATTGATTCTTAGTTGTGATGTTTCTATATGTGTTTTGAGCTCTTTGACAAGTCTATTTAGAGTATTTGGACTTATCGGGGTGGTTCAGCGGAGTCCTAGGACTCGGGTGAGTTTTGAGGTGTTCGAGAAAGATTTTTATGGCACAACCCAACAAAAATCTGCAATAAAGAAAAAATTACAGCAGCAAACACTTTTCAACACTTGTGTAAATAATCCTATTTCTTACTTAGAGTTTATTTCACTATTTTGGGAGTTAGGGAGCTCGGATTGAGGAAATGTTCTTCTACTTTATTGCGGTAAGTAATTCTAAATTGAATCTAAAATTATTACATGAATCTATCTTAGATTTTGCCTTAGAATCAAAGATTTTTTTTAGGCAAAAAGAAAATTTTAACCAAAACTTTAGAAAGTGAATTTTGAGGTTTTGAACACCATTTTGAACTCGAATTTAGAAATAAATTACATATTTTGACTCGAGAGATTATGAGTCACCGGAATTTGATCTTGGTATCGGGTTTTTATAATGTGAGCCTGAATTGACTTTTGTTGACTTTTCAGATATTATTAGTGATCGAAACTTTATTATTTAAATTTTATTTCTATAGCTTTATTTAGTTTATTGAGTATTCTTTGGGCTAAATCGAGCTCGGCTGACGGATTTAGAGCTAATAAAGTGGATTTTGAAGAATAAAGCTATCTCGGGATGTAGGTAAGTATCTTTCTTAATCTCGACTTGAGGAAATCTTTCCTAAAATGGACGTATGTGTTACATGATATGTGTTTGTAGCAATGTATATGTAAGACAACAAGTATATATACGGATACTGAGGTTGTTCCACGCTTGCGGTACATTTTAGGTTTCCTTATGTTTTGATACATGTTCTACTTGTAACATATTTATTTATTTTTATGACTACTTGAGTATTCTTATTCATGCTAGAAATCATATCTAGGCTTTTGATAACTTATTTGAGCATGATGAGCTAATGGTATGTTTGATTACATATTGTAGTTGTTGTCATACATTATACACATGCATATACCTCGACATCTTTATCTCTCTTCTCCATATGCTTTTTATAGATACTCTTATCTTTTGTACATATGCGTACATCCTTGCATATGGTATGTTATATGGATTGAGGTTATGGCATGTGAGTCGTCCGTGCGGACTGAGATGATTATGGCACGTGAGTTGTCCGTACGGATTGAGATGATTATGGCATGTGAGTTGTCCGTGCGGATTATTGTGATTATTGATACTTGGTATGGCGCATAGATTGGATCCATTCCTCTGGAGTCACGTGATTACCTATCATTCAGAGAGATACAAAGTTTGAGTCTTTATTATGCATAGACATTTTGGACTCATTTAAAAGCATTCGTACAAAATGTTAGTTCATGCATATCACTTTTTACGTGCGAATTTGGCGCATCAATTTTTCCTCTTGATTATATTATTTGAGAAAGTATGCTCATTATCTATTTATTTAATTGTGCACCTTATTAATTATATTCATTTTTTCTTGGCTATTATGCCGAATATGTATTGGGGAGAGGTAATTAGGCAGGACATGGCATATCTTCAGTTTAGAGATGACACGATGTTTGATAGGCGGGTGTGGAAGGCAAGGATTAAGGTAGAAGGCTAGTAGGCAGTTGCACGTCTTTCATTTCCTTCCAGTAGTAGTGTTATTCTAGTATTTTCATATTCTTAAAATTCTATTATCACTACCTGATGTTGCTTGTGTTTTGATTGTTCTACTTCCATATTGTTGTTACTGTCTCCCTGACTTTTACACTACTGCATTTTTTTTCTATACTATCGTGTTTTGTATTCTTGCTTGGAGCCGACGGTCTATCGAAAATATCCTCTCTACTTTAACAAGGTAGGGGTAAGGCTGCGTATACTCTACCCTCCTCAGACCCCTACTTGTGGGATTATACTGGGTTTGTTGTTATTGTTATTATTGTTGTAGTCTTGGATATTTCTTTATTATTGTGCAAGCTTATGAACTGTCTAGTAATGAAAGTGAGTATCATTTTGTCAAATCTCGCCACTACTTCGTTGGGGTTAAGACTTGATACTTACTGAGTACACGTTATCTTTTGTATTCATATAATAGTTCAGCATATTTTTGCGTAGATCATGCCATTGGTCCTAGCGGTGTAGGATGGAGCTTAAGAGCGTGATTTAAAGACTTCACGATGAGCTGTTATGCTTGGATTCACAGCTTATGGAGTTTTCTTCTATCTTGTATAACAATTTTTTTATTCCAGTGGGCATTTTGTATCTTGAAACTATGTTGTACTCCGTTTAATGACTCATGAGTTGTACAACCGGTTCTTTGGGGTTGACATAGTATTGTTGTACTTTGATATTTTTTCATACTTTATTCTATGCTTATGCTTGTTACTTCAGATATTTTACTATCTATCTATTGTCATTGCCAGACTATGCTATTAAAATTTATCTGAAACAGGTTATTCTTGGTTATTATTATGTGATGTTGGTTCCTTAATCGGTATGTTAGGTATCGTTACGGTGGGTTTGGATCGTGACATAATTATTCAACAATCGACCAAACCACACAATAATCATTACTTCGCTAATTTTGCCTCCTCTTTCTTGTACTGATTATGGTGATATTGTTAGGTGACCCACTACGGTCAGTTTTCACTATGTTGATGCTCTTGAAACCCAAAAAACAAAAAAAACGAAAAACAAAAACTTTGACCAGAGAAGTGTGTAGGGACCACCCATTTTGTGGCTTTCATAATTGAAAACTGAAATTATCTCTTTGGGCCCCGCATGCCACCCAATGGGAATAACGGTTTATGCTTGTTTGAGTTCATTCTATTTTAAATTTAAAAATTCTAAAAAATATAATGCGAGTACTGATAATAAAATTAAATTTTGAAAATAAAATAAAAAAATTACGGAGTAATATTTTGCTGGAGAATTTTAAATGTTTTAAGTTCAATGTAATCAATTCTAGCTGAGGCAATTTTAAACTGAAGAAAACAATTACTATCATATTTCAGGGGATATTTTAATTCTTGAAATGGGGAATATTAGAGAGACAATGTAGAAGAATGGTTATCTGATCATTACTTCCACAATTGGACTATTTTTGTGGATTGGAGATTCTGTGTGTCAGAACCTCAAAAATCCACCCTTTGTTTTTCACTTATTTATTACCTTACTACAAATGATTTTTTATATCCCATTATTGCTAAAAGTACACCTTTTGCTTGGTGAAAGGAAGCATCTTATGCACCTAATTCCATAACCTTGACCAAACACTGAAAAGATAGGGGAGAAAAAAAATGAAAATCCCTTCAGATATTTAACTTTACAATATTTGCTAATAAGATGATTAGATGAGCCTTTTATACAAACGCACACAACATTGTAGTATTAATTTGCAAATGAAAGTTGAAATGGATAGAAATATCAGTTTATCAAATTACTCTTAACTTAGTATGTCAGCATGAGTATATAAACATGACTTTTATGTATCATTTTTAGAACAAAGATAAAATTATCATACCTATGTCATTGCCTTCACAATCTTGCAAGAAAAACTATACGAATAAACTATTACTTAGTTAAAAATATTATATACTACTATTACAACAACAACAAACAACTGGAAGAATAACAAACCCATTGCGATAGAGCATCTATTCAATACTATTATAAACTACTACATCAGTCCAAAAATGAATGGTCGAAGTGGCGGAACCAGAATTTTTCCTATGGGAAGTCAAAATATAATTAAGCATATAAAAAAATTAAGGAGAGTCAACACATAGTATATATATATTATAAAAATAAAATATTTAACTTATCAAATCGATATAATTTTCCGATGAAGGGGTGACAATTGACTCCCCTTGCCAATAAGTGGCTCTGCCACTTGTTGAATTTGGTATAGTAGGATTATCTCGTTTAATTTTTGTTGTGATAGAGCATCTATTGCTTCACAATTTTGAAATAAAAACAAGAAAATGGATAAATAAATGGATAACAGTCTTTGTTCGTTGTTTTATAGTGGAGTGAAGTGAGACTTCGGTTCATAGTTGTGAAAATAATGGTATATTACTACCTACGTGCTATTTGTATATTATGCTCCTTTACAATATTAAAACTATAAAAATAATATTTTTTATATCTTTTATGTTAAAAATATATATATATTACGTGTAAAAGTAAATCTCTCACGTGTAAAAAAAAGTTCTAAACTTATCACTTGGTATATATCAACGTACAAATTCTAATGGGCTAATAACTTGGAGCAATTGGGTCAACTTCAACCCAATGGGCTTCCAATCGGCTACTTTCACCGTTGTCCTATTTTCTTCTTTTTCTTTCCTTTTTTTGTATGAATTTATTTATGGGAAACCACTAGCTATGTCCTTTTCTAAGTAGTTTATTATAAAAATTGGACAATTCATAAAATATTACTAATATTAGTCAAATATTACCAATATTAACTAATTAGATATTTGTAGCCAAAAAAGGGTCAAATTTTTATTTTCTTTTGAGTGGGCGTTATTAGAATAGATTGGGTACATCTTATTGAGTTTGAATCTCAGTTTTGGGATGATTTAGTGGAGTTTTGAGGTGGTTTGAATTTGAAAATTCAAAGTAGAAGATGAACATGAAAAAATAATATGTGTATCATTTATGTATCATACTTGTATCAAATGTGTATCACATGTATACCTGTATGTGAGAGACATGGGTGATACATGTTTGATATATGTGTCGCAGAAGAATTTTTTGAACTCGATTTTAACTGCGAATTTTGATACCAAATTAGTCCAAGTCACCTTCAATTTTCCTCAAATTTTGTATATTGACTCAACTATATGTTTTCAATGAATTTCAACCATACCCATTGAAAAATGTCCTTTTTTGCTTAAATATTTGAATCTTGTATATATATTTTTTTGTATTTCATTACCTTATTTGCTACCTCATCCATAAAATTTTCTTTCCGTCTTGCATTTAATGTTGCTAATCACGTCTAAAATATGGAAGGAGATCTTTCCGTGTGATTGGGGGTGTCAATGGTTCGGTTCGGCTGGTTATTTTATAAAATTTGTACTATACCAATTTTTCGGTTATTCTATTATGTATAACCAAAATTAGACTTTTCGAAACTGTCCCAATCATGTCGGTTTCTCTTCGGTATCGGTAAGGTTCGGTTAATTTTTAGTATTTTTTTAAATATCATATAAAATTCACGAGTAGAAGTAGAATGCAATAACATATGTTCTTTTATAGGACTTAACAAAACTCTCTAGATATTTTTACTGTTTAAAGGATGATGAATTAAAAAAAATGAAAGATGGCTAGAATATAGATCCATCAACTATTCTACAACAACGTAAAAGAAACCAAGCAAAGGCAAAGTAAATATAAATCACACGAGTAGAAAAATATTAACTAAGTTGGGACTCAAGAATAAAGTCTATAGAAGATTAAATATTCAAAAAGATAAATCTAAACTATATGAAAGGAAATATATTCAATATATTGTAGTTTGCTACTCATAATTGCTAGAATACTTTGTGTTTTGCTAACGAAGATACTTGAAATAACTTAATTTAATTAGAAGTAGCATAATAAGTTTTAGGAATTAGTATTTTGAGTTTAATTACTTGTTGGTTTGTAACAGTTTCATAATTTCAAGGCCCAAAAGAAAAATGAATGCATTATTTTATATATATATATATATATATATATATATATATATATATATATATTTATTTATTTATTTATTTTCCACGTGTAAAATTTATTCGGTGCGGTTCAGTATTTTTCGGTTTATTTTCATTAAAAAAAAAACTACCCTAATTATCGGTGCGGTTATAGATTTATATAAAAACCTACAGTTTCTTTAAAATAAACCTAAAAATGGGTTTGGTGCGGTACGGTTTAATCGGTTTTCGAATATCCATTGACACCCCTACGTGTGATTCTTGGAGAGAAAGAACCTTATTTATTTGAATTTTTAAATGTGCTTGACTAATTTTGATAAGCCTATAATTAATGACTAGAGGTTGGTAAGTTTGGACTTATTTGAAATATTTTAGTAAGATTCCTTTATTTATTATACATTTTCTAAGACGAAGAGACACAGAGAGAGTGAGAACCGGGCCTTCGGGGTAAAAAGATCCAAGAGTTGGATTTTATGAGTCCATCATCACCAAAATGGACCCATATAGACCCATTAATTACACTAGCTAGAGACAGTTTTTCACTTGGACCTAATACTGTATAGCGGAGATCTTTTCATATATACATATAAAATTTGCCCGATTTAGCTAGATTTTTCTATTTATAAAATAACTGGCATTTTTTATAAAATATATACAGATTCCATCTACAATTTACATACAACTTAAATACAATTATGTTATTTGGACATATTTTATATGCCATTTATACACCTGACATACAAAATACAATTTTTTTGTGTTTTGTTTTTCGAGTTTCAATTCTAAATTTTAACCAAAACCAACTCGAATTTCCACCAAACACTCTTAAAATTAAGATATAAACTCCAAAGGATAACCAATCATTTGCAACTTCCAATCCAAACAAAAAATAAATTGACAAAACCCAATTTTTGAATTCAAGCTTCGAAACTTTTTAGTGGTTGTTAATGGAGTTTATAACTTGTTTGGATGAATGTTTTGTATCGTTTCATAATGCATCGTATAATATTATATTGTACCGTTTTGATGTATATAATGTTTGGATATGTTATATTATTTGTTTTCGTTTCATGATGTTATGTACCAAAAATATGAATAAAAAACTTGAAAAGATTATATTATATTATTACATTATATTAACATAGATCATCAATTTTGGAGTATACTGTATATTGAGTTGGGTGGAATGGGGGAGGAAGAAGGGAGAGAAAATGAAAAGATTGAAATCTAATACATTATTTTGTATATACATAAAAAATTTATATAAAATTATAATTAAGTAATAATGTCTGTTAGAGCTGATAATGGGTATTTTTAAACGTTGCAACAACTTGGAAATAACGAAATTATATTGTCGTTTGATACTTCTAAAATTGGAGATTTGACTATTAGGAGTATGAAAGAACGAGAAGATACACCGAAATTCAACTATCAATAAAAAGTTGAAACACTGAAAAAACGGAGAATGTCTATCTATTGAAATTCCGGAAAGAGCTTAACGTTTGTTTTAACAAGAAGGTAGATTTTTTTTTAAAAAAAAATGGAATTCTTCTTTTTCAGAATTGGTAATAGATATTTTCTGCCTCCCAACTTCTGTGAACTGTTTAAGTATTAATGCTGAATTAGAACATAAAATTTTTAATTTTTAAAAATATAATTTATATATTTAATTACATAAAATATTAAAAGTTATAATAATTTATTATTTAAAACACATAAGAAAAATATACGACCAATGAATAACTCGATTAACTCCCGAAATCCGAATGATGCCATATTAAATTGAATAAATTTCTATACCACCAAATTATAAATCTCTAAAGAGAAGCCTTCTTAAAATGTAGTAAAATTTATTACATTGATAATGCATATAATTAAGTAGAAACTAAGCAACCTATTGAGGATTAAAGTTAGTTATAAGAGGGGAATTTTAGACAATGCACACTCACACATGTGATATGCACGTGAGTGACAGTCAGGTTATTAAATATTGTTAAGTGGTGTAACAGTGGATTAAGAAATAAAAATCATTCTTCTGCTTCTTTCTTTCTGTTCTCTGAATTCTCTAGTATTTAGGGTTTGATTGCTCATGAAAATCTAAATTCTATCATGGTATCAGAGCGGGTTGCTGCAATTGTGACGAAAATCTGTAAGATCTGAATATCGAACACTATTAGAAGCTTCAATTCAATCGGCCATGGGAGAAACGGCGAGTCTTCAAATTGATCACAATCATCCTTTATTTTTAGCAGCTACAGATACGCCTGGAGTTGTATTGCACGATATCAAGCTCACCGGACCTGAAAATTATGGTTTGTGGAGTAGATCAATGCAGATGGCACTTTTGGTGAAGAACAAGCTAGGGTTCATAGAAGGAAACTGCCTGAAAAGCTCTTACAAAAGAGAATTGGAGAATCAATGGGAAAGATGTAACGCGGTTGTTCTTTCATGGATAGGACGCACAGTATCTGCACAATTATGGTCGAGTATCATTTATGCATCAAATGCAAAAACAATATGGAACGAGTTCAAAAAAAGGTTTGATAAATCTAATCTTACTTGTTTTTATCTTCCGTGGATACAAATTGGATCATTAAAGCAAGGTACTGACTCTGTAACATCATACTATACGAAAATGACCTTTGGGGTGAAATTGGCTTGCTAGTTCCAATACCTCGTTGTGATTGTGAAGAGACTAGGCCTTTCATTGAGCAATTTAAAAATTTACGTTTACTGCAGTTCCTAGTTGGACTTAATGAAAGCTATAGTCAAGTAAGAAATCAGATATTGCTGAAGACACCAGTGTTGACTGTAAAACCAGGCTTATGCTTTGGTTATTCAAGAGGAAAGCCAACGTGATCTAAGTGTGCTTGAAGTAAATAGGGAGCCCTTGACTATGATGGCACGACAGAATCAAGGATATAAGGCTAAGAATATTGGGATTATTTGTGAGCATTATGGATACAAAGGACACCTCAAGAAATATTGTTACAAAATTATAGGGTAACCTCCTGACTTTAAAAGCAAGAAGAAACAACAGGGCCAAGGAAACAGAGCTTATGCTAACATGATATCATAAGAGACTACAAGTTCTTCTCAAGGCCAACAACTAGGACAGTTTTTCACTGAAAGTCAGTACAAACAGATATTAGAGCTTCTGAACAAAACACCTTCAAGTGATGGTCTTACACTTATGGCAGGTATAACCACATTATTGTCCAATGCATCCTTTTGTGAATGGATAATAGATACAGGAGCATCTCATCATATTACATGTCATAAGGAGATTTTATCTAACTTAGAGAACATTAAGCAACAAAGAAGTCATAAAGTGCAGGTTCCAATAGGTAGCAAATGTTCAGTAACACACAAAGGAAATGTTTCTATCCTAGGAGGCTGTGTACTAAAGGATGTGTTATATGTTCCAGATTTTAAGTTTAATCTGTTGTTAGTCTCCAAATTGACCAAGGAGTTGAGGTGTTGTGCCCTATTCTTCCCTGACTTTTTTGTATTGCTGGGTCTTTACAATGGGAAGGTAATTGGGATTGGTAGAGAGGACTGTGGACTTTATAAAATAAAGTGGAGAGACAAGCCTGTAGCAGCAATGGTTACCAAGAAGACTGATGAATGCAATCTTTGGCACATGAGATTAGGACATCCACCAGTAAAAGCAATGAAGCACATTTCTACCTTGAAGAATAAAGTAGTAGATACTTTGCAACATAATTGTGAAGTGTGCCCTTTAGCTAAGCAAAGTAGATTAAAATTTCCTCTTAGTAGCAGCAAAACTGACAGTATTTTTCAGCTTATCCATCTTGATATTTGGGGTCCTCACAAATTACCTACATATGATAGAAAATATTATTTCTTTACGATTGTGGATGATTTTAGTAGGTATACCTGGGTGTGCTTATTGCAATCAAAGTCTGAAGTTGTAATAGTATTGAAAGATTTTCTTATAATGGTAAAGACTCAATTTGACATGAATGTGAAAGTATTGAGGTAATGGGAAAGAGTTTTTTAATTCCAGCTGTAATGAGTTGTTAGCATCTTTAGGCATTGTGCATCAAAGCAGTTATCCTTACACACCCCAACAGAATAGGGTGGTGGAAAGGAAACACATGCATATATTTGAAGTAGCCAGAGCATTAAACTTTTAGAGTTCTGTGCCTAGCAGGTTTTGGAGAGACTGCATCAAAACAATTGTATATATGATCAACAAGTGGCCTACATATCTATGACAAGGAAAATCTCCTTATGAGATTTTATCTAATAAACTACCCGTTATTGATCACTTGAAGGTGTTTGGATGTTTATGCTTTGCTAGCAATCTACCAAAAGGAGACAAGTTTGCAAAGAGGGTAAGAAAATCAGTCCTCATAGGGTACCCAAAAGTTCAGAAAGGGTATAGATTGTTTGACTTAGAAACTAAAGCTATCTTTGTAAGCAAAGATGCTAGCTTTAGAGAACACATCTTTCCTTTCAGAGAAAATGCAACCACTTTAGAAGACTACTTTCTTACCCCAAGTATTTGTGCCACTACAGCCCGATTGCTCATTATCTACACCTATTATTGACCTACAGGAATCACACACAGACACAAATGCTCACATTCAACCTACAAACACAATCCAGTCATAGGAGATATAATTACACCTACTGCAGAAGTACTGGAGATTGATCATACAACCCAAAATACAGAAGCAGTTGAGGTTGAGCATGAAGTGCAAGATATCTCAGCTGAATTAATCCCAAACACTGAACTAGAGATCACTGTTGTTCCTCACACCAGCATACCGGAACCTATTAATGCTCAAGGTTCCAGGAAGACCACTAGAACATCAAAACCTCCAGTTTGGCCAAAAGACTATCAAACTACTAAGAAGTTTTCTAGTAATTGCTTATATCCATTGTCTAACACTCTGACTTATGCTAATCTCAGAGTAGGTTATCAAGCATATTTGCAGGTTTTCTCAGTTGAAGTTGAACCTAGTACTTTCCAGTAGGCTTCCAATGATAGCGGATGGTTTACAGCTATGCAAGAGGAGATCAAAGTCCTTGAGAACAATAATAATTGGGAGATAGTGGACTTACCAGTTGGGAAGCAAGCCATTGGGTCAAAATGGGTGTACAAAATTAAATACAAGTCTAATAGAGAGGTAGACAGATACAAGGCAAGGCTGGTTGCGAAAGGATATAATTAAAAGGAAGGGCTGGACTACCATGACACATTTTTTCCTGCAGCAAAGATGGTCACAGTCAGGACCATTATCAGCGTAGCTGCTGCCAAGGGCTGGATTTTATATCAAATGGATGTTAGCAATTCCTTCCTACAAGGACATCTCTATGAAGAAGTTTATATGCAGTTGCCTCAGGGATTTCATAAGCAGGGGAAGTTGAAAGTGTGCAGGCTTATGAAATCTCTCTATGGTCTCAAACAAGCATCCAGACAATGGAACATAAAGCTCACTGATGCACTTGTTCAGAGTGGTTTCAAACAAAGTGCATTTGATCACTCCTTATTCACAAAGTAATAAGGAGAAGCGATGGTCATTATACTAGTATATGTGCATGATTTACTGATTACTGGAAGTTGTTCCAGCTTAATCAATGATGTTACGACAATTCTACATAGCAAGTTCAAAGTTAAGGACTTAGGCCAACTAAGATATTTTCTGGGAATTGAGGTCTCAAGGTCAAAAAAGAGGATCTTACTCAATCAAAGAAAGTATGCTTTGGAATTAATTTCAGAGATAAGCTTAAGTGGTACAAAGCCAGTTGCAACTCCTATAGAGTTGAATCAAAAACTGACAACTGTAGAGTATGACACATGTATTGGGAAGACAGGAGATTCAGAGTTAAAAGATAATTCAGCATATCAAAGATTAATAGGGAGGCTGTTAACTATCACCAGGCCTGACATAAGTTTTGCAGTACAAACTTTGAGTCAATTCATGCAAAAGCCCAAAAAGTCACACATGGAGGCAGCATTGAGAGTGGTGAGGTATATCAAAGGAGCACCAGGCATGGAGTTATTGATGGAAGCAGGAGCCATTGATCATCTAAGCGCATATTGTGATTCAGATTGGGCATCATGCCTCAATACAAGGAGATCTGTAACAGGTTATGTCGTGAAACTAGGTAATTCTTTAATATCATAGAAAAGAAGCAACCTACAGTGAGTAGGAGCTCAGCAGAAGCTGAGTATAGAAGCATGGCTGCTGTAACTGCAGAGATCACATAGTTAACAGGAATGTTGGAAGACTTGGGGATCAATGTGTCTAAACTTGTTTCTCTGTTTTGCGATAACAAGGCATCAATACAAATAGCTGGGAATCTAATATTTCACGAGAGAAAAAAGCATATCGAGATAGACAGTCATTTTGTAAGAGAGAAGATCAAGACAGGGCTTATACATCCATGTTATGTTTCTTCTTCTGTGATGACCCAAAAGGTCATCTTATGTTTTAGAACTTGAATCTGTGCTCTTAAGCCTTAAAAATATCATTCTTATCCTTCTTGATTTACGTGCACAGTCCGAACAAGTTTTCGAAAAGCTTTTATGTTAAAAACTAATAAAAATAAGAATTTTTGTCTTAAAAGTTGATTTTAGTTGACTTCAGTCAATATTTTTGGTAAACGAGCCCAGATCTATACTTTGATAGTCCCGGTAGTTCCGTATCGAATTATGAGACCTGGGTGTATGTCCAGAATCGAATTCAGAGGTCCCTAACTTGAGTTATGAATTTTTGATGAAAATTAAAAGTTTAGAAATTAATTGTTTTTAAGAATTGATTGATATTTGGCATTGTTAGTATCGGTTCGGTATTTTGGTTCCTGAGCCCGATACATGTTTATTATGATATTTAAGATATGTCTGTGAAATTTGGTGAGAAACAGAGTTGATTTGACATTATTCGGACGTCCAGTTGAGAAAATAGAAATTTTAAAGTGTTCTTGAGAATTTCATTCGATTTGGGGCTAAATTTGGAGTTCTAGGTGTTATTTTGGCAATTTGATCACGCGAGCAGGTTCGTATGATATTTTTAGACTTGTGTGCATATTTGGTTTGAAGCCCCGAGGGCTCGGGTGAATTTCGGATATGCTATGGGGTGATTTGCACTTAGAAAATCTGAGATTGTGCTGCAACAGCTGTTCTGGTGTGCCCTTCTTCGCGTTCGCGTAGGTAGTGTCGCGAGCGCGAAAGGTAAAATGGGGGCAGGAGAATTTTCTTCTTCGCGAACGCGAAGGACTGGTCACGAACGCGAAGCGTTGGGGGTGCCTTCGCGAACGCGATAGTTTAAGGGACCTGGGGGAGGGGGTCATATTCTTCTATGAGAACACGTCCACTAGGTCCCGAATGCGAAGGCTTGGGGGGAGCTGCCTTATGCGAACGCGTAGAAAGACTCGCGAATGCGAAAGCCTTATTCCGTTATGCATCGCGATCGCGACAGGCCTCTCGCGAATGCGACGAAGGCCTGTCCAGCGACTTAAAACAGACTCTAAACACGGATTTAAGCCATTTCTTCAATATTTTTCAAGAACCAAATATGTAGAGGCGATTTTCTAAGAGCCATTTCTTCCCCAAATTGTTGGTAAGTGATTCTAAACCATTTTCTTTCAATTACACATTATATTTCTTGAATTATCAACCAAAACTCTAGAGCTTTCATGGTAGAATTAGGGGTTAGGGTAGGAACTAGGAATTTCGGAAATTTGGGGCTTTAGACCTCGATTTGAGGTCGGATTCCAAAACTAATTACATATTCGGGCTCGAGGGTGAATGGGTAAAAGGATTTTGGTCCGAATCTCGGGTTTTGACCAAGCGGGGCCGTAGTCGATTTTTTGACTTTTTGGAAGAAAAAAATTGAGAAATTTAATTTATGAAGTATAATTGATTCCTTTAGCAATATTTGATATTATTGAGTCATTTTTGAATAGATACGAGTGGTTTGGAGGTGAATTCCAAAGGAAAGGCTGTGATTGAGAATTAAGTGGCTTTCAGAGCAAGGTAAGTGTTGTGTCTAACTTTGGCTTGAGAGAATAGGTATTATGTGAGTATTTGCTACGTATTTTATTGTTGAATACGATGTATAGTTGAGGTGACGAGTATCTATGCGTTGTGGTCGAGTCATATCATGCGAGTGAAATTCCATTCTTGCAAATTTGTAGTCTTAAATCTTGTTATCCATGCTTATTGTTGTTGTTGAAATGTTGGGAGACTTGTATCCGGTTCCACTAAGGTTGATAAAATTGTGATATTGATTCGAGGTTGAGATGTTAAATTGTGAAAGTAATCATTGATGAAATATTGATTTCTTTGTGAAATTTCTCTCTATCCGTTGTTATTGATTCTGTGAATTGTGGAGAAGAGTGTAAAGCACGAAGGGTGATGCCGTGCGTGATTTATTTATATGATGAGGAAGAGTGTAAAGCACGAAGGGTGATGCCGTGCATGCATTATTTATATTGTGAGGAAGAGTGTAAAGCACGAAGGGTTATGCCGTGTATATTTTGTGAGGTTTAAAGCACGAAGGGTGATGCCGTATATATTATGAGAGGTTTAATGCACGAAGGGTGATGTCGTGCCGTTCTATTTATTTATTTGGTGAGGTTGAGAGTAAAAACACGAAGGGTGATGCCGTGCAGTTTTCCTTGCTGTTTTAATTTCTCAATTCGTTTAAGAATTTTCGGTTTAATTCTGTCTTTTCATTATTTTCACTCTTTATGTTGTATTCCCCTACTGTATGTTCCCTTCCCATTATTTTTGTGTTATTTCTTTATTTACTGTTATTGCCACTAGCATGATTATACTGTTCAGGTTATATGTGGGTGTCTTGTCCTAGCCTCGTCACTACCTCGCCGAGGTTAGGCTCGACACTTACCAGTACATGGGGTCGATTATACTGATGCTGAACTCTGCACTTTCTGTGTAGACTTTGATACCGGTTCGGATTGATTGAGATTTTTGCTATTGGTCCGCTGTCCGGAGACTCAAGGTAGATCTGTCGGCGTTCACAGACCTTGAGGTCCCACCTATCTTTTCTGTTCTGCTATTTCTTTCATTCAGACAGTTGTATTTCTTTCAGATTATTACTTGTAGTAAATTCTAGAATGCTCGTGAATTGTGACTCTAGATTTGGATGGTAGTAATTAATAAATTTTAATGATATTCCGCACTTATTATATTTCATCTTAGTTAATTATTGTTAATTACTGAATGGAAATAAGGAATTGGTTAATGATTCTCTAACGTTGGCTTACCTAGCAAGTGAAATATTAGGCGCCATCACAGTACCGTCGGTGGAAAATTTCGAGATGTGATAGTTGGTATCAGAGCCCTAGGTTACATAGGTCTCATGAGTCACGAGCAAGCTTAGTAGAGTCTGAAGGATCGGCACGGAAACGTCTGTACTTATCTATTAGAGGCTATGAAGTTTAGGAACAATATCACATCTTTTATTCCTTATCGTGCGGCATTGATTTTGCTTGAAACCTATATCTCACACATTCCTTTGTATCTACTCGTGTATGACATTGCGTACTCGGTATCAGTTGTGCGTCGACGGTTCGTGATGCCGTAGATGAACTACGAGGGAGCCAGAGATGCTCAAACATTGCCTCAATATGTGATTCCAATTAAAGATTCAGACGTATAAAGAGATCACCTTATGAATAATGTGGGGGACCTTGGCATCTGGTTGATTTATACGAGTTGTGAAGGTTAATATTGTGGACCATCAGACATAGTGAACTATGACTTCGCGCCAAGTGGGGGAGTCCACTATCAATGAATGGATTGCGAGTCATGTGTTATATCAGTTTTGGCCTGAAATGTATATATATGTGGTACTGAAAGGTTCTCCCAAAATTTACATGTGTTTGAGGCATGAGATGTTGTAGAGGATAAGGTTGGGACTTGCGGTATGTCCGCCTACTTAATAATCCTATACTTCAGTACCGAAGGAGTTAGAGAAATAACTTTAAATTTATAGAAGGTCTACTCAGCACGGACGCCATGGTTGCGGATTTTGGGGTGCTTCGGAGGAAGTACAGTGGTTGACGAGATTCTGGACTATGTGGTTCGTGCCAAGATTTGTCTGTATGGAGCTCTACTTTTGTGATCGTTGTGTATAAATAGGGGTATGGGTTACCTCTGAGAAGAATCGAAGAGTATGTTAAGAAATGGTTCAGCTCAAAAGTGTTAAGTCAGCATAACAAAAGAAGAAATTAGCCTAAGGAGAGATAATTCTGCACAAGTGTCCGTGGCAAGCCTATGAAGAGGGCAGACCAGCCAATGCAACACCACCCACTTGGCTCAGTTCTCATAAATGCTTTTGAAAAAGTTTGTTCCCGGACTCTCCATAATACGTGGCGCATAGTGTTTGAATGGTTGCGTCAGGTCACCATGACAGTGTCATAATATGCCATCAGGTTCAATAAGTTAGCCCGTCATATTCCTACTTTGCTTCCTACATCGAGAGAGCGAGTCTACAGACTCATTGAAGGACCCAATTATAATCGTAAAATTTTGTACAACTCGGGAGCTACGGGCTAATACTTCATTTCCGTTAGTGGTATAAATTGCCAAGAGAAGGAGACCAAGACGTTTCAAAGTTCTGGGGGATTCAGTGGATTCTACTCTGCAGGTAAAAAAAATCATTATGGCAGGGGCTCGGGCAGTCGGGCAGCCCAGTCCGCACATCGGATTACCCGAGGTGCTCCAGTAAGTTCTTTTAATGCACCATCGACATGAGTTTCCTACAATGGTTATTCCAGTTATCTGGCACAGACTCAATATGAGCAGCCAAACCCACAAAGGGGTTGTTATGAATACGGCGATACTAGGCACATCATGAGAAAATTGTCCCAAACTTGGGAAAGGCATATTTCATCAAAAGCACTCAGGCTACGTGCCCCATTGCAGTTACTACACCACTCACACGGTCAGTTAAGGGTGGAGGACAGGCGGGTAGAAGGCGTCCTAGAGGTGGAGACCCAGCCGTTATTATATTTGTTTTATGGTATAGTGGAGGTCGTTACATCAGATGGTGTCGTTATAGGTACGAACTCGATTTAAAATAAATGAATAATTTCCTAAACTTGATTCGGTTTTGAGTATCAAGGCGAGTCCTCCTATTGTGCTACACTTATGTGTGAGCTTCGTAATTCTATAATCTACTTATATGTTTACTTATGTTAGGAGGTTTTATGGAGATAACTACACCTATCATTCCATGATGGACTCTAATAAGATCTGTGAGTCTAAAGGTGCCTTTCTGGTACTTATTTCGGTATGTTTTGATGTATTTTTGGATAATTAATTACAAATTATGAATTATATGCCCTACCGGTGTGGGGTTCATTATGTGTTGTGATTTTGTTTAACGAAAGTTATTTAAAAGGAGAAAATGGAAAGTTTCAATTGGCAAGATGTGCATATTACTTGTGATTCAGAACTGAGGCCGATGTCCTCGTATTTTAAAATAAATTGATATGTTTAAACCGAGCTATGAGCTGCGGTGAAAGTTATATAAGGACGAGATCCTTGTGATAAAAATTCTTGTGTTTAAATTCTCCCTTGTGAAAATTAAATTTATACTATACTACTAATAGGGAGTCATGCCTGCTAGGCTTATTTGAAAATTTTTTATATGAAATTCTCTGTGCATACTTGCCAAATTCGTGTTGTAATTATTGAGTTTTAACCTACGAGATAGGTGCCCGCCCAGGTGGTATTAAATGTGACTCATTAATTTAGGTAAATAATTATGAGGTCGGGTTACCATCAGTTGAAGATTAGGGTATCTGATGTCCCTAAGACAGCTTTTTGGACTCGGTATGGGCATTACGAATCCCTAGTAATATCATTTGGGCTTACCAACGCCCCAACAACACTAATGGATTTGATGAATAGGGAGTTTAAGCCCTATTTGGGGTTCTTTTGTGGTTATATTCATTGATGATATCTTGATTTACTCTAGCAGTCGAGAGGAGCATGGGCAGCATCTTCGGAGTGTGCTTCAAACTTTGAAGAATAATCAGTTATATGCCAAATTTTCAAAATATGAGTTTTGGTTAGACTCAGTTGCCTTTTTTGGGGGCATGTTGTATCGGCAGAAGGCATAAAAGTGGATCCTAAGAAGATTGAGGTTGCTCATAATTGGCCTAGACCTACTTCAGTTACAGAGATCCGGAGTTTCCTGGGTTTAGCAGGTTATTATCGTCGGTTCGTGGAAGGGTTTTCATCCATAGCAGCCCCATTGACCAGATTGACCCAGAAGGGTGCCCCATTCAGATGGTCAGACGAGTGTGAAGCGAGCTTTCAGAAGCTCAAGACTGTTTTGACCACGGCACAGGTATTGGTGTTACCCACAGGTTCAGGATCTTATGCAGTATATTGTGACGCCTCTCATATTGGGCTTGGTGCAGTATTAATGCAAGATGGCAAGGTAATTGCATACGCGTCGCGGCAGTTGAAAGTTCACGAGAAGAATTATCTTGTTCATGACTTAGAATTGGCAGCCATTGTTCACGCGCTGAAGATTTGGAGGCATTACCTCTATGGTGTCTCGTGTGAGGTATTTACTGATCATCGTAGCTTTCAGTATTTGTTCAGACTTTGGCTAATCAGTTTGTGAGGTTAGATGTTTCAGAACCCAGTCGGGTTCTAGCTTACACAGTCGCTCGGTCTTCTTTATACGAGCGCATTAGAGAGAGGCAATATGATGATCCTCATTTACTTGTCCTTAAGGACACAGTGCGGTACGGTGATGCCAAACAGGTTGCTGTGGGGGAAGATGGGGTTCTGTGAATGCAGGGCCGTATTTGTATGCCTAATGTGGATGGGCTTCGTGAATTAATTCTTGAAGAAGCACACAGTTCCAGGTATTATATTCATCCAGGTACCGCCAAATGGTATCAAGATTTGCGGCAAAATTATTGGTGGAGGAGAATGAAAAAGAATATAGTTGTATATGTAGCTCAGTGTCTGAATTGTCAGCAAGTTAAGTACGAGCATCAGAGACCTGGTGGTTTGCTTCAGAAGTTAGAAATTTCTGAGTGGAAGTGGGAGCGTATCACTATGGATTTTGTTGTTTGGCTCCCACGGACTCAAAGAAAATTTGACGCAGTTTGGGACATTGTGGATAGTTTGACCAAGACAGCACATTTCATTCCTATGGAAGTTACCTATTCTTCAGAGAGGTTAGCTGAAATTTACATTCGTGAGACTGTCCGCCTTTACGGGGTGCCCGTGTCTATTATTTCATATCGAGGTACGCAGTTTACCTCACATTTCTGGAGGGTTGTACATCGTGAGTTAGGCACGCGAGTGGAGTTGAGTACAATATTTCATCCACAGACAGACGGACAGTCAGAGCGCACTATTTAGATATTGGAAGATATGCTTTGCGCTTGTGTTATAAACTTTGGAGGTTCTTGGGATCATTTCTTTTCACTTGCGGAGTTTGCTTATAATAATAATAGCTACAAGTCGAGAATTCAGATGGCTCCATATGAGGTATTATACGGAAGGCGATGCCGATCGCCAGTTGGTTGGTTTGAACCGGGAGAAGCTCGGTTGTTGGGTACCGATTTGGTACAGGATGCCTCGGATAAGGTCAAGATTATTCAGGATCGACTACGCACAGCTCAGTCTAGGCAAAAGAGTTATGCCGACCGTAAAGTTTGTGATATTGCATTCATAGTTGGAGAAAGAATATTGCTCCGGGTTTCACCTAGGAAAAGTGTAATGAGGTTCGGAAAGAAGGGCAAGTTGATCCCTAGGTATATCGGACCTTTTGAGATTCTGGAGAGAGTGGGAAAGGTGGCTTACAGGCTTGCGTTGCCACCTAGTTTAGAAGTTGTTCATCCGATATTCTATGTGTCCATCCTTCGAAAGTATCATGGTGATCCATCCCATGTGTTAGATTTCAGCTCTATCCAGTTGGACAATGATTTGACTTACGAGGAGGAGCCGGTGGCAATTCTAGCCGACAAGTTCGCCAGTTGAGATCAAAGAGTTACCCTTCAGTTCGAGTATAGTGGAGAGGTTAGCCTATTGAGGCGGCTACTTTGGAGTCCGAGTCCGATATGCGGAGTAGATATCCCCACCTTTTCACCAGCCCAGGTACTCTTCTATGTCCGTTCGAGGACGAACGGTAGTTTTAGAGGTGCAGAATGTGATGACACAAAAGGTCATCTTATGTTTTAGAACTCGAATATGCGCTCTTAAGCCTTAAAAATCTCATTTTAACCCTTCTCGATTTGCGTGCATAGTCCGGACAGGTTTCCGAAAAGCTTTTATGTTGAAAACTAATGAAAATAAGAATGTTTGCCTTAAAAATTGATTTTAATTGATTTCGACCAATATTTTTAGTAAATGGGCCCGGATCCGTGCTTTGACGGTCCCGGTAGGTCCGTATCGAATTATGGGACCTGGGCGTATGTCCGGAATCGAATTCGGAGGTCCCTAGCTTGAGTTATGAATTTTTGATAAAAATTAAAAGTTTGAAAATTTATTGTTTTTAAGAATTGATTGATATTTGGCATTGTTAGTATCGGGTCCGTATTTTAGTTTCGGAGCCCGGTACAGGTTCATTATGATATTTAAGACTTGTCTGTGAAATTTGGTGAGAAGCGGAGTTGATTTGACGTGATTCGGACGTCCAGTTGAGAAAATAAAAATTTTAAAGTGTTCTTGAGAATTTCATTCGATTTGGTACTAAATTCGGAGTTCTAGGTGTTATTTTGGTGATTTGATCGCGCGAGCAGGTCTGTATGATGTTTTTAGACTTGTGTGCATGTTTGGTTTGGAACCCCGAGGGCTCGGGTGAGTTTCGAATAGGCTACGGGGTGATTTGCACTTACAAAATCTGAGATTGTGCTGCATCACCTGTTCTAGCGTGGCATTCTTTGCGTACGCGTAGGTAGTGTCGCGAACGTGAAGGACTGGTCGCGAAAGCGAAGCATTGGGGGTGGTACCCTTCGCGAACACGATCTGTCTCACGCGAACGCGATAGTTTAAGGGACCTGGGGGAGGAGGTCATGCTCTTCTACGCGAACGCGTCTACTGGGTCGCGAATGCGAAGGCTTGGGGGGAGCTGTCTTATGCGAACGCATAGAAAGACTCGTGAATGCGAAGGCCTTAGGCCGCCGTGTATCGCGATCATGACAGGCCTCTCGCGAATGCGATGAAGGCTGTCCAGCGACTTAAAACAGACTCTAAACACGGGTTTAAGCCATTTCTTCAATATGTTTCAAGAACCAAACGGGTAGAGGCGATTTTCCAAGAGCTATTTCTTCCCCAAATTGTTGGTAAGTAATTCTAAACTATTTTCTTTCAATTACCCATTACATTTCTTGAATTATCAACCAAAAAACTAGAGTTTTCATGGTAGAATTAGGGGTTAGGGTAGAAACTAGGGATTTCGGAAATTTGGGGATTTAGACCTCGATTTGAGGTCGGATTCCAAAACTAATTACATATTCGGGCACGGGGGTGAATGGGTAAAAGGATTTTGGGCCGTACCTCGGGTTTTGATCAAGCGGGTCCGAGGTCGATTTTTTGACTTTTTGGAGGAAAAATTTGAAAAATTTAATTTATGAAGTATAATTGATTCCTTTAGCAATATTTGATATTATTGAGTCATTTTTTAATAGATACGAGTGGTTTGGAGTTGAATTCCAAAGAAAAAGTTGTGATTGAGAAATAACTGGCCTTCGGAGCAAGGTAAGTGTTGTGTCTAACTTTGGCTTAGGGAATAGATATTGTGTGAGTATTTGCTACGTGTTTTGTTGTTGAATACGATGTATAGTTGAGTTGACGAGCATCTATGCCTTGTGGTCGAGTCATAGCATGCGAGTGAAATTCCATTCTTGCAAATTTGTAGTCTTAAATCATGTTATCCATGCTTATTATTGTTGTTAAAATGTTGGGAGACTTGTATCCGGTTCCACCAAGGTTGATAAAATTATGAATATTAATTCGATGTTGAGATGTTAAATTGTGAAAGTAATCATTGATGAAATATTGATTTCTTTGTGAAACTTCTCTCTATCCGTTGTTATTGATTCTGTGAATTATGAGGAAGAGTGTAAAGAACGAAGGGTGATGCCGTGCGTGATTTATTTATATGGTGAGGAAGAGTGTAAAGTATGAAGGGTGATGTCGTGCATGCATTATTTAGATTGTGAGGAAGAGTATAAAGCACGAAGGGTGATGCCGTGTATATTATGAGAGGTTTAAAGCACGAAGGGTGATGTCGTATATATTATAAGAGGTTTAATGCACGAAGGGTGATGTCGTGCCGTTCTATTTATTTATTTGGTGAGGTTGAGAGTAAAAGCACGAAGGGTGATGCCGTGCAGTTTTTCTTGCTGTTTTAATTGCTCATTCGTTTAAGGATTTTCGGTTTAATTCTGTCTTTTCATTATTCTCACTCTTTATGTTGTATTCCCCCATTGTATGTTCCCTTCCCATTATTTCTGCGTTATTTATTTATTTACTGTTGTTACCACTAGCCTGATTATACTGTTCAGGTTATATCTGGGTGTCTTGTCCTAGCCTCGTCACTACTTCGCCGGGATTAGGCTCGACACTTACTAGTACATGGGGTCGGTTGTACTGATGTTGCACTCTGCACTTTCTGTGCAGACTTTGATACCGGTTCGGTTTGATCGAGATTTTTGCTATTGGTCTGCTGTCCGGAGACTCAAGGTAGATCTGTCGGCGTTCACAGACCTTGAAGTCCCCGCCTATCTTTTCTGTTCTATTGTTTCTTACATTCAGACAGTTGTATTTTTTTCAGATTATTACTTGTTGTAAATTCTAGAATGCTCGTGAATTGTGACTCCAGATACGGGTGGTAGTAATTAATACAGTTTTATGATATTCCGCACTTATTATATTTCATCTTAGTTAATTATTGTTAATTACTGAATGAAAATAAGGAATTGGTTAATGATTCTCTAACGTTGGCTTGCCTAGCAAGTGGAATGTTAGGCGTCATCACGATCCAGTCGGTGAGAAATTTCGGATAGTGACATCTTCTTTGCAATTAGCTGACCTTCTAACAAAAGGATTGACTGCTGTAAAACATTGTTTCTTAGTATCCAAACTTGGTGTGTTAGTTATAGTATTGAGGATTAAAGTTAGTTACAAGAGGGGTATTTTAGACAATGCACACTCACACATGTGATATGCACGTGAATGGCAGTCAGGTTATCAAATACTTTTAAGTGGTGTAACAGTGGATTAATAAATAAAAATCATTCTTCTGCTTCTTCCTCTCTATTCTCTGAATTCTCTAGTATTTAGGGTTTGATTGCTCATGCAAATCTGGATTTTATATTGCCTAAGTTGGCAAGATTACAGCAAACTTCATTAGTTAGATATTTAACAAAATAAACATAGTCAGCCGTATCAGCTTCCAGCTTATTTATAACATAAGAAGGCGGCCTTAAGACTTGTAGTATCTATGGCGATGTACCAAAAAATATTATGTAGTTTTATAATATATATTCCCCGTTGTCAAAAAAAAGAATGAACTAATCCTAAAACATCTAAATAATAGCGAAGATGTAGCTTTTAGCAAGCGTGATGACGAACAGACAGACATGCGTCATTCTGTGATAATTCCAATTAAATGTATATTTAACTGTACATTTTTTGAGTAACATCTTTTGAAAAAAATTCAAAGTAGGCGTTTGGACATGGAGTATAATTTTAAGGAAAAAAAATAGTATTTAGAGTAAAGTTGAAAAATAATAATTCGAATTTGAAATTATTTTTGAACATATATTTCAATTGAAAAATATATAGTTTCGTGAGTGTAAAAATATTTTTAAAAATTTCATCCACAAATACATTTCTAAAAAGGAAATTGTTTTGTTGGACAAACGGGTCCTTAAAATGAAGGAAGAAAAAAGGCAAGTACTTTTTGGCGAAGTCTTCAAAGAATAACAGTAGAAGAAACATGTACAGAACACAAAGTAGCACGCATTCAGAATGTGTCAGATATAGAGAGAAGAAGGAAGAGAGTTTGCAATATAATTAGGACACAAGTGATGATTGTCTTTCTGAGAAAAGCCAAAGAGAAAGTGGCGTAACAGTTGGACTGTGCCGACAAACAGCACGCTCAGGCGGCAGTATGCAGTGCACCGCTCCAAAAGGTTATTACTGCTTTCCATAAGTGAAAGTAAGAATATATATATAGATTTTGCACATAAATAATGAACAGAGAATCTACTGAATCAATTGAGAGGAATAGCGGCTGAGTCATTCATCGATAGATAGAGCTTAGACTCAGATTCTCGCCTATAAAAGATAAATTTCTAAAATTATTGTATCTATCTTTATAGCGCTGCTTATTGGACTGCTATTTCTAATTAACCTTATCTAACAAGTTTTTCTATAATTTAGAATTTAAATAATATTATTGACTAAGAACGAAGTGATCTTCTTCATTTATTAGCGGCTAATATTTTCGTAGAATTGACCGAGCTAACGCTTCATGCCATAGCCAGTCCTTTTTTCATTATTTCACTTTTTTTTTTATCTGAATCATTAATTAGAGGATCAGAAAAGGAAAAGGGATACTACTAAAGCTTATTCTTCAATTATAAAATAGGTCAGTTACGAGCCCTGAATCACTCCAACAAAATTTTTACTGCTATGGTTTCAATATAAATAAATGTTTATCAGCATATGCAATGGTTTCAAAATGCATATCTAAACAGTACAATTTCAATTTTCAAATTTATTTTTCAATAAAACTACAAAAACTCTTTTTTGAAGTTCTAATCAAATCTATGTACATACGGGCTGACTAATTCTTTGTAGTAATTAAACTTAGAGATACTAGAATGTTAAGATTTAGTTATCGAATGAATATATATTCACAACTGGCCAGCATTGTGTTCCGATCCATAATCCACTACTTGTAAATATTTTCAGTACAAAAAGTAGATCAATCAATTTGTGAAATTCAACTTTTTGATACTCCTAAATCGACGTAAAGAATTGGTTTTCTTCTTTGAAAAAATACAATAGGGATGGACAGGGAAAAAATAAAGAACGAAATAAAGAAGAACTGGTTGAATATACCTAGATTCCGAGGAGAATGTTCAGTCTCGTGAGCTTTTGTGCTGGAACTAGAACCGCACGCTGTCTACCTAGATTCTTCTATATAGTTTTTCCTAGTTCACAAACCCAAAGAAACCAACACCCTGTGATCTTTCTTCCAACTTTAATTTATTGTCTCCCACGACAAAAACAATTTAAAATTTGAAGTTTATAAGTTTTTTTATTATCTTAACTTAATATAATTATAATAATAATAATAATAATAATAGTAATAATAATAAGTGAGTTCTCAATCAAACAATTATAGATATATAGTGAGTTTTTAATATATATGTCTAGAGAACGAATAAAAAGCTACTGAATTCATATAAACTATTATTATATTTATCCGCCCTTGGCCACAAGGGCAATATACCAATTACAGATGCAATTTATTTGTATATTGCGTTGTGTGCTCTTAATTTAATGTGTTTCACACACCTATATTACATTCTTCTGTCCGTTTAATCTGTCACTTTAATTAAGAAAATTGTCATTTTAAAAACTAATTAAGGCAGGAACACTTTTTATCAATACCACTCAAGTATCAAACTGTTTTTCTTAGTTAGACTTAGTATATATGTTAAATTGCTTTCTCATCAGAATTCTGCACGTACGGAAGGGATGAAATCACCATTGAAAAACTTGAATAGCTAACGAACCACACAATTAACAGCTGATCTACATATAGATACATCATGCTTTGAATTAAGGTACATTAAAAATATTAACTCTTCAAGAATGAAACATATAATAAAAAATGGCAAGCTTATATCAGAGTTAATTATATCAAGTGAAACGATAATTACATTTCATCCATGAAGTTGGTCTAAACAAACCCTAACTAATTACTATTACACATCCAAACTCGCAATAGAAATTACTCACGAGAAAATATATAGTATAAACGTTGAGAAAACAATGCTGCTATCCAAATAAAGCATGCATGAAAAAGAACATAAGTTCTTGGACCGAGAATTATTTGATATATCAACTTATGATCCATACAAGAACTCATAATCGTCAAATTCTGGATGCGCCTCGTGAAATCCTAGTAATTTGATGTTCCTTGATCTAATACTCTTCGCCTTTTAGACCGTTCACCAGTACCATAACTCGAACGTTGTACTATAGACCTCAAAGCATCTCTTAAGAACAAGAGAGACTCATCACTACTATGATCTTTATCAACAGCTAATACAATCACATTACGAATTCTCCCTCCTAATGTGACCATTTCAGCTCTTAGAGGACTCAATCCGAGTGATTTTAGGGTTTCGATTAGGTCAGGGATGAGATCGAACCGATCATCGCAACAAAGGGAAGCCTTAATGAGTAATCTCCCATCAGATAAGCAATCATTTGATGATAGCACTGTGATTTCATCAGTTTCAGAAGGGAAGTTTGTTTCATCAAGTTGCATGATTTCAGAAGTCTGTTGTTTTAGCTCCCTCACACGTTGAACCACTTTGGCTAGCAAAGATGCTTTATCTGTCTGTAAAATGAAAAAAACACATTCAAAAAGAGAGCAAAAAAGAGTAATCTTCTTTTTTTTGTAGAAAAAGTGAAACTACTTTTCAAATCCCATGTAATGTATATGGGACCTTTTCACTACGGTGTTCTAATAAATCAGAATCTTGAATACCAAAAGTAAGGGGGGGAAAAAGCAGGTGAAATCATGATTTTGTTCTAATTCAAAACCAAAGGTCTTGAGATCTTAACTTTTTGCAATATGAAATATATCTTGAGTAGTTTCGGTAGGAAATTCCGTAATTAGATATATGACCTAACTAATAAGGTTAGCCTAAACTGGCATGGAAAAGTAATTACTTGACCAAAAAATTGAAAGGACGATTCAAATAAAGTTAATTTCTTCTGTAAAGCTATGCCCCATTTTTTTTTAAATAAAAAAATCGAAGCTAAAAAAAGGGATTTTTTTTTAGAAATTATCGATAAAAAAAATATCAAATAAATAGATGAATTTGTTCATTTTTTCACCAAAAAGAATAATCATGTTTTCATTCAACCTTTCACCAAGTGATGGAGCTACATTGAAGCAAGGGGGTCAAGCTACGTTTGCTAGATTATTTTATTTTATGTATATTTACTATACGTTGATTCCCTTCACTTTTCGATTTATCTAATTATTTATATTTTGACACTCTTCGATGAAAATTCTGGATACGCAACTGATTTCAGCATATTTAATAAGAAAAACGAGAAAGTAAGGGGGTAACACAAAAGTACTAATAATAAGAGTTTAAGTTATATGAACCATCAACGGGCGTAAAAAATTTTACACCACGAGTTTAAGTCATTTTTACCTGTTAAATCAGGTAGCGTTTCATATTTTCAAAATTCCAAATCTCATATTTAAAAGGGATTTACTTATTGATATTCTTTACATGATTGACAGTGCAAAAAAATCTTTATATATACACATGATTCGTGCAAAGAAATTACCTTTGAATTGCAGGAAAGTAGGGTTCTGAGTCTATCAAGATGAGAATTAATCCTCTCTCTTCTTCTTCTTTCAGCTTCTTTATGATTCTTAGAAGCAGCAATAGCTCTTGCCTCTGGAGTAGTAATACTCTCTACAGTTTCTTGAAATTTCACTGATTGAGAGTAAAATGATGAGCTACAAAAGCTTTTGATAGCTGGAATATCAAAACCATATTCTCCCATATTCTCGTTTGATTTATTTTGGGTCAAATGATGGCAAAAATCCAAGTTTTCTAGCATGTTTTCTTGTTGCATATTGATGGTGTTTTTTGGATTCTAAAGAGAAACTTTCGGTGGGAATTTAGAGAAAGGAATAAGTGGAAATGATTGGATAAGATGTATGATTATGTCTAGGGTTTTGATAGGACTTTTCTTCTTCTCTTTTATCTTTTTGGTCGTTTCTTCTTTGTTGAGGTCGTTTTGGTTGAGTTGTGGTCACATGAAATGATGATATGAAAACCACGCGGTTTTATTTTATCTCAAAAAAGAGAGCGCTTTGTATCTTCTTGTAAGTACCTTCAATTTGACCGAGAAAGAGAAAATTTTGGTGAAAATTACCCAAAATTATATAAGAAAATAAAAATATATATTTTAAATATTGTGGGATACTTAACATCCCCTCGTATGCCTAGGCATACTAATTAGAACACAATACTAGGAAACACAATAACTGGGGTTGGGCACGACATGGATATATCATGGTAAGAAAAAAAAATATTAGACCTAACTCTCTCCTAAAAACTAGTTCATGGGAGAATGATTACCAAGAATCAATATGTTGTTTACTCCATCCAAAACTAAGATCGCTAACCAATGCTTTGTTAATAATTACATCGTGTCTAAGACATGATAATTGTATAAAAATGTCATTTTTAATGATCTGATATCATATTTTAATATGGCATCACAACAAATAGAGATCTTAAGTTCAAATGTCATTCTACCTTTCAATAAAAAAGATTCTAGTGCATGGTCAGAATCAGACTAGCATATGAGAGTGCGTATTGAAAAACATATACTCGATCCTGTAATTTAAATCTTCTCTTTAACAGTTAAATTTTTAACTAAAACGGTCACATACTAATTACAATTAGAGGTTCCACGTACGGTTCTACTAACCATAACTAGACATTTGGCTAACAGTTTTGGTTCATTTAGGCAATACTTCGAACAGTATTTGTCATAGTCCCTCCAATAGTATTGATATTTGTATGGGAGGTCTTCGGGGCAACGGGTACGTTACCTCTATTAAGGGTTGATAGTTGAGAGTGTCACTTTTATTATATTTGGTGAATAGCTTGGAGGATCACATATTTAAATCGGTTGTTGAAGGTACAATACAATCCCAATAATGGCAGCTGAAAAGAAAAAAGAAAGCTACATGTGTAGGAATACTCTTAATAATTTTAAAAAATTATGTGGACTTGGACCAAATTAAGCGGATACTATCGCACCATATTAAATTTATCTTTAGCCAAACTTAGTCCAATAGTGATTCCTTTTCAGTTGTCAAATATATAATAGATCCTTTAGCATATGTTAGTATTTTTAAAAAAATTTCCCTATGTTTTCCAACCACAAATCTTTTATTAAATTACATCTAGCATTGAATGTGCATCTTACTCCCGCCACCAAACGTTTATATTAGCTATTACAACATTGAGTCCATTGGATCTCAATTAAAAGAGATTGGCCATAAAGCAGAGGTTCTTGCCAATTTTGACACATGCTATCTAACTAACAAAGAAATTAGCCTTATCGAATCCTGAAACTAGGTAGTTCCAACTTGTCTAGTTGATATGGACCTTCAGCAGCTGTTAGATTTTGCTGCCAGTCATAAAATGTCATGACCAAAACCCTCAACAAGTCGTGGTGGTACCTAATTCAACTCACTAAGTAAGAAAAATAGTATAAGTCACTACTATAATAAGAAATCATCAATGTTATTAATGACATCGCAAAAGAATTCAATACAACTACCCCGAGGACGGGTAGTACAAATCATGAGCCACTATAATTTGGATATACAAAACCGGTAAAAGAAATAAATACAACATCTGTTTGAAGATTACATAAACAGAAATAAGGTCCTAATCTATCATGAACAAATGGTAGCTCGAATCTGGGACGCAGCTACGTATTCAATGCTTGCCTTCGTCATCTACAACAGCTCAGCTCCAACAATCTGCATGCAAGATGGAGAAGTGTAGTATGAGTACACCACGGTCGGTATCCAGTAATAATCAAAACCCACATCGATGAAGTAGTGAAGAGTGTCAAGTCAGGTGATACTCATTATTCAAATGACCTGTGCAATATATCAAAGACTCGCAACAGAAAGTATGACAGAAAAGTAATAACTTTAATTTCATGAGAACCAGTAATAACAATTCAATACAAATAAAGGCTCAGCTTTAACAACAAGTCATCAACTAAAATACATACATATGGAATCTCATGCCTACATTATCAGTCATACTCGCACGATAAAGACCCCGTGCTGCAATACCAAACATACTCGCACGACAAAGACCTTGTGCCTATATCAATCACACTCACACGACAATGACCTCGTGCTCGCACGGTAAAAAACTCGTGCCAATATCAATCACACTTGCACGATAATTTTCTCGTGCTCGCACGGCAACGACCTAGTGCCAATATCAATCACACTCGCACGACAAAGACCTTGTCCTCGTACGACAAAGACCTTGTAACAATATCAATCACACTCGCACGACAAAGACCTTGTGCCAATATCAATCGCACTCGCGTGCAAAGACTTTTTGCTCGCATGAAAAAGACCTCATGCTGATATTAATCACATTTGCACGGCATAGACCTCGTTCTCGTACGATAAAGTCCTCGTGCCAATATCAATCACATTCGTACGATAAAGACCTCGTGCTCACACGGCAAAGACCCTGTGCTACATATAATCACACTCGCCTGGCAAAGATCTCATGCTCGCACAGCAAAGACCTCGTGCTTGCACGACAAAGACCTTGTGCTTGCACGACAAAGACCTTGTGCCACGTATAATCACACTCGCTCGGCAAAGATCACGTGCTCGCACGAAAAAGACCTCGTGCCACATATAATCACACTCGCACGAAAATGACCTTGTGCTCGCACGACAAAGACCTTGTGTCAATACCCAAACAATTAGCTTAACATGCCCACATGTACCACAAATTCACAACTAATAGTGCCAAAGTTTCTATCATGGATATGAGTTCATAATTTATCAACAAAGTGCACAAGGACATGAGAAATATTAAAAATACGTGGATATTTAATAAATAAAGCATTACTACAGCTAAAAACAAGTGAAGTGATCATGTAAAACATAGCCACAAAAATATTAAGTATGTTTCATATACAATACAATCTCAAATTATGGCATATTAATAGCCTAAGGTTTATTCCGGTTACAACTCACACATAACACATGTGTACACACTCGTTACCTCGTGTACACGTCGCTTTTCACATAACACAATAGGAAAGCACAGCTAAATCCTATAGGGTATTCCCCCACACAAGGTTAGGCAAGATACTTACCTCAAACAAGACAAACTAATATTCTAAAAATGCTTTCTCGCACGAATCGACCTCCGAACGACTCAAATCTAGCCAATAATAACTCAATAATATCAAATAATGGCATATGAATTAAATCCAAATGACAAAGGCCGAATCTTTAATCAAATACTCAAAGTCAACCAAAAAGTCTACCCCGACTCGCACTCCGGAACCTGACAAAACTCATCATTCTCTTTTGATATTTGAGTATCATATTTCGTGATCTGATATATTTTGAGGTTCACCGCTAGATTTTACTTATTTTAGTTTCAACGCTTGATGATTCCATCACATATTCCTCAACCGTTTCATTATTGTTACCCTGAGGTTTTTGGCATTTAATCCTAACTCCTTTTCCTATCTCTCTACAGTTAGCTATTGCCTTGTCTAGTGCTATAACGACCCTGTCGGTCATTTTAAGTATTTTAGTCTCATATCATCTATTTGATACTTTAAATATGTGCATTTGTTGTTATGTGACTTGCGGAGATGGTTTGTTTGGTTTCGGAAAAGTTTTGGGATTGAATTGGGATACTTAGTCCCAAGGTTGGACGCTTAAGCTGTAAGAGTTGATCAGAGTTTGACTTTTATATATATGACTCCGGAATGGTGTGTTGATGGTTCCAATAGGTTCGTATGGTGATTTTTGACCTAGGCGTATGTGCGAATTTGGATTTGGAGTTCCGTAGGTTGATTTGGTTCTATTTGGCGAAAGTTGAAAAGTTGAAGGTTTAGAAGGCTCATACGTTTGACTGGGAGTTGACTTTGTTGATATCGGGTTCTTATTGTAGTTTCAGGAGTTAAAATAGGTTCGTTGTATCATTTGGAACTACATGCAAAATTTGAGGTCAAACCGAGTTGGTTTGATGTGGTTCGACATGAATTTCGAAAGTTGGAAGTTCTTTAGTTCCTTAGGCTTTATTGAGGTGAGATTCATAATTTCGTTGTTGTTTTGTATGATTTAAGGTCTCGAGTAAATTCGTGTTATATTTTCAGGATTAATTGGTGTGTTTGGACAGGGTCCCGAGGGGCTCGGGTGCATTACGGATGAGTTGCGGATCATTTTCACATTTTTTGGGCAACCATGTTCTAGTGTTTTCACACCTACTAGGGTCTGGCTGCAGGTGCGAGTCCGTAGAAGCGAAGTTGGGCTGGAGGTGGTAGGGACCGCACATGCGGAAGGTTTGGCGTAGTAGCAAGGCCACATCTGCGATGAAGAGAGCGTAAAAGTGTATGCGCAAGTGCGATGGGGGGGTGACCGCAGATGCGGTTGGTCGGGTGTTTAAGTGAGGTCACAAATGCGAGATTTTTACAGGAGAAGCGAAGCTGCAGATGTAGTATTTTTGTCTGCAAATGCGGAATCACTGGGTAGGATATATCATACGAGGTTTTTGGTCATTTCTCATTATTTGAAGTTGTGGAGCTCATCTAGGGGCGATTATTTGGAGACTTTTCACTGCAATTGAAGGGTTAAGTGCACTTTACTTGATTTTGATGCTAGATATTGATTACACATGGACTATTATACCTAGTTTATGAGAATTAAAGGTGGAATTTGGGAAATATTTACTATGATTTTGGAGAGTGAAAATCAATGATTTGAGGATCGATTTGAGGTTGAATTTAGATGAAACACATATATTTGGACTCGTATCGGGATGAGTATTCGGGATTTGTGAGTTTTGTCGGGTTTCGGATGCAGGTCCGGGGTTGAATTTTTGGGTTGACTTTGCATATTTGAATCAAGATTTTAGTTTTATTGTTTTCGGTTGTTTTCTATGGCTTTATTGATGATATTAAGTTGTTTTTACTAGATTCGAGTCGCTTGGTAGTGTGGGATTTTTAGTGTATTGATTCACACGCTTTGAGGTAAGTAACATATCTAAACTTGATTTGGGGGTAAATTTCGCGATTGCCTTTGTTATTTGAGATATGTTGGGTAACATATGTGCTAGGTGACGGGTGTAGGTGCGTGCACCGTGGTTATTCATGGATCACGCAGAACTTAGGTTATTATGCGCCTTGTTTGCTATTATGCCTCGTTATATCCGTATTTTCTCTACTTAAATAATTATTTGAGCTATGATTTATATTAGAAATCACATATGGGCTATGAGCTTATTTGTTCGAGACATGATAGGGCTATTTTTATATTTTGAGTTATTTGCCTTAATTGTAGACATACTCTTAGTGATGATGCTATATCCGTGGATGATATCTCTATCTCAATGTATTCCTGTTATGTTTTCTCACATGCTATTGGTGCCTTATATGTGTAACAATGTTGAACTAAGTATTGCTAGATGTGGATAATTGATACTTGGGCGGTTGATGACTGAGTTTGGGCCATAAAACCGATCCAGCATTGATTTTGAGGTGATGCTTATGGCAGGCCCCACATTGGGCTAATTGGTACAGACTAGGAGGCGACGCATACACCAGGGCCCACAATTAGGCTATGTGATATTGATTGTTGACTATATCCACTCATCATTTGGGCAAGGACATGCCCTTCCAGAGTCTAGTATTTACCATGAGTGCAGGCACATGGTCATATGTATGTGCTTGAGTGAGGGATTTATGTTAGGCACCCGTACAATGTTGTGCAAAGATATTGTGTGTGAGGGTTCAGGAGCAATTGTACCATGCACTATACATGTGCTGAGATATGATAAGCTCGATGAATTAATCGTGAATTTCTTGATTTTAGCATGTTTACTTGTCATGCAGGTACCGGGTTGTGATTCTTCATTTATGTTTGATAGTAGATGTCCTTATTTGGTATTCTGGGTAGGAAATCATTGTTAAGTTAAAAATAGCATGCTTAGAATACTCTGTGAAAGAATTCATGCCTTTATAGATATTCTTGAAAAGCATGCCTATTTTTCAGGATGTCGGGAAATTACCAAGCTCGTCACTTCTTTCAGCCCGAGGTTAGGATTGTTATTTATTGAATACATGTGGTCGGTTGTACTCATACTACACTCTTCACTTTATGTGCAGATCCAGGTATTGCTAAGAGAGGTGATTGATAGCTGGAGGCACCTGTACCAGATCATTGGAGATTTCGAGGTAGGTGCTGATTTCGTTCGAAGACCTTTGCGTCCCCTTCTCTTTGTTTATAATTATCAATGTTCCATCATTCAGACTGTTCTATATTTGAGGATTAAACTCTGTATTAAATTCTATAGTGCTCATGTGCTCGTTAAAACCATATCATGGGATGGTTTTATCAGATAAAAATAACGATCCGCCAAAAAGAAAGATGTATCTGGTCTAGGGTTATTACATATTTACGACAAAAATCTATGATAACAGGGTCGAGGGGACCTAACGTGAAAGGGTAAGTGTATACACTTAAAAACCCTTTCATGTGAGTAGTAATATCCTCTTTGGGAGACGGCACTACCACTTCTTTATTCCCCAGTTATAATCTTTTTTTATCTGCTCGATATACCCCCCGGTTATCGAACAAATATATATCGATACGGGCTCACATCGGCCGGGAACCGGCGAACCTTTATCGAGATTGAAATCGGAGGTAAGAACAAACACCGCAAGAACGCACTCCTTAGGCCATGGATAAACCAGTGTTTTGTCAACGGAAGATTGGGAAGAAGAAGCTTTTTCTTTTTGGGGGACGTTTTTTGATGTCTTCGCCATTTTTGGATTTAAAGAAGGTGACAAAGATTTGGTTGTTTAGAAGAAGATTTTTGCAGAAAAGAGTCACAGATCAGCAAATGAACTCAGAAGAGACGAAAAGGAACTTAAAAAATTTGGAAGATTGAAGACGTAAAAGTGATAAATGGTGGAAGGAAGGGCTATTTATAGATTAAAGCAATGACGGTTCAATATCAACGTTGGCCGACCACCGCCTGACACGCATTAAATGTCTTGGTAAGCTAAACCGACAGACAACTATCACGGACGTCATGGTCGGGCTCGATGCAAATGTCAGCGCATATCCAATCGAGCCATTGAGAAATCATATCGTTTCTCACTGCATCCTTACCGAGAAATGAGGGGACTATCTGTATACGATTGAAATAGATTTCGACCTTCGTACGATTGATCGAGGTCGAAATATAATGGATCGAAGAAAGGCTTCGTAATATCGAGATGGGTTCCGAAGATGGTACGAACAAGCTTCAGATTTCAGATATAGGTCAAACACCGAGTTCGAAGTCATTATCGAGCTCGGGTCCGAATCAAACTATGATGAGATGATTTCGAGCTTAAGGGGCAGAGGCCAACCGATACCGAGCCCGAATCATCACCTGATCCCGAGTCCACATCGAGCTCTAGAAGCAATACCGACCAACGCCGAGGCCGATCGTGCTCGAGCTCACAGACAAGAGCCGTTGCAAACACACTAAGGGAGAGAATCTCGGCAGAAATTAGGAAAAAGTTGATTTATCATAGGTTCTGCACTATGTATTTTTAATTATATCTAAAGTATGATCCTCCACTATAAAGAGGATGGCTACATTTCCGTAGAAGGCAGTTTTTTCTTTGCTTACATTATAACTAAAGCACCATACACTCCTATATTAAAGAGTTATTCCTTCAAGCTTCATACATTGGTTCATTTTGATTAGTCCTAAAAATCATCTTCTTTGCAACCTTGTTTATTTGGTATCCGTATTTAAGATTTCTATTTATCCTTACGTTTGTATTAAGCTATATCACATATCCTTAGAACTACGTACAAATTCATCTCTATCTATTTTTCGGATAAACAGTTTGGCGCCCACCGTAGGGCTAAGGATAACAGTGGTTATTTGATACAAACCTGCAACACACACCATTTTACGCTTGTCTTTCGAGAGTATCTTTGGCTTCGGATTAGCAAGGACAAACTCCCGATTAATGGCTTTACCTATCGACAATGAAGTGGCCTTCTAGAAGAAACTAACAACTTGTCGCCCAAGGCCGGGAGGCCGCTTGTCAATGTTGTTAAAGCTCGAGTCGAAGTACCACTAGATGTTAATTCGCACATGGACCTTGGGGCAAACCAACATGCTAAACCTGAGCACAACATTCATGGTGGTGCTCGATCTACAGCCCGAGACACCCATAACATTGAGGAAAACGACGTCAGCTTGCGTATGATTTTTGAAATGTTGCAAGCCCAATAGGTAGCGATAGCTCAGTTGCAGAGCCAAACCCAGCTATCGAGCAGGCCGGAGCCCAGTCCACCTCGAGAAATTGCCCACAGAACGGATCTAGCCATAGTGAGGTCAAATCAGCAAGAATTGGAGACTACTCCCGAAATTGCTAAAAATACTCGAGGAGCTCACAAAGCGAGTCGAACTCAACAATAAAAAAGTAGAAATATATAACTCCAGGGTCGATCAGATCCCCGGGTGTTCCACCAATGATAAAGGGTTGGATTCCAAAAAATTCGTACAAAAGCCTTTTCCCTCGAGCATAGCCCCAAAACCAATCCACAAAAAATTTTGTATGCTCAAAATTCCCAAATATAAAGGATCGACCGATCCCAACGAACATGTCACCTCTTACACGTGTGATATCAAGGGCAATGATTTAGAGGATGATGAGATCGAATCTGTGTTGTTAAAAATATTTTGAGAGACCCTCTCAAAGGGAGTAATGATTTGATATCACAACCTACCACTGAATTCGTTCGACTCATTTGCCATGTTAGCAGATTCTTTCGTAAAGGCACATGTCGGGGCCATAAAGGTCGCAACTAGGAAAACAGACCTTTTCAAGGTAAGACAAAAGGATAACGAGATGCTAAGAGAGTTCGTATCTCATTTTCAAATGGAACGAATGGATCTGCCACCAGTCACAGACGATTGGGATGTTCAGGCTTTCACTCAAGGTTTGAATTAACGAAGTTCGACGGCATCACGGTGGTTGAAGCACAACCTATTCAAGTACCCAGCTATCACTTGGGCCGTCGTGCACAATCGGTACCAATCAAAAATTAGAGTCGAACATGATCAGTTGGGTGCTGAACCTGCTGTTTGAAGGGATATTAATCGAGAACAAGGTTCGATCAGGGACCGATACCGACCGTATAGTGGAAACCACAAAATCAATGAATCGACACGTAATCTCGGACAAAGCAACATAAGAAGTGATCGAGGTCAAGGGTCTCGGGGGCTGACGGACAGAAATGGGTTTGAAAGGCCTACAGGATTTAAGGAAGCACCTCGGCTATCTGAGTATAACTTCAGCATTGTTGCATCTGCCATCATGTCAGCTATCGGATGCATCAAAGACATTAAATGGCCTTGACCCTTGCAGACCGATCCTGCCCAAAGGAATCCTAATCAAATGTGTAAATATCATGGCAACCATGGCCATAGAACGGAAGATTGCAGCCAACTAAGAGAGGAGGTAGCCTGGTTATTCAATAAAGAGCACCTTCGAGAATTTTTAAGCGACAGGGCGAAGAACAATTTCAAAAATAGGGATTTCGGCAAGCAAAACGAACAAGAAGAACCACAGAACATCATCCACATGATCATCGGCGGCGTCGATACCCCTCAAGGGCTGGTGCTTAAACGTACTAAGACAATGATTATGAGAGAAAAGCGATCTCGAACTCAAGATTACGCACCCATAAGAACTTTGTCCTTCAATGATGATGATGCAGAAGGAGTCATACAACCTCATAACGATGCACTGGTAATATCCGTACTTATAAATAAAACTAAAGTAAAACGTGTGTTAATTGATCCAGGAAGCTCAGCCAATATCATTAGATCGAATGTTGTAGAACAGCTAGGTCTAAAGGACCAAGTCGTACCCGCAACCCTGGTTCTAAACGGATTCAATATGGCATGTGAAACCACCAAAGGCGAGATAATTCTGCCGATAAACATGGTCGGGACCATCCAGGAAACGAAGTTCCACGTAATCGAAGGCGGCATGAGGTACAACGCCCTTTTTGGAAGGTCATGGATCCACAACATGAGAGTTGTACCTTTAACCGTACACTAGGTTCTTAAATTCCCAACATCGAGGGGGGTCAAAATAGTATACGGAGAACAACCGGTCGCAAGAGATATATTTGCCATCGAGGAAGCGAATCCGATATCCTCGCCTTCACCAATAAAGGGATCGATCTCAAAAGGGGAACAAGATGCCAAATAGCAATCACAGACATCAGCTTTAACCCAACCAGAAAATCAGAAGATCGATGAAGAAGATGATCAAAGGATCCCTTGATCCTTCGTGCTTCCCGATAATTCCGACGCTACCCAATCAACGATTGAAGAGTTGGAGCAAGTCATACTAATCGAGCATTTGCCCGAACGAAAGGTATACCTAAGAACGTTAACCCCCGAATGCATGAACATGCTTATTCAATTTCTTATTGATAACATGGATTGTTTTGCTTTGTCCCATTTAGATATAACAGGGATCCCACCGGATATAACGATGCATCAGCTAAGCCTGAACCCTAGGTTCCAACCAATAAAGCAAAAGAGAAGGCCCCAATCCGAGGTAAAGCACGCATTCATAAAGGACGATGTAACTAAACTTCTCAGAATATGGTCCATTCGGGAGGTAAAATATCCCGAATGATTAGCTAATGTAGTTGTAGTCTCTAAAAAAGAGAACAAATGTAGAATGTGTGTAGATTACAAGGATTTAAACAGGACATGTCCCAAAGATTCTTTTCTACTGCCTAACATCGATCACATGATCGATGCCACAACTGGCCACGAGATCCTTACTTTTCTCGATGCCTATTCCGGGTATAATCAAATCCAAATGAACCCAGAAGACTAGGAAAATACTTCATTTGTCACCAAGTATGGAACATATTGTTATAATGCGATGCCCTTCGGGCTAAAAAATGCAGGAGCTACTTACCAACGCCTAGTAAAAAAAATGTTCAAGGAACAAATAGGTAAATCAATAAAAGTTTATATTGATGACATGCTAGTTAAGTGCCTGCGCACAGAGGACCATTTGACCCATTTGCAGGAAACATTCGAGATTTTAAGGAAATATGACATGAAGCTCAACCCCAAGAAATGTGCTTTCGGGGTCGGTTCGGGCAAGTTACTCGGCTTCATGGTGTCAATTGGGGGGATCGAGATAAACCCTGATAAAATCAAGTCCATCGAAGACATCGCCATCGTGGACAGCGTAAAAGCCGTGTACAGGCTAACGGGACGGATTACAGCTTTGGGCCGATTCATTTCAAGGTCGTCAGATCGAAGTCACAAATTTTTCTCTCTACTCAATAAAAAGAATGATTTAGCTTGGACCTCGGAATGCCAACATGCATTAGAAGAACTAAAACGATATCTATCGAGCCCACCAGAGCTTCATACTCCAAAAATAGACGAAAAACTTTGCTTGTACTTGGTAGTATCAGAAATCGCGGTAAGCAGTGTCCTAGTTCGAGAAGAGCAAGG